>NW_023596805.1:15333205-15348205 GCF_011947565.3 Pollicipes pollicipes | reverse complement strand
CGAAAGGACACTGCGTCGAGCAAACGTCGGTGACGTGCCGGGCGATCCCAAGGAGGACGAAGGCTGACACCTGACGTTCTGTTGCAGCCGGTGACGCCATTGCAGCGGTGAACGCGTTAGAGGTCAACCGAGACGGCCTCGGCCAGGGCTCTGTGGACGTGCAGACGGCGGCCGGCGACGGCGTGGCGGCGGCCGCGGGTCAGGCCGCCGGCCCCGGTCACAGCGTCACCGTGCTGAGAGATACGACCACGGAAGCTGGAGCCGCCACGGAGTCGGCGGGCGCGGGAGATGGTCGCGCCGCCGGGGCCCAGGCCTCGGCGGAGGGAGGCCTCGCCGGGGCCCAGGCCTCGGCGGAGGGGGCCCGACCGGCGGGCCCGCTGGCCGAGGGGTCTGCGACAGAGAGCGGACCGGCGGGGCCGGCGGGGCCGGCGGGGCCGGCGCGTGACCGTCTTGTCGAGGCTCTCCCTGAGAGCACTGAGCCCCCGCCGGCTGTGACAGCGGCCAACGACGGCTCGGTGACGGTAGACGTACCACCAGAAGTAGACGGTCAGCTCACCCCACGTAACCTGTCCACCTCAAGCTCATCCCCCACTGATCTTCCTCAAATCCAACATGATCCTCCTCAAGTACCAATAAGAGGCGAAACCGCTTCGGCGCCAACAGGTGCTCCCCCAATAACAACCAATGTTCTCCCAACACCAACCGATCTTCCCGTACCACCAACAGATTCTCCCCCAGCGCCAACCAATCTCCCACAAGCACTAACCGATCCTTCCCCATCGCCTACCAAACCTTCCTTATTGCCCATCAAACCTTCCCCAGCACCAACCAAGCCTCCCCCTGAGTCAACCTTACCTCCCCCAACGGCAACCAATGCCCATCCGACGACAACCACCCCTCCCCCAGCACCCATTAATCCTGCACAAACATCTCCTGCTCCCACTCAGTCTGCCTCCACAGATCCAGGCGTCTCAGGCTCGCCCGGCAGAGTCGTCGCAGCCGCACCAACGTCCGTCATCTCGCCCACAAGTGCCAGCGCCGGACCTCCAGCTTCTCCTGACGTACCGAGAGTTAGCACCGACCCGCCGGCGTCCGAGGGGGGTGAGACCGGTCAGCCGCTCCGCTCCACTGTTCCCCCGAAAGACACATCGTCCTCTGCCTCCGGGCAGCAAGAAAGCACTGCATCTCCTGTCTCCGTGCAACAAGAAAACACTGCACCTCCCGTCTCCGTGACAGCCGACGAGGCCCTCAATAACGAAGATGCGTCGTCCATCATTCACGGCCTGAAGAAAAACCCTAGTGCACGCGTCAGTTCTACCTCTGGAGAATCGTGGAACCGAACCCGCACCATCGAGGTGACCGACGAGACGACAGTGAAGAATGTTGGCGCACCGTCTGGCGGCGCGCGACGACGGTGATACGATAGTGAACCGCTGCTAGATGGCGTAGTTCGAGCTCCGCAGTGCAGTCTCACTATACAACATAACGATAACCTGACAGCCGCCTGCGTACGGCGCAGATGACGCAAATAAACATGAAAAAGCGTTTTGGTTGAAATACAAACGTTGAAACAAGTGCGTAAAGCCTTTTGCTGACGCCGAACTCATTGGAGAAAATAAAAGAAACATCTTTGGCGTTCTGTTTAGTGTTTTATGTTCGCTGAAGCTCAATTCATGCCAGTCATCCATCCCTCTTCATTCTCTGCGGTGCCCCATCCTGCGTCCCCGGTATACCCCGCTTGTCCGGGGCAGGCTGCAGGCGTCAGCCACGAGTGGGCCGAGAGCCCCGTGGGAAGGGGGACCCCGACCGGGCATCCAGCGCACATGCACGGGTTAATCCTCGGCGGTTGCCCCCACCCCCCAGGCGCATGTAAGCCTGCTCTACCGTTAACCAATTTCTTTCATCCAATAGCCCTGAATGCCATGGCTTCATTTCTGGTCGAAAGGGCTCTAGTCCAAGCAACCAAAGCAGCCAATTCATCCTGGTATGCGTAGAGGCAGGCAACGTTTGGTATGACACCAAAGCCGCAAACATCTGGCATGTGCACACATTGGAGAGGTGTGTCATGTATTATTGTGAGGCAAAATACAAAATAAACTTCGATTCAAAAGCGAAAAAATGAGGAAAGGTAACACATTTTTCAATGCTTCGTGCAACCTCCCAACACCCTTAGTGCCGCAAGGGCTGCCATAGTGGGCGTACTTAATCAAAATTCAGGCAACCCAGAATGCTACGCATCACGAACGCGTGGGCATCACGCTTCGTTCATGTAATATGAAACAGTGTAACACGCTTGCATGCCCATTGCATTGCTGAGACTTATAGTAATGGAGACCTTGGCGCTAAAGATGTTATAAATTTATGTGATAACGCAGGTCAGAAGCGTAGCATATGCGAAAGAGGACATCACATTCAGAAATTGTAGTGCTCATAATTCAGCTCTAACGTAGGCACACACGATGAAGAGGAAATCCTCTCTATGAACAACGCGTCGAAACCATGGAACTTCGCGGCTGTATTCGCAGACTTCGCATTTTATCCAGTGTAACAGTCCGCAACACATTCATGACATGGCATGCTTTCAAAGCAGTCGGCGCCCACTGCGCCGCCAATAGCACAAACCGCCCACCCACAACTAGCCAGCTGGGCGTTAGGCCCATGACGTCATCCATGGACAGTCTGTCTGGCCGCAAGCCCACTGGTCTGTGTTTGGGAGAGACGTGGCTGACGCATGACAGATTGGTCTCTTATTTTTACGGAATATAACGTGATACGCTTTACGTTTGTGGTACGTTGCGCTGCGCAAAGGGAGAACCCGACCTGTTTGTACTTTCGCTTATTGTTACATCAGACGCGTAGGACTTGATCAGTAATACCAGTCTTCTCGAAACTCTTCTAAATTGTTTTTCACAGAGCTTTTTTAGTTGTTTTTTTAAACTTTTTCACCTTTTCATAATGTTGATTTGTAGTAGCTGACCCCCGCGGGAGATATCTCAGTTGACTGCCGGCTCACCACTGTGAATGTAAAACATAGCATTTGCTTTTCTTTTCCAACGTGTGTGTTTCGTGATGTCTGCAACACACGAATGAGATAAAATCTTGTAATAAATGCTACGAAGGCTTGAAGCAGTCTGCTGAGACGAAACAGCAAACATGAATCTTGAAACGCCCCTGCTGAGACAAAACAGCGAACATGAAGCTTGAAATGCTATCATGAGACAAAACAGCGAACATGAAGCCTGAAACACTCTTCTGATACAAAACAGCAAACATGAAGCTTGAAACCCTCTGCTGGCAAACAGCGAGCATGAAGATTGAAACACTCTTCTGAGACAAAACAGCGAACATGAGGTTTGAAAAGTATGAAACACTCTGTTCAGACGAAACAGCGAACATGAAGCTTGAAACACTGCTGAGACAAAACAGCGAACATGAAGCTTGAAACACTCTGCTGAGACAAAACAGCGAACATGAAGCCGTTGCCCCGCTAATTTAACGAAACTTTACGCCTTGGCTTGTATTTCTCATGTTTGGTGTTAACCACAGTGTTCGAGGTGCACTTTAGCTCTGGAAGTGGGAGCATCACATGGTCCATGTGACGCACCGGCCCAAATTTCAACAAACCGACTTCTCGGTAGCAGGCCCTTTGCCCGCTGGGCAATTCACAAACACCAGTAGATGGCTACACGGCCGTTGTCATGACGACGGCGGTCATGACTGCCGGGAAGAAGTGTAGTGCTGTTATTAAGCGTTGACAGCGTTTTTTGGACCTGAAATAATTGTACTTAGTATCTTTTTTATGTCTTAACGTTGCTGCAAACACTAGGCAGCAGTGTGTGTCATCAGTAACAAAACCAAGTGATAAAAAGAAATTCTTTGGCGCAGGAGTCCAAAAGTACACAGCATAACAAAAACTTTTCCCGAAAACTTACATTCGTGAGGCGCCAGTCGATCGAAATATCGCCGTAAACCAGCGCCCGGCGTTGCAGTCATCCCATGCTGGGCGGCGTCCGCCGCCGCAGGTAACACCAAACCGTGGTCGGCAAGCGACGCAAAATACCTTTGCGTCCAGAAATGATGCTACCGAGCGCTCCTTAAGCCGTCGTGCGAGAATGCCCCGGTTTAAGGTCTAACATGCGGATCAGACATTGCCCGATTGATTGCCATTTGGCGGAAAGTTTATGTGGTGTGGAGTATGAACTCGTTGTACGCGTATGCTGGCTAGTGTTGCTCTAGACTTTCACTTCTCTAAGACAACTCACGTGATGCAAACCAAACTATGCATGGCATATGACTCAGAATATATTGTCTGGTGTACAACTTGATACATACAGCAAGTTCTGCAACCTGTACCACGAACATAGAGGGGGGGGGGGCGGTAGGGTGACCTCATGCACATCTTGCTCTGCCGAGCCTGTGTATTCGATGCGCCGGCCCAAACAGCAACTACTCACAGACTGGAAACCCAAAACGCGTGTTGGCAGAGATTACACGGTAGCAGAAATACCGTTGCAGCTGGGCTCCACATATTGCCGAAACTCTAGTTCCAGCCCCAGACGTCCTCGGCAGTGCGGCGCTGCGTCGCACTCCTAGTGTGAACCGGATAGGCAAGATGGTCAGCGGTGCCTGCACTGTGTTCCGTAGCTCGCAGTCGCTGAGGTCTCGCAGTAGAGGGTGTGTGATTGGTCCGTAGCAGGGAATCAGTTCGGTGTACCTCACGGCCTCGAGTTTTACCGCTGAGATGGCGAAGACCCTGGCCTGAAGAAGACCTTCGGTTTGGTTCTCACGAGCGGCGCGACGATCGGAACCACCTGTTCGCGGACCATGCGGTTCTCATCCCGCACAAATTCCAGCAGCAGTTGTTCCGGACGGACCCAGTACCCGCTACGCTGGATGACTATGTGTGCTGCAGCAGGTCGCGGAGTAGCGCGGTGCTCCGGAACAAGCTGCGTAAACCAAATTCGCGGCCGCTGCTTTGCCGGATGGTGGACCATACCGGCACATAGTGGCCGACCACGCGCTGGACGACGTCCTTGAGAGCGCTGCTGGAGGTCTCGGTAGAGATGCGAACTAGGAGCAGGCGAGCGGCCAGTGTCCACCATCTGAAAACGAAGGCGAATATATAAGAACAATTCGATAAGAACTGAGCAATAGATCATGCAAAAATTACGGTGTCCATTTAGTGTATGCAATTATGCCGACATCCGGAGTTCTTTCATGTCCCCGAATGAATATCAACAAATATGCCAGTAGGCATGAACCAACCAGCAAATGATACGACATAACACGGCACTGGGTATGATAATAAATAAATACTGAACAGTGAGCACACGAAATACCAATTGATACTTGATGAACTTTAAACACTCTTTGTTATAAATTTAAAGATAATACTTTTTCATACTCACCTGACATAGTTCGATGGTCCTATTCGCCGCTGGGCAGCTACATTTCAGACAGAGCCGTTTTGAACGCCGGAAACCAGAAGGCGCAGCAGCTGTTGGTTGGTGCTCAGTGATGCTCAATCAGGTCGACCGGCAGATTTAGCACTTGCCCCGATCTATGCTTGAATGCCCGAACGTCCCTCTCCCAGGCCTCTCACACGCAGGTCTTGCCGATGGGTAAAAAAAATCGATCCCGTGGTCATGCCATCCAGGCTCAGCGCAGCAGATGCGGAAGGTTCAGCTCGTTGCCGTGCAGCTGGCAGATGAACCAGCGTGCGGGTGACTCGGTGGCCAGCTCAAACAGTCGGAACACGTCGCCTATCGTTTCGGTGTTGACGGCCGTGCCATCGCAGCCGAGAACATTGATGTGATTGTCGCACTGCGGGCTCACGGAGTGTAGCTCGTTGAACAAGTGCAGGGCGCGGCCGAACTCGGACGTAAAATGAGTCACGTGGCGGCTGCCTGGCTCAGTGATGACAACCGCGTGTTTTTCGACGGCATTCGTCTGGCTCCGTGTGGCTCATGTGCTTTCTGTCTTCACGACCGTCGGAGTAGAGGATGGCCAAACCTGACTCATGGATTGCTTCAAAATTTTAACGAGCCGTCTCCTTTCTCGCTCTGTCTCTTGCGCAGCAGATCTTCTTAGGATCTACGATATTTGATTTCAAGTAGCCCCTACTTGTAGCAGTCTAGTAGTCTCTAAGTAGTCTCTGCTGTCTTGCTGAGAGACGTTGGTGATAGCAGCAGCGGCCCGGTTCGAGCCACCGTAGCTGTCAACCGCCAGAGTGATGTTAGCCAGATCGTTAACGCCATAATCTACAGTGGCAGGGATCTCAACCGGAACGAACAACCGGTGTCGTTGCGACCTTCTGCCATGTACGGAACCGCGTGAGATTCCGTTCTCTCGGCTGATTCGCCAGCGCTAAGACCACTTGGTCCCGGAGCAGGCTCGGGGTCAGCACTAGCAGCCAGCGCTGGCTCAGCAGGCGGTGCCGGCTCAGCAGCCGGCGGGGAAGGCGACTCAGGTTCAGCAGCAGACGCCACCTCACTGGTGGTCGAGCCACGACGCCCCTGGAGTTGTCTGGCCATCCTCCGCAACTCGCGAGCCTCCCTAGTCACAATCGTATCCCGGTCATATGACCCCAGGATAAGCTTCCGGTGCCTGCATTAGTCCTTCATGGCAGCCTCTTTCTGATACACTGTGCAGGCAACTGGGCATGGAAAACTGCACTAAAGCTTGCACTTGCATTTCGCGACACCGATAAGCTTGTTTAATTTCGCGGTGGCGGCGTTGCTGTGTCACTCTCTTTCGTTGTTTTTTGCTGATAGCTCTGTTGGGTTGACATCAATCCCTCTCGATTAACTTTGTCATGTATACTAGATCAGAAACAGGGATCGCTTGGTTGGTCTACATTTCCCTGATTGCTACCGTCGCGGTCTTGAACATGGTATTAGTGAGATTCTTCTTCGATTCGCTCAGCCACCTGATGTAGCTGAAGGCTCTCCTGTAGTCGGCAATTGGTGATGGGACAGTGGAGCCAGGTGGCCTATCACAAAATGCTTTCTGCGCGACCGTGTAGCCTTCGGCATGCTTATGCAAGTAATTGTTTGAAAGAAATGATTCAATACCAGCAAAACTAAACTAATACATCCATATATCCCACGCTGAAGGTACATAAATTGCAAATCAACATTACAATGATGCGTTAGCAATCACAAATTTGGACCTAACCCGGTCTGCTAGAGCATTCCCATGACTGCACAGCTTTGGGTTTTACCAAAAATTCGTGTTTCTTACTAAAAAGAGAGCTTAAAAGCTGTTTGGCAATGGTTTCTGGTGCTCTTCATGATGTATATATATATATATATATATATATATATTTCATACTTAATCCACCAAGTACCAGTAGTGTGAAAAGTGGCAGCTTTGAGGCGTGTTGGATGATGATCCCAGTGCGTAAAATAGGTGGCGCTAGTATGGAATGCGGTTTTGTTGGCCTATCAAAGAAAAACTTTCTCCCCTCACGAACATCAACATCAGTGCGGTGCGACAGGCCTGGAAGTTTATCATTAATCCGTGTGCCAAGGAAAAACTTTGTCCTAGCTGGTTCCAAGAAATTCACCCCCTCGATGACACATTCTACTACGCAGCGTTATTGTTAAACATAACTAGTCCTGAGGTTTCGCAAGGGCATGCTTTTTTAGATATGCCCCGAAGTGGGACACTCCCTTTATGAAGTCCCAGACTATCTTGGTGACCTGAGCAGGGGCACCTAGTTAGCAGACAGCAGTTAGTTGCTCTTGCCAGGCTGTCTTCGACCTCGCATGCAAGCTCGCAGCGTCAATTATCTGGAGCAAGAGCGGTGACAACTGAGTAGTGACAACCATGACCACTGCCTTAACTCTTACTGTACTACTCTACTTACTAGTTGAAAAGTGACAACCATGACAAATACCTTTATTCTTAAAGCCGGGTTTGCTAATCGCGTGCCGTTGCATGTCAAAATGCATGACGCACAGATTGTGTTGACCTGTACGTAAACTCACTTAGGTCAACGTTTGATGTTTCTTAGTCATGAACTTCGGAGTAAATAAGGTTAAAAAGGTCAAATTTTAGGTCGGTCTCCAAAGTGGCCGCAGAATGTAGATAGCTGTTGTAAGCAAAGGTCAAATGCTTATTTAAGGTCGGTGACTCTGTTTCACATTATGGAGACCCTGGTGACCGAAATCATGCAAGACAGCTTTGAGTTTTGCACTTGAATAAGCGGCAAACATTACGCTAGGCAGTGTGTTCCTAACTACAAAATATCGACCTGCGTCGTGTTGGGTCAGTGAGCTATTCTGATCTTTAAGAAGTCCATGTAAAATGCATAATGCGGTTCTTGTTATCAATGAATTCGAAATAATCACCAGAAACTATCATACAGCAAACCATATAGCAATAAGAGATGTTGGTTTTGGCTTCGATCTAACATTCATACCTGACCCTACGTCAATGTAACCTGTTCATTCAATTGTTGCCTTTCCTAAGAAAGTATCTCAGACATGTATGGCTTTGTCTGACACTCCGTTGTTGCATCAGATTCCCTAGACATTTACTTCGCTGAATCCATGGCCTGACTTTGACCTGCTCTACGTCAGTTGACCCTTACAAGCTACATTCAAATGTTTTGATTCCACACGATCCGCTATTCAGTCGTCTACAACTATGCCAAATTGAGCGCGGCTACACCGCGCTGTTCGGAAACCATTTTGGAAAAAACCTTTGGGGGTTGATTTGCCCCAACCTGCAATTTGTTTAACTGCGCTCCAGAGTACGTCACCGTCTGATTTCGTCACGGAACGTATGTGTGACGTCGGAGTCGCTGTCAAATGGCCGTTTAAAAGTTGCCACTGCGACGGGCGCGCTGACTCACTCATAGTACTTCTACACGCTGACAGGCGATTCTGGTATTGGTGCGTGTTTGCCAAACCCTAACATCGTTACATGCACTTACTTTAACCCTTTCCAGTACTTTCTTGCATAATTGTGCTTTTACATTGTTCATCGGCATTCATGTACTCGATTATGACTTCATTCTAAAGTTTTTTCAGTAACCGGTCTTACTTCCGTCATAACTCGTACCACTGCCTACATTCCTGTAAAATATTCAAGAAAACGCGATTTATGTACGAAACTTGCACTCAACGCATCAAAATGGCCGCAGGTCAGCTGAATAGCCCCTGATGTCACAAATCATGCTTACGCACGCCAGGCACTTCTACTCAGCAGTTCCCACAAAGCCTACCTCTTCCCGCATTCCTGTATTATATCGACCAAAACGTGATTTGTAAGCGAAGCTTGCACTCAAAATGGCTATCACAAGGAAGAATGTTACTAATGCGTAGCGCTCCTTAAATACAGCAGTGTTGGTACTTCAAGAGCAAAAAGTGCGGGTCGGGTATTCAGTTTGAAATACGGGGCTTCGCCATCAGTGTCACGTGAAACGTGTGTTTAAGTTGTTTGCACGTATGAACGCGTTCACAAACGCAAGCGTTTTCAAAAGGCTAGCAAGATGGTACAGAGCTCAAACGAATATCAATACTAAAAATGCTACGGACACCAATAAATCCATACTCACTTTCTTGCGCAGGCAAATGTAAATTCGAAATTGCATCTTGCGATGAAAGACCTTGCATTGGCTGTAAGTGATCGGAAGCGTGGTGTCTTGTAAAGGTGCTGATCGCTTTCCGCTCTCACCTGTAAAGGTGCTCATCGGTCCCGCCTCTCATCTACAGAGGTGCTGATCAGTCTCCGCTCTCATCTGTAGAGATGCTGATTGGACTCCGCTCTCATCTGTAGAAGTGCTGGTCGGTCTCCGCTCTCATCTGTAGAGGTGCTGATCGGTCTCTGCTCTCATGTGTGGAGGTGCTGATCGGTCTTTGCTCATATCTGTAGAGATTTTGATCAGTTTCCACCCCCATTTGAGGAGGTGCTGGTCGGTTTCAACCCTCATCTGTAAAGGTGCTGATCGTCCTCCGCTCTCATCCGTAGAGGTCCTGATCGGTCTTCGTCCTGATCTGTAGAGGTGCTGATCGGTCCCCGCTCTCATCTGTGGATGTACAAAGCGGTTTTCGCTCTCATGCGTGGGCAGATTTCCGTCAATACTTATGGGATAGTGTCTGAACAGCACAATTTACCATAGAAGTTGACACGTTTCCAAACAGAAGCACAATATTAAGCTGAATAGTGTTATAATTTCTAACAATTTCCGAAAGCCATTTGGAAAGCATCACGAACTGAAACACAGTGTGTCCGATGCCTGATTAGAAAACGATGTCTTAGGTGGCACAATGGCCTTCTACACCCAAATGGCTTCACGTCTCGCATTCATGGCAACCAAAGATGAGCGTTACGATATTCTTGCCAAACGTCCCTCAGGTGCAAGGAAACTAGGGATGTGGCAGCGATCAGGTGCGAGAAAGACAAACAGTGTTGGAAACTGGTGGCGGGGAAAAGCGCGGCGAGGGAAACGGGTGGCAAGGAGGGAGAGGGGGGGGGGGGGGTGGCGTGGCGCTGAAAGCGGTGGCGAGGAAAGGGGAGGCGAGGAAGGAGAGGGGGGGGGGGGCGATGAAAGGGGTGGTGATGAAAGGGGGCGGCGAAGAAAGCGGGCGGTGTTGCTAACGTGTAGCGAGGAGAGGGAGGCGCCAGAGCCGCCTGGACGGCGGGAAGTAGGGACACCCGCGCGCATAAGGCAAGTAACGCCTGACGTCAGACGAGGGCGGCCTCTAGTGGCAGAGCAGCTCCAGCGGAATGCTGGTCATAATGCGCTGGGCGCAGCAGCACACAAACAAGTATCAGACGAGGAGGTGCCCGGTTCAGTTCTAATCACCGAAAACCTTGTGATGTCGCCGCCGCGTTCATTTACCGCTGACAACTATTTTATATCAAGACACGCACTGGATTGGTCGTAAGCGTAACCGCGTGATGGGGCTGTCAGAAGCCTGGCTTGTTTGTGCCGGCCCGGCCAGTGCTAGCGGAGATGGGTCATTGACCTACGGCGGGTGACGGAGGGGTACCGGACGGGGCCGAGCTCCCTCCCCACCAGTGGGGCCGACAGTTCACACCCGGGCGCAAGCAGTAAGGCACCATGAGGGCCGTTCTTCCGCTCATCCTCATCCTTCTCACGGTGAGTGGTGAACGTCGGAGGCCGGCTCAAACGTCATGGTTGCCCGCAACAACTTGAACCAGTATACTGAATAGATGGCATTCTTGTTTCGTGCGTAGTTTGTCCCGCACTGCACGTTGTTGCATCGGAAATCATTCGGCAAAATAGCCACCAAGTCAGAACTTGTAAACCTGTCGACGATTTTGTGTGATTACTGCTTCAGCGCTTTTGATTCAGCATCTATCGTTCATACCTCGATACTGCTTGCGGAAGTTACCCTTCCCACTGAGAGGAGTCGCACATTCTTCTTTGAATCACCCAGGGAGCTCAATAAAGCCTTTGATAAATTTTAGCACAGTAAGATAAATAATATGCGGAGACATTATTTTCGGGGAACCTTATTGAAGTATATCACGCATGACATATAACAAATCGTGTAATGTGCATGCCATTTCACAATAAATCACCGATCATGTGGCAAATGCAAAGCATTATCTCTGCAGTTTCCAATATGAGTTGACAATTGTCTTGTCTGCCCGTGCGTGCCCGGAAATCATGTGCTCCGTGATTCACATCCGTCCAACTCCAGTCTCAACACCACTTTGGTCCCGCAAACGGCATTTTTGATGCTGCAGATTAGCTTGGCGTCATCAATTTCCCCTGATCGGAGGGTGGAGGTAGATCATCTGGAGTCGGCTAGTGGTGGCAGCCAAGTTCTGCGACCAGGTGATGGCAGAGAAGACTTGCAGCAAGCAAGTGATGGCAGGGACACTCCACAGTCGGCCAGAGACGGCGCTGAAATAAATGGCCATCCAGTAATAGCGTCTACGTTCTTCATCAGTCCAATAACGGCAGTGCCGCTCCAAAATCAATGAGCGATGCAGATGACGCCTTACAGTCGGCCAATGACATCGGTGACGTTCCGCAGTCGGCCAGTGACGGAGGTGATACTCCGCAGTCGGCCAGTGACGGCGGTGACGCTCCGCAGTCGGCCAGTGACGGCGATGACGCTCCGCAGTCGGCCAGTGCCGGCAGTGACGCTCCCCAGTCGGCCAGTGACGGCGGTGACGCTCCGCAGTCGGCCAGTGACGGCGGTGACGCTCCGCAGTCGGCCAGTGACGGCGGTGACGCTCCGCAGTCGGCCAGTGACGGCGGTGACGCTCCGCAGTCGGCTGACCTCGCCGGCAGTGGGCGAGGCTGGTTCTGGACCGTGTTCCAGTCGCCACCGTGTCCGCTGAGGTCATGCACCAATGGCCAGCTATGCGTGCTTGGCCGCTGCCTGGAGAGCACCAGTCTTCGCGTCTCGTGCCTCCTGGACGGTGACTGCGCTGCCGGCTACTCTTGTGACGTGCTCGGGCTGGGCACCTGTCGCACGAGCCGGGCCACCGCAACCGTGGACGAGCCGGTGAGCTATCAACAGCTGAATGACCTTTTGCGCAAGCTCCCTGCCCTTGCCAACATTGGTAGTCCTGCTCATGGCTCTTGGCGATTATTAACAGCGACTTGTGTGCTCTGCTCGCTGAGGTGTGGCTTTATGACTGGCGTTTTTCACTTCAACGCGAAGAGATTCATCTCACTAAGACAATTTCCCCGTCTTGTCTTTTGTCTTTTATTGCCGCCTGCCACAACGATCTTCTTTGTTTCTTGCTAGCTACTCACATGCACAAACCGTGCACATTAAAAGTACAGTAAAAGTAAAGTAAAGCACAGTAAAGTACCCACTTCCGGCACCCTCTCGAAACAGTGTTGACCACAGGCTTCCTTTCGGGATCTCCGTTGCCACACAAACTCATACAGCGCGACCAGCCCGTGTCCCCGTACCCTGTAGCCAGAATATAGCATCGACAACCAGGAGCGAGTCTAAGCCCTCGAGGAAGATTACCAGGTCCAGGTCAAAGGTAAGGCAGACCATGCCGGTAAGCCCACTGCCGTGGACAGCATTAATATCATGTTAGTCTGGTACTCCACAGCTGCTGGGATTCCCTGAGAGATCCCATGGGTGAGACCCGGTGGTGGAGAAGCATGCTGAATTGGTTGTGTGGCCTGTTTGCAGCACCGACGACTGCCTCTCAATGCGGAGTTGCCGGCGGCCAGCACAGCCGTGGCGCCGTCACAGGGCACCACAGCGCCACCTGTTTTGCGGCGCCGCCCGAGCGCCACCGCCGACCGTCCACCGGCGGCACGCGCTGCCCACCTCCACACCGGACTCCTGTGCCTCTCAGGCCGACAGTGCGCGAGCGGCGTCTGCGTACGGCGCGGTCTCGGCGTCTGCCGTCCGACGCCGGCCTGCCAGTGTGCCGACGATCACTACTGTGACGACGGCGGGGTGTGCACGGCCAGGAAGGAGGCAGGCGCCGTCTGCGCGACTGGCGAGCAGCGTCGGTCGGCGCGCTGCGTGCGCACGCCGTCGGGGTCACTGTGCGCCTGCCTCTCATGTGACGAGTGCTCTCCGGGGGATCAGTGTGTGCAATTCGAATGCATTGCTGCCCCGTCTACTGAGATGAACGCGGTTACGGAACTTGTTGTGAAATATCGCTGAATGGTGCAATTTACAATTGCAGCTGACGCGTAACTAAACAGAAGCACGATGTTAAGTTCAATAGTTTTAGAACTTGTAAGTTTTTCCGACGGCTGTTTGGAAAGCATTACAAAATGACACACAGTGTGTGTGATGCATGGTCAGAAAAACGATATGTCTTAGGAGGTGCAATGGCCTTCTAGATCCAAATCGTCTGACATCTCGCATTCATAGCAACCCACGGTGAGCGTTACGATAGTCTTGGCAATCGTCCCTCAGATGGAAGGTGAATGGGTAGATGGCAGCAATCAGGTGAGAGAAAGACGGGCGGTGCTGGAAACGAGTGGCAGGGCATGGGGCGGCGAGGAAAAGGGTGGCAGGGAAAGGGGTGGCGATGAAAGGGGGTGGTGAGGAAAGAGGGCGGTGTTGCTAACGCGTAGCGAGGAGAGGGGGCGCCAGAGCCGCCTGGGCGGCGAAAAGCAGGCACACTGCTCGCACGAGGCAGGTAGCGTGTGATGTCAGACGAGGGCGGCCTCTAGTGGCAGAGCAGCTCCAGCGCAGTGCTGGTCATGATGCGCTGGGCGCAGCAGCACACAAACAGCTACCAGACGAGGAGGTGCCGGGCTCAGTTCTTATCACGAAAACTCAGTGATGTCGCCGCCGCGTTCATTTACCGCTGACAACTATTTTACATCAAGACACGTACTGGATTGGTCGTAAGCATAACCGCGTGATGGGGCTGTCAGAAGCCTGGCTTGTTTGTGCCGGCCCGGCCTGTGCTGTCGGAGATGGGTCATTGACCTACGGCGGGTGACGGAGGGGTACCGGACGGAGGCGAGCTCCCTCCCCACCAGTGGGGCTGACAGTTCACACCCGGACATAAGCAGTAAGGCACCATGAGGGCCGTTCTTCCGCTCATCCTCATCCTTCTCACGGTGAGTGGTGAACGTCGGAGGCCGGCTCAAACGTCATGGTTGCCCGCAACAACTTGAACCAGTATACTGAATAGATGGCATTCTTGTTTCGTGCGTAGTTTGTCCCGCACTGCACGTTGTTGCATCGGAAATCATTCGGCAAAATAGCCACCAAGTCAGAACTTGTAAACCTGTCGACGATTTTGTGTGATTACTGCTTCAGCGCTTTTGATTCAGCATCTATCGTTCATACCTCGATACTGCTTGCGGAAGTTACCCTTCCCACTGAGAGGAGTCGCACATTCTTCTTTGAATCACCCAGGGAGCTCAATAAAGCCTTTGATAAATTTTAGCACAGTAAGATAAATAATATGCGGAGACATTATTTTCGGGGAACCTTATTGAAGTATATCACGCATGACATATAACAAATCGTGTAATGTGCATGCCATTTCACAATAAATCACCGATCATGT
>NW_023596805.1:15300497-15332320 GCF_011947565.3 Pollicipes pollicipes | reverse complement strand
AATGGCAAGGTGCGTTCTCTCTCTCCGCTCTTATCTCCCTCGCTCTCTCTCTCTCATCTCTCTCATTCTCCTCTCTCTCTCTCTCTCTCGTCCTCTCTCTCTCTCTCTCTCTCTCTCTCTCTCTCTCTCTCTCTCTCTCTCTCTCCTCTCTCTCTCTCTCTCTCTCTCTCTCTCTCTCCTCTCTCTCTCTCTCTCTCGCTCTCTCTCTCTCTCGCTCTCTCGCTCTCTCTCTCGCTCTCTCTCTCTCCCCTCTCTCTCGCTCCGTGCCTCTGTCCCTCTCTGCCTCTCCTTCTTTAACTGAATTAGGCCTTGCAAGATTTTATATGAGTCTCTTATTGGTAGGCCTTACGTAAGGTCACGTCGCCTCTGCACCTCTCAGCGTTAATCATTTCCGTTTGAAGATACTATGTAAGGTGATTTGTCTACTGACCAGCGGGCTCGTCACTACCCCTACCAATAGGCCAGATAGTTAGAAATCGGCTACAACGCTGCCTTTTATATGAATATGTGGCGTACTCTGACTTTATTTAACGTTACCATCAACATCGAAATTGCATGCTTATTGGGATCAAGGTTGTTGGCCGAGCTTGCCCTAAACCTTGCCCTGATGGGGGGGGGGGGGGGGGATGATGCAAACTCTCTAAAGGTTCTTTTGGGAATATCTCTCCAGCATGTTGTACTATTGAGTCCGAATTTTCAGTAGTATATGTGACATCTTTTGCACTTTTGACGCCAAAAATGTGTTTCCAGCCTTTCTGTTTTGGAGCAGTGGTGGTTTTTGAGGAACACTGCATGGTGATGTACGGCCGGCGCGGGCGGCGGGCGGCAACCGAGGTTTCCGTGGAATGCACAAGGTGAGCATAATTGTTTTGTATTAACGTAGCCGTATATCATAAGATTATGCTCAAAACGCATGCCTAAACATATCTTCGAACATATGCAAAACACAGAAGAAACACACTAAAAGCATAAACCATTGTATTCACGATTGAGCAAAAGTTACTCCTGTTCAGGGCTTATATCGCCTTATGGCAACACAAAATATGAATATCATACAAAAAACTGCTATTTTCGGAAAATTGCACCTTTGACTTGCCATAGCATGATAAATGATTGATCTCACAACATGAAAAACTAACAGAGACAGAAACTAACACCAATCGGTAAATCTTGTTCAGACCAATCCACTGGTGTTTTCCCGCTAAGCTTCGTCTTGAGAAGCTTGGAAACGCCAGAGGGTCGCATCAAACACCCTTCCTCATGCCTCCATCAGTCCGCGTTATGAAAAACAAATCAGGGGGAGGGTTAACGTAAGTGAATCAAAATTTGTGTAGTCCCTGCGACCCGGCCGTCACAATTATATGAACATTTTGTGTAGTCCCTGCGACCCGGCCGGCACAATTATATGACAATTTTGCTGCAAAATTTCGGTTTTTCATCCAGCCATCTGACCTTGGACGGCTGCTGCAAATTGTAATGACGGCAAATATTTGGCATGTACATGTTACCTATATCAATGAAGCATTGTCTGTAAATCGCGGATAGACCACACAATGAACTGAAATGGCCGATTTCGTCTACCTCGCAGTCGCTACAGCATAATCCAACGGTGCTGGAAGGATAATATGACTATAAGGCAGGATGCAATAAGACAAGGCACAGGATAGAACAGTTTGCTAAAAAGAAACACACATGTTAATCCTAAAAAGCGAATAAATGCTAAATAAATGCCTGGACATATATCATTTAAAGCCTCAAATGACGCCACTCAGACCTATCATTAACTAATTAATTAGTTTTGCGTCCCGTGGTACAAATTGTTCTGTCGATATCTGTTGGCGAGATGGCCCCAGACACACTGCAAATATTTGGCACTGGCGAATAGAAACCACCGCACCTTTTCTCAGAGCCGGCGCACGTTGTGCGAATTTTGCCACAATACCCTACACAGCTTGAATCATTCGGGGATGCTTTCATTTTGCGTAAAATCGGCTTTAACAAGTCAAAAAAGATAGAAACTCCAAATTAGGCGCAGACGTGCAAATTTATTAAATAAACACTGTGCAGGCCACCATCCTCTGAAGGTCTCAGCCTGCTCCATCACTTGCTGGCAATGAAGACCCAGTGCTTGCCCGCGCTTCGTGCCCAGGATGCTCTAACGTCACTGTGGCGCCCATTATTTCCGCGTTGAGCCCCGGACATTACGGAACTGCGCCGGAATGAGCCCCGGGCACTGCCGCGAGCGGAGATTCAATTGTTCAGTCGATCACGCGCATTGGCCATTGCCCGATGAAGGTTAGAACGTTTACCAGAATGTTTGCCCCAGTCAAATAAAGTATTATTCATCAAACTTTAACGAATTATTTCCAAGACATTGCAACGCTTGACAGCTTTGCTGCCATCCAGTTTCCAGACCATGACGTTTAAAAACCATTGCATGGGTCTTCCTCTATACATTTTTGGTTTCTCTAACACAGTACATCAAAACAGCGATTGCGGTGCATTGGTAACAACCCTGTCATATAAGTTACAAAGGTACTTGTTTGATTCACTTGCGTATTAATATCATTGTATAATGCTGCAAGGTGAATGAAAACATTTATGAGGGGAAAATGAACATCTCATTGACTTCGTTGGCCATGTGTCCTGCCGATGTATATCCGGGTCACAAACGGAGCCTATCTGTCGCCGGCTTTCAATGCGAAGGTGCAAGTAGCGTGCCGGGTTCGTCATCTACGAAGGTGCAGGTGGCGTGCCCGGTTTGTCATCAGACAGCCATTCGAGCCGGCCCTTTGGCGAGGGATTATGCATGCGCTGAGGGCGCCTGGATGGGCAGACCCCGCACCCGGGCAATGACCTACTCGGCCGCTTCTTTGCACTGGATGCAGCCTGCTTGCAGCCTATCAATGGATGAAGCAAGCTTAGAAAATCTGGTGGATTGGCTAACATCGGTTGAATCGCAAGATGAATGCGTTTATAGCTATTGGCTTGGATTATGCAGTTTGACGTCCACTTCCAGCACAATACAAATGTGCTAAACGATATGACGTAAGTCGTAGGATCCCGATCTAGCCATGAGTCCCAC
Source organism: Pollicipes pollicipes (assembly GCF_011947565.3). Taxonomy (NCBI): domain Eukaryota; kingdom Metazoa; phylum Arthropoda; class Thecostraca; order Pollicipedomorpha; family Pollicipedidae; genus Pollicipes; species Pollicipes pollicipes. The sequence goes on along the minus strand of NW_023596805.1, from coordinate 15,329,235 downwards.
ATATTCCTGTAACTAACCAACATGACGCAGCCTGGTCACTTCCGACTGGCATTTGTATGTTTACCGGCCTATGTCAGTGTTCCGTTCGAACAGCACGCTGGTCACCAGCACGCCGCCGGGAATTCACACGGCAATGAAGACTCGTGCCGCAGGCCCAGCGCTGCTCGCCGTTCGCAGCGCCACGATTCCGTACAAGCGTAACCCAAAGTTGGCCGGCGTGACGTGAGCGGCCCGTCATGGACTATTTAATCCGGTCCGGTCGGGTTCAGTAGAGTTCGGACCGGTCCAGCTCAAACGCGCCCGGTTCAGGTGGTTCGGTCCGGCTTGGTTCGCCTCGGTTCAGTCTAGATCGGTGCGGGTTAGTGTGGTCCGGTCTGATCCGAGCGGACCATCGAGCAGGAGTCCGTTTACCCCGTGCCGAAGGGCGCTGTCCCGACTAGCTGTTGCAGGCGACGGACCATCGCAGGTCTGGTCCGGGGGTTTGGTCTGGGAGTTTGGTCTTGGGGTCTGGTCTGGGATCTGGTCCGGGGGTCTGGTTCGGGGGTCTGGTCCGGGGGTCCGGCCCGGGGGTTTGGTCTGAGGGTTTGGTCTGAGGGCCTAGTCTTGGGGTCTGGCCCAGGGGTCCGGTCCGGGGGTCTGGCCTGGAGGTTTGGTCTGGGGGTCTGGCCCGAGAGTCTGGTCTGAGGGTCTGGTCTGGGGGTCTGGTCTAAGGTATGCACGGCCGTCTGGAGCGTGGCCAGTTCAGTATGCACTCCCACGGCAGCTCGGTTGCGCATTAACGGGGCAGTTCAGGTGCAGTACGGGTGCAGTTCCGGTGCAGTACCTGTGCAGTACAGATGCAGTGCCGGCGTCTTTACCGGCACCGGTCTAATTAGCTACTGCAGTTGGGGCAGTCCATATGCTACGTCACCCATGACAGAGGGGAGAGGGTTGATGCAGCATATCCATAGCGCATCAAGGAAAAAGAGATGGACAGCGTGACGTCACGCTCGGGTGCAGTTTTGGATAGCATGCTTAAGTCTTTTAAGCATGTTTTAAAACCTTATAGATGGAAGCCCTTAGCCACCTCTCACAACCACCATGCCCGCACTCACTTCACACCTCTAGGTCAATGAGGGGCCGAATGTACGTTACCTGTTTGGAACGTTACACTTGGCACAACGTAATCATAATCAGTGCGTAACCGAAGGAGAAGGCTGGGAATGGCCAAATATGCGTAACACCTTATGGATAGCCTCTTATGGTTAGGGTTGCCATTACAATGGGCCCAGAAGACAAAAGTGCCGAAAGTTGAGTGGGCACTGTAGGGTGCAGTACCCTACTCAGTTGGCGGGCTTCAGCCCTACCAAGGTGAGCTCCAGGCCACAAACAGAAGGGGACTAGAATCTAGATACTTGTTTGTTGGCGAGGTTTGAAGGTAAGTTTCATGTTCTTTTTACGGTCCAGCACTCTCCCTCCAACTCACTTTGCGGAACTTCGCCCCAAGGTATGCATGGTGTTGTTTTACACATTATGTATGAAGTACTCCCCGATTACAATGCGCTTGCTACCATGCACAATTGCCATCATTGCCATCATGCCGACATAAGCCCAATAGATTTGACAGATTGTTGCTAAAGGTGAAGCGGTAAAATGCAACACGAAACTACACTTCTCTCTTGTGATATTTCTAGCCTCCATTTTTTGTTGTCAGATTTGGGAACACAACTGCGTTGATGGTTGTCCATAAACGAATTCGAGGTATTACTTTGAAGCATTTGAGGATGAATTTTTCACTATAACACACTTGAGGTGGCGGGGGCGTTTCACTAGAGCTAGGAAGCAAATTGAAGGGGTCTCGTCTGAACCGATAGAAAATACTTACGTCGAGCACCTGACCCAACCATTCCAGACCGTCACCCTTTTTGAAAGTTAACATCTTGTCATCTCTGATTACAGTCTCGTGCATTTTCGGCAAAAGGAGCCGCAATTCTGCTGAAGGTCTGTGGTTTATATTGGGTTTGACTGGGCATTGGCGTACAAACTGTCTCAGCGTGCCGGGTTTCCCGGAACATTGCAACATCACCCCGACTTTTTCACTTGATTTACATGAAAATGCGAAATTTCGTATTGCAAAGGTCTTGGAGAGTGTGGTTTAAAATAAAACTACGATCTCACGGCCCAGGGTAGCAAAGCCATGGGACTAGGTAATGATAACGGGCAATAAAACAGACAATCGTCAAGCAGAACTGTGGGTTCATGTCCTGTTTGGCTATCACCATCGGATGTAATCTCTGCATCAAACCATGGATAAGCCCGCTTTGGTACCTTGGTATGGATTGGTGCCAGATTTCAGGAACTAGCGCAAATGGAGGCGTAAAACCAATGGCACGGTGTTGCTGAATATGCTGGCTGCAGCTCGCTGAAAAACTTTAGGCATGTCCAACCCGTCGGTGCACCAGTAATTAATTGGAAGGCGACCTATCTCACTGTTTTACAGCCATTCAAAATCAAATGCACTGTGATCTCAAGCAAGAATTGTTTGAAAATGAAAGTTACTTGGGTGAAAAGCCCTGTTTGTTGTAGTCAGTGCCCACCCAAAAACATTGTTTTGTTTTTCTTTCTCGCTAAGCTGCGGTCACAATTGGCCTACGTTAAGTCATCGCTGGTATATCCAGGTGGCAGACGTAAACTGCCAGGTCAGCCAATTGGACGTATTGGTATGGAAGCATTGCCTGCCAATTTGCCAACAATAATAGCTGTGAACTGGTGCTCGTGTGCTACGTTGGTGACCTCGGTCCGTTGTATCAATGATTATGTGATAAAGTTTTAGTGCTGAAAGGGTAAATCCTGTTAAACTGGTATAATAAAACGCATGTCGTGCAGCCAGTGAATCATATTTCTGCAAAAAGTGCTTCCTTACACATTGATTAGGCCCAACACCATCATATGTCAAAGGTAGCTGACTCAATGAGTCCAGCTTTTGCCATTCTCTGCGTGATAGCACACGACGACCCTCACATCTATCATCGCTACGCGCGCCCATGCAGTGCAAGGTGACTTGCTGGGTGACTTATACACCACAGGCGTCCTGGAACCCCAATGGATATAGTGCGGATGTCTAGCACCGCAAAGCTTTTTGCCTGAAATCACTAAGCATTAGTGTGTGGATGTTTTGTTTTGTTTTGAGAGACACAAACATTTATGTGGCTGTGCTCTGGGCTGCATATACATAATACCAGGCAGACTCATGATTATAAGCAGCACATATATGTCAGCAAACAAGCTCATCAAGTCTCTGGCGACCACTTAGTATAGCTGATTTCAGGAAAAGTCTAAAATGGGCTCTTTTCCATGACGTAGAATGAAACAAGGGATTGTGGCGAAACGTCTCTGAATCTCACGAGAGGGGGTCCGCTCTACGAGGGTCCTTTCAATGTTTCATGCCATCACCCATCCCCAAACCATCACCCTCCTGGTGTCGTTACATACGGGCCGCCGCAGTGGGTGTGGCTAGCTAAAAGCTGAACACTCCAAAACACAACGCATCGCGAGCTTTGGAGGCCATTAAGTCTCATTTCGTATGATCTGAGACTGTATGGCGCATTTTACAGACGCTGCGTTGCTGAGCTTTGTGTATGAAGTTGCTGCAGTTCGAGGCTGAAGTTGTTGTAGTTCGAGGCTGAAGTGGGTGTAATTTGTTCTGACGGCGCAAGTCTAAGCGGTGTACACGAAATCGGGCACAAAATACAGCGTAACTCGCCCCTCTCCAGGCATCGGCGCTCCGTTTTCACGTCCGTACCATGCATGGCGAGCTTTTTGGGAGCAGCGCACCTAAACCGTGGGACTTCGAGGCTGCATTCTCGGACTCGCTTTCCTCAGATGAGGAGAGCTCGCCTTGCATTCATGGGATCGCATGCTTTCTTAATAATCCCTCCCGGGGCACTTGCCCACAGAGTAGTATTACTCTTGTCCGGCTCTCTTCGGCACTGCACGAGGCCCGCCAGGCAAATCAGCCTAAATAAGCACTCCATCTGCCCGTACACGTAGTCGACATATGGAGCACTACCGCCATGTTTACCGGGTGAAATCACCTCGTGCACAGGTACCTAGCCATGGAAACTGGCTTACTTCTCGGAGCAAAGTGCGCTACTCTGCTATGATTATCTGTAAATGGGCATCTTATGTTGGATCTTACTCAGTTTGTCAGCCATTTCCCTGTACGTGCTGCCTTGCGTGGCCTTTACAACATGGTGCAGTAAGTTCTAAGCAACCGAAGAATAAAGTATTGAGAGACACTTGTGCTTCTGATGTGGACAACAGGTGAATTGCCAAGGCCTTGCTGAGTACGGCCTTTAAAATACAACAAATATTATTTTGTACCGATATAGTAGCCCACAAGTGACGTTGAATTGTTCTGCTCATGTAACAATTTGGAACGCATAGCTTATACAAAGGGCCTGTTCTATGCTACCACAAATACCACAGATTCGCATATGTTTCAATGTAAGAAGATGGCGTGGCTTGAAGTGCGCTGCATGATTTGCAAGCCATTTCTCGCGTAAAAGTTATGCTTCAAGTAAAAGGAACAAAAATGAAACTGTTGGACTTCCGTAAGGAAGCTGCAACACGGCTCAACAAGATTTTGCTCCATGAATAGCACTTCGCTGAAAGCCAGGTTCAGCAAAGCAAACCCACTGAGCACGGCTCACTTTTTTCAGACTTGACGCGTTGAAGCAAAAAAGGTTTACATGAAATAAACTCTTAATATCTCAATGTTTTGAGTTTGCAATGTCATTGTCATGTCTGCTGGTCCTGGAGTAGCCTTGGATCGTTTTTTTCCTCGGTGACTGATCGGTATGCTCCAAAAAAATCGTCCCCCGAAATATCACAGGTCTACCAATCATACCTGCCAATGCATTGCCAGGTACCGACCTCGGTATCGACCGGGCGCCATGGTGTCAACCGAGCGCCACGGCGTCGACCGAGCGCCACGGTGTCAACCGGGCGCCACGGTGTCGACCGGGCACCACGGTGTCGACCGGGCGCCACGGTGTCGACTGGGCACCACGGTGTCGACCGAGCGCCACGGTGTCGACCGGGCACCACGGTGTCAACCGGGCTCCACGGTGTCAACCGGGCGCCACGGTGTCAACCGAGCGCCACGGGGTCGACCGAGCGCCACGGTGTCGACCGGGCGCCACGGTGTCGACAGGGTGCGAACAAAGGGGGCGATGGTGCCGACGGTGCCCATTCGGTAGCGGGAAGGCGATATGCCTCGGCCAAAGGTCAGATAACGTGTAGGACGGCAGCCGGTGCACATACAGAAAGCAGCTGAGAGGTATGGGGCCAAGGGGTATTGGGTCAGATGGCAACCACGAGCACACTTGGATGTAGATAAGTAAATGTAACAGGAAAGTGACAAGGCTTTTTTCGAACTCGGCTCAGCTCTCATATGAACCCCAGCCTGTCCATAGTCTGTCTACATATTACATTGCGATAACAGGGGAGTGTCTGATGGCGCGCACCTGACTTTATGAGTGGAAGGAAGATTTGGACAGCGTAATACTAAACATCAGGTGGGGTGGAAAATAATCGCAGAATACCTTTTGAGATGTCATCAAACCATAGTCAGGTGCCATAAATCCAACGTAGCTTTGCCACTGAGCAGTCTTCTGTACCCGGCTGGGAACTGGTCTTGGTAGCGGTGTTTGTTTCATGCACATTTTGGCTTTATACCACATTGGATTCTTTTAGTAGTGTGTCAGCCTGTCTTTCTTGATGTGGACCATCTGAAGCGTGGCTGATCAAAGAAAGAAAAACCTTCAACTTCTAGTTTTGCGGCTGCATGATTTCAAAAGTTTTCATGCCAAGCTAATGATCTTCGATATGCCTGGAGGTACCGGTTAATACGCGCCCCGGCGGCCGGTTCGACACCCTTCGCTCGGGTGGGTGGGTCTGATGATAACCTGAGACCTACGGAGCTAAGATGACTAGAGACACCACATTCACAGGGTGTGTTGATCTGTACGTGATATCACTGAGGTCGAAATTTGAGATTGCTAAGTCATGACTTTTGGGTCAAATAACGTCAAAAAGTCTAGCTTCAAGTTAGCCCCCAGAATGTCCCCAGAATGTAGATACCTGTTCTCAGAAAAATGTTGCATGTCCATTTGAGGTCAGTGACCTAGTTTGATCTTCAGAAGTTCACGGTAACCAAAATCGTACAAGACTGCTTTCAGTTTCGCATTTGAATACACGCCAAAGATTACACCAAGAAGAATACTCCCGAAACAAAATGATGGCCTTGGTCATTTTAGGTCAGTGGCCTATTCTGACCTTTAGGAAGTCCAAGGAAGATCTCTAATGCGGTTCCTGTTATTAATAAACTTGAAATGTGAACAAGAAACTATCCCATACAGCAACCCATAGAGCAGCAAAGCACGTTGTTTTTTTACCTTGATCTAATCTTCATTCCTCACCCTAGTTCAATGCAATTTTAATTCAATTGTCGTGTACCCTAAGCAAGCATTTCAGAGATGTATGACTTCATCTAGCACTCTGTTGTTGCATCAGACTGAACGATTCCTTAGAAATTGATCCTGCTGAATCCATAATTCGATTCAGCGAGAATCATGACCCGTTCTTGAGCTGCTCTAGAACATCGACCTCACGAGGAACATCTAATTTTTTGGATACTGCACGGTCCGGTATTCAAATGTCTACAGCTATGCAAAAGTTGGCGCAGCTACGCGGCGTCGTCCGGAAACCATTTCGGAACAGACTTCGGGATCAACTTGACCCGCACACGAGCGCGTGTTAAACAACCTTTTAGTGATATATAACAATTGTATTGTTGGAACACGATCTTTCGAGCAGCGATCGACTTCAAGAGTGCCACCATACATGTGTGTCTAGGTGGCTTCTGGTGTATTGATTGGCCTTCACTTCGCATAAGAACTTTTGTCTCATAATGCTAAAGCTATCGTGCCACAGTTGCTATGCTTCCTCCACCGTTGTGGCATGATGCTGCTCTCAGCTGAGCCCCTGACACCGTGTCATTACTGTATCCCGTTGACACCAAACTTATCATGACTTCCGAGAGCCTTCTTGATTTTCAGCACAGAAAAACCGATGCGTTTGCCATATTCGTCTACCTGCTGTCGTGCGCATTTGTAATACACGGACATAGGGTTAGTTTCATATCACTTCGCATGGGGTAACTGGTGCCGCGTCCATCTCAGTAGACGGGGCAGCAATGCATTCGAATTGCACACACTGATCCCCCGGAGAGCACTCGTCACATGAGAGGCAGGCGCACAGTGACCCCGACGGCGTGCGCACGCAGCGCGCCGACCGACGCTGCTCGCCAGTCGCGCAGACGGCGCCTGCCTCCTTCCTGGCCGTGCACACCCCGCCGTCGTCACAGTAGTGATCGTCGGCACACTGGCAGGCCGGCGTCGGACGGCAGACGCCGAGACCGCGCCGTACGCAGACGCCGCTCGCGCACTGTCGGCCTGAGAGACACAGGAGTCCGGTGTGGAGGTGGGCAGCGCGTGCCGCCGGTGGACGGTCGGCGGTGGCGCTCGGGCGGTGCCGCAACACAGGTGGCGCAGTGGTGCCCTGTGACGGCGCCACGGCTGTGCTGGCCGCCGGCAACTCCGCATTGAGAGGCAGTCGTCGGTGCTGCAAACAGGCCACACAACCAATTCAGCATGCTTCTCCACCACCGGGTCTCACCCATGGGATCTCTCAGGGAATCCCAGCAGCTGTGGAGTACCAGACTAACATGATATTAATGCTGTCCACGGCAGTGGGCTTACCGGCATGGTCTGCCTTACCTTTGACCTGGACCTGGTAATCTTCCTCGAGGGCTTAGACTCGCTCCTGGTTGTCGATGCTATATTCTGGCTACAGGGCACGGGGACACGGGCTGGTCGCGCTGTATGAGTTTGTGTGGCAACGGAGATCCCGAAAGGAAGCCTGTGGTCAACACTGTTTCGAGAGGGTGCCGGAAGTGGGTACTTTACTGTGCTTTACTTTACTTTTACTGTACTTTTAATGTGCACGGTTTGTGCATGTGAGTGGCTAGCAAGAAACAAAAAAGATTGTTGTGGCAGGTGGCAATCAAAGACAAAAGACAAGACGGGGAAATTGTCTTAGTGATATGAATCTCTTCGCGTTGAAGTGAAAAACGCCAGTCATAAAGCCACACCTCAGCGAGCAGAGCACACAAGTCGCTGTTAATAATCGCCAAGAGCCATGAGCGGGACTACCAATGTTGGCAATGGCAGGGAGCTTGCGCAAAAGGTCATTCAGCTGTTGATAGCTCACCGGCTCGTCCACGGTTGCGGTGGCCCGGCTCGTGCGACAGGTGCCCAGCCCGAGCACGTCACAAGAGTAGCCGGCAGCGCAGTCACCGTCCAGGAGGCACGAGACGCGAAGACTGGTGCTCTCCAGGCAGCGGCCAAGCACGCATAGCTGGCCATTGGTGCATGACCTCAGCGGACACGGTGGCGACTGGAACACGGTCCAGAACCAGCCTCGCCCACTGCCGGCGAGGTCAGCCGACTGCGGAGCGTCACCGCCGTCATTGGCCGACTGCGGAGCGTCACCGCCGTCACTGGCCGACTGCGGAACGTCATCGCCGTCACTGGCCGACTGCGGAGCGTCACCGCCGTCACTGGCCGACTGCGGAGCGTCACCGTCGTCACTGGCCGACTGCGGAGCGTCACCGTCGTCACTGGCCGACTGAGGAGCGTCACCGCCGTCACTGGCCGACTGCGGAGCGTCACCGCCGTCACCGGCCGACTGCGGAGCGTCACCGCCGGCACTGGCCGACTGCGGAACGTCACCGATGTCATTGGCCGACTGTAAGGCGTCATCTGCATCGCTCACTGATTTTAGAGCGGCACTGCCGTTATTGGACTGATGAAGAACGTAGACGCTATTACTGGATGGCCATTTATTTTCAGCGCCGTCTCTGGCCGACTGTGGAGTGTCCCTGCCATCACTTGCTTGCTGCAAAGCTTCTCTGCCATCACCTGGTCGCAGAACTTGGCTGACACCACTGGCCGACTCTAGATGATCTACCTCCACCCTCTGATCAGCGGAAATTGATGACGCCAAGCTAATCTGCAGCATCAAAAATGCCGTTTGCGGGACCAAAGTGGTGTTGAGACTGGAGTTGGACGGATGTGAATCACGGAGCACATGATTTCCGGGCACGCACGGGCAGACAAGACAATTGTCAACTCATATTGGAAACTGCAGAGATAATGCTTTGCATTTGCTACATGATCGGTGATTTATTGTGAAATGGCATGCACATTACACGATTTGTTATATGTCATGCGTGATATACTTCAATAAGGTTCCCCGAAAATAATGTCTCCGCATATTATTTATCTTACTGTGCTAAAATTTATCAAAGGCTTTATTGAGCTCCCTGGGTGATTCAAAGAAGAATGTGCGACTCCTCTCAGTGGGAAGGGTAACTTCCGCAAGCAGTATCGAGGTATGAACGATAGATGCTGAATCAAAAGCGCTGAAGCAGTAATCACACAAAATCGTCGACAGGTTTACAAGTTCTGACTTGGTGGCTATTTTGCCGAATGATTTCCGATGCAACAACGTGCAGTGCGGGACAAACTACGCACGAAACAAGAATGCCATCTATTCAGTATACTGGTTCAAGTTGTTGCGGGCAACCATGAGGTTTGAGCCGGCCTCCGACGTTCACCACTCACCGTGAGAAGGATGAGGATGAGCGGAAGAACGGCCCTCATGGTGCCTTACTGCTTACGTCCGGGTGTGAACTGTCAGCCCCACTGGTAGGAAGGAGCTCGCCTCCGTCCGGTACCCCTCCGTCACCCGCCGTAGGTCAATGACCCATCTCCGACAGCACAGGCCGGGCCGGCACAAACAAGCCAGGCTTCTGACAGCCCCATCACGCGGTTATGCTTACGACCAATCCAGTACGTGTCTTGATGTAAAATAGTTGTCAGCGGTAAATGAACGCGGCGGCGACATCACTGAGTTTTCGTGATAAGAACTGAGCCCGGCACCTCCTCATCTGGTACCTGTTTGTGTGCTGCTGCGCCCAGCGCATTATGACCAGCATTCCGCTGGAGCTGCTCTGCCACTAGAGGCCGCCCTCGTCTGACATCACACGCTACCTGCCTCGTGCGAGCAGTGTGCCTGCTTTTCGCCGCCCAGGCGGCTCTGGCGCCCCCTCTCCTCGCTACGCGTTAGCAACACCGCCCTCTTTCCTCACCACCCCCTTTCATCGCCACCCCTTTCCCTGCCACCCTTTTCCTCGCCGCCCCATGCCCTGCCACTCGTTTCCAGCACCGCCCGTCTTTCTCTCACCTGATTGCTGCCATCTCCCCATTCACCTTCCATCTGAGGGACGATTGCCAAGACTATCGTAACGCTCACCGTGGGTTGCTATGAATGCGAGATGTCAGACGATTTGGATCTAGAAGGCCATTGCACCTCCTAAGACATATCGTTGTTCTGACCATACATCACACACACTGCGTGTCATTTTGTAATGCTTTCCAAATAGCCGTCGGAAAAACTTACAAGTTCTAAAACTGTTGAACTTAACATCGTGCTTCTGTTTAGTTACGCGTCAACTGCAATTGTAAATTGCACCATTCAGCGATGTTTCACAACAAGTACCGTAACCGCGTTCATCTCAGTAGACGGGGCAGCAATGCATTCGAATTGCACACACTGATCCCCCGGAGAGCACTCGTCACATGAGAGGCAGGCGCACAGTGACCCCGACGGCGTGCGCACGCAGCGCGCCGACCGACACTGCTCGCCAGTCGTGCAGACGGCGCCTGCCTCCTTCCTGACCGTGCACACCCCGCCGTCGCCACAGTAGTGGTCGTCGGCACACTGGCAGGCCGGCGTCGGACGGCAGACGCCGAGACCGCGCCGTACGCAGACGCCGCTCGCGCACTGTCGGCCTGAGAGGCACAGGAGTCCGGTGTGGAGGTGGGCAGCGCGTGCCGCCGGTGGACGGTCGGCGGTGGCGCTCGGGTGGCGCCGCAAAACAGGTGGCGCTGTGGTGCCCTGTGACGGCGCCACGGCTGTGCTGGCCGCCGGCAACTCCGCATTGAGAGGCAGTCGTCGGTGCTGCAAACAGGCCACACAACCAATTCAGCATGCTTCTCCACCACCGGGTCTTACCCATGGGATCTCTCAGGGAATCCCAGCAGCTGTGGAGTACCAGACTAACATGATATTAATGCTGTCCACGGCAGTGGGCTTACCGGCATGGTCTGCCTTACCTTTGACCTGGACCTGGTAATCTTCCTCGAGGGCTTAGACTCGCTCCTGGTTGTCGATGCTATATTCTGGCTACAGGGTACGGGGACACGGGCTGGTCGCGCTGTATGAGTTTGTGTGGCAACGGAGATCCCGAAAGGAAGCCTGTGGTCAACACTGTTTCGAGAGGGTGCCGGAAGTGGGTACTTTACTGTGCTTTACTTTACTTTTACTGTACTTTTAATGTGCACGGTTTGTGCATGTGAGTAGCTAGCAAGAAACAAAGAAGATCGTTGTGGCAGGCGGCAATCAAAGACAAAAGACAAGACGGGGAAATCGTCTTAGTGAGATGAATCTCTTCGCGTTGAAGTGAAAAACGCCAGTCATAAAGCCACACCTCAGCGAGCAGAGCACACAAGTCGCTGTTAATAATCGCCAAGAGCCATGAGCAGGACTACCAATGTTGGCAATGGCAGGGAGATTGCGCAAAAGGTCATTCAGCTGTTGATAGCTCATCGGCTCGTCCACGGTTGCGGTGGCCCGGCTCGTGCGACAGGTGCCCAGCCCGAGCACGTCACAAGAGTAGCCGGCAGCGCAGTCACCGTCCAGGAGGCACGAGACGCGAAGACTGGTGCTCTCCAGGCAGCGGCCAAGCACGCATAGCTGGCCATTGGTGCATGACCTCAGCGGACACGGTGGCGACTGGAACACGGTCCAGAACCAGCCTCGCCCACTGCCGGCGAGGTCAGCCGACTGCGGAGCGTCACCGCCGTCATTGGCCGACTGCGGAGCGTCACCGCCGTCACTGGCCGACTGCGGAGCGTCACCGCCGTCACTGGCCGACTGCGGAGCGTCACCGCCGTCACTGGCCGACTGCGGAGCGTCACCGCCGGCACTGGCCGACTGCGGAACGTCACCGATGTCATTGGCCGACTGTAAGGCGTCATCTGCATCGCTCACTGATTTTGGAGCGGCACTGCCGTTATTGGACTGATGAAGAACGTAGACGCTATTACTGGATGGCCATTTATTTTCAGCGCCGTCTCTGGCCGACTGTGGAGTGTCCCTGCCATCACTTGCTTGCTGCAAAGCTTCTCTGCCATCACCTGGTCGCAGAACTTGGCTGACACCACTGGCCGACTCTAGATGATCTACCTCCACCCTCTGATCAGCGGAAATTGATGACGCCAAGCTAATCTGCAGCATCAAAAACGCCGTTTGCGGGACCAAAGTGGTGTTGAGACTGGAGTTGGACGGATGTGAATCACGGAGCACATGATTTCCGGGCACGCACGGGCAGACAAGACAATTGTCAACTCATATTGGAAACTGCAGAGATAATGCTTTGCATTTGCCACATGATCGGTGATTTATTGTGAAATGGCATGCACATTACACGATTTGTTATATGCCATGCGTGATATACTTTAATAAGGTTCCCCGAAAATAATGTCCCCGCATATTATTTATCTTACTGTGCTAAAATTTATCAAAGGCTTCATTGAGCTCCCTGGGTGATTCAAAGAAGAATGCGCGACTCCTCTCAGTGGGAAGGGTAACTTCCGCAAGCAGTATCGAGGTATGAACGATAGATGCTGAATCAAAAGCGCTGAAGCAGTAATCACACAAAATCGTCGACAGGTTTACAAGTTCTGACTTGGTGGCTATTTTGCCGAATGATTTCCGATGCAACAACGTGCAGTGCGGGACAAACTACGCACGAAACAAGAATGCCATCTATTCAGTATACTGGTTCAAGTTGTTGCGGGCAACCATGACGTTTGAGCCGGCCTCCGACGTTCACCACTCACCGTGAGAAGGATGAGGATGAGCGGAAGAACGGCCCTCATGGTGCCTTACTGCTTATGTCCGGGTGTGAACTGTCAGCCCCACTGGTAGGAAGGAGCTCGCCTCCGTCCGGTACCCCTCCGTCACCCGCCGTAGGTCAATGACCCATCTCCGACAGCACAGGCCGGGCCGGCACAAACAAGCCAGGCTTCTGACAGCCCCATCACGCGGTTATGCTTACGACCAATCCAGTACGTGTCTTGATGTAAAATAGTTGTCAGCGGTAAATGAACGCGGCGGCGACATCACTGAGTTTTCGTGATAAGAACTGAGCCCGGCACCTCCTCGTCTGGTAGCTGTTTGTGTGCTGCTGCGCCCAGCGCATCATGACCAGCACTGCGCTGGAGCTGCTCTGCCACTAGAGGCCGCCCTCGTCTGACATCACACGCTACCTGCCTCGTGCGAGCAGTGTGCCTGCTTTTCGCCGCCCAGGCGGCTCTGGCGCCCCCTCTCCTCGCTACGCGTTAGCAACACCGCCCTCTTTCCTCACCACCCCCTTTCATCGCCACCCCTTTCCCTGCCACCCTTTTCCTCGCCGCCCCATGCCCTGCCACTCGTTTCCAGCACCGCCCGTCTTTCTCTCACCTGATTGCTGCCATCTACCCATTCACCTTCCATCTGAGGGACGATTGCCAAGACTATCGTAACGCTCACCGTGGGTTGCTATGAATGCGAGATGTCAGACGATTTGGATCTAGAAGGCCATTGCACCTCCTAAGACATATCGTTTTTCTGACCATGCATCACACACACTGTGTGTCATTTTGTAATGCTTTCCAAACAGCCGTCGGAAAAACTTACAAGTTCTAAAACTATTGAACTTAACATCGTGCTTCTGTTTAGTTACGCGTCAGCTGCAATTGTAAATTGCACCATTCAGCGATATTTCACAACAAGTTCCGTAACCGCGTTCATCTCAGTAGACGGGGCAGCAATGCATTCGAATTGCACACACTGATCCCCCGGAGAGCACTCGTCACATGAGAGGCAGGCGCACAGTGACCCCGACGGCGTGCGCACGCAGCGCGCCGACCGACACTGCTCGCCAGTCGTGCAGACGGCGCCTGCCTCCTTCCTGACCGTGCACACCCCGCCGTCGCCACAGTAGTGGTCGTCGGCACACTGGCAGGCCGGCGTCGGACGGCAGACGCCGAGACCGCGCCGTACGCAGACGCCGCTCGCGCACTGTCGGCCTGAGAGGCACAGGAGTCCGGTGTGGAGGTGGGCAGCGCGTGCCGCCGGTGGACGGTCGGCGGTGGCGCTCGGGCGGCGCCGCAAAACAGGTGGCGCTGTGGTGCCCTGTGACGGCGCCACGGCTGTGCTGGCCGCCGGCAACTCCGCATTGAGAGGCAGTCGTCGGTGCTGCGAACAGGCCACACAACCAATTCAGTATGCTTCTCCACCACCGGGTCTCACCCATGGGATCTCTCAGGGAATCCCAGCAGCTGGGGAGTACCAAACTGACATGAATTAATGCTGTCCGCGGCAGTGGGCTTACCGGCATGGTCTGCCTTACCTTTGACCTGGACCTGGTAATCTTCCTCGAGGGCTTAGACTCGCTCCTGTTTGTCGATGCTATATTCTGGCTACAGGGCACGGGGACACGGGCTGGTCGCGCTGTATGAGTTTGTGTGGCAACGGAGATCCCGAAAGGAAGCCTGTGGTCAACACTGTTTCGAGAGGGTGCCGGAAGTGGGTACTTTACTGTGCTTTACTTTACTTTTACTGTACTTTTAATGTGCACGGTTTGTGCATGTGAGTAGCTAGCAAGAAACAAAGAAGATCGTTGTGGCAGGCGGCAATCAAAGACAAAAGACAAGACGGGGAAATTGTCTTAGTGAGATGAATCTCTTCGCGTTGAAGTGAAAAACGCCAGTCATAAAGCCACACCTCAGCGAGCAGAGCACACAAGTCGCTGTTAATAATCGCCAAGAGCCATGAGCAGGACTACCAATGTTGGCAAGGGCAGGGAGCTTGCGCAAAAGGTCATTCAGCTGTTGATAGCTCACCGGCTCGTCCACGGTTGCGGTGGCACGGCTCGTGCGACAGGTGCCCAGCCCGAGCACGTCACAAGAGTAGCCGGCAGCGCAGTCACCGTCCAGGAGGCACGAGACGCGAAGACTGGTGCTCTCCAGGCAGCGGCCAAGCACGCATAGCTGGCCATTGGTGCATGACCTCAGCGGACACGGTGGCGACTGGAACACGGTCCAGAACCAGCCTCGCCCACTGCCGGCGAGGTCAGCCGACTGCGGAGCGTCACCGCCGTCATTGGCCGACTGGGGAGCGTCACCGCCGTCACTGGTCGACTGGGGAGCGTCACCGCCGTCACTGGCCGACTGCGGAGCGTCACCGCCGTCACTGGCCGACTGGGGAGCGTCACTGCCGGCACTGGCCGACTGCGGAGCGTCATCGCCGTCACTGGCCGACTGCGGAGCGTCACCGCCGTCACTGGCCGACTGCGGAGTATCACCTCCGTCACTGGCCGACTGCGGAACGTCACCGATGTCATTGGCCGACTGTAAGGCGTCATCTGCATCGCTCATTGATTTTGGAGCGGCACTGCCGTTATTGGACTGATGAAGAACGTAGACGCTATTACTGGATGGCCATTTATTTTCAGCGCCGTCTCTGGCCGACTGTGGAGTGTCCCTGCCATCACTTGCTTGCTGCAAGTCTTCTCTGCCATCACCTGGTCGCAGAACTTGGCTGCCACCACTAGCCGACTCCAGATGATCTACCTCCACCCTCCGATCAGGGGAAATTGATGACGCCAAGCTAATCTGCAGCATCAAAAATGCCGTTTGCGGGACCAAAGTGGTGTTAAGACTGGAGTTGGACGGATGTGAAACACGGAGCACATGATTTCCGGGCACGCACGGGCAGACAAGACAATTGTCAGCTCATGTTGAAAACTGCAGAGATAACGCTTTGCATTTGCTACATGATTGGTGATTTATTGTGAAATGGCATGCACATTACACGCTTTGTTTTATGTCATGCATGATATTCTTCAATTAGGTTTCCCGAAAATAATGCCCCCGCATATTATTTATCTTACTGTGCTAAAATTTATCAAAGGCTTCATTGAGCTCCCTGGGTGATTCAAAGTAGAATGCGCGACTCCTCTCAGTGGGAAGGGTAACTTCCGCAAGCAGTATCGAAATATGAACGATATATGCTGAATCAAAAGCGCTGAAGCAGTTACCACACAAAATCGTCGACAGGTTTACAAGTTCTGACTTGGTGGCTCTCTTGCCGAATAATTTGTGATGCAACAACGTGCAGCGCGGGACAAACTACGCACGAAACAAGAATGCCATCTATTCAGTATACTAGTTCAAGTTGTTGTGGGCAACCATGACGTTTGAGCCGGCCTCCGACGTTCACCACTCACCGTGAGAAGGATGAGGATGAGCGGAAGAACGGCCCTCATGGTGCCTTACTGCTTGCGCCCGGGTGTGAACTGTCGGCCCCACTGGTGGGGAGGGAGCTCGGCCCCGTCCGGTACCCCTCCGTCACCCGCCGTAGGTCAATGACCCATCTCCGCTAGCACTGGCCGGGCCGGCACAAACAAGCCAGGCTTCTGACAGCCCCATCACGCGGTTACGCTTACGACCAATCCAGTGCGTGTCTTGATGTAAAATAGTTGTCAGCGGTAAATGAACGCGGCGGCGACATCACAAGGTTTTCGTGATTAGAACTGAACCGGGCACCTCCTCGTCTGATACTTGTTTGTGTGCTGCTGCGCCCAGCGCATTATGACCAGCATTCCGCTGGAGCTGCTCTGCCACTAGAGGCCGCCCTCGTCTGACGTCACGCGTTACTTGCCTTATGCGCGCGGTGTCCCTACTTCCCGCCGTCCAGGCGGCTCTGGCGCCTCCTCTCCTCGCTACACGTTAGCAACACCGCCCGCTTTCTTCGCCGCCCCCTTTCATCACCACCCCTTTCATCGCCCCCCCCCCCCCTCTCCTTCCTCGCCTCCCCTTTCCTCGCCACCGCTTTCAGCGCCACGCCACCCCCCCCCCCCTCTCCCTCCTTGCCACCCGTTTCCTCGCCGCGCTTTTCCCCGCCACCAGTTTCCAACACTGTTTGTCTTTCTCGCACCTGATCGCTGCCACATCCCTAGTTTCCTTGCACCTGAGGGACGTTTGGCAAGAATATCGTAACGCTCATCTTTGGTTGCCATGAATGCGAGACGTGAAGCCATTTGGGTGTAGAAGGCCATTGTGCCACCTAAGACATCGTTTTTCTAATCAGGCATCGGACACACTGTGTTTCAGTTCGTGATGCTTTCCAAATGGCTTTCGGAAATTGTTAGAAATTATAACACTATTCAGCTTAATATTGTGCTTCTGTTTGGAAACGTGTCAACTTCTATGGTAAATTGTGCTGTTCAGACACTATCCCATAAGTATTGACGGAAATCTGCCCACGCATGAGAGCGAAAACCGCTTTGTACATCCACAGATGAGAGCGGGGACCGATCAGCACCTCTACAGATCAGGACGAAGACCGATCAGGACCTCTACGGATGAGAGCGGAGGACGATCAGCACCTTTACAGATGAGGGTTGAAACCGACCAGCACCTCCTCAAATGGGGGTGGAAACTGATCGAAATCTCTACAGATATGAGCAAAGACCGATCAGCACCTCCACACATGAGAGCAGAGACCGATCAGCACCTCTACAGATGAGAGCGGAGACCGACCAGCACTTCTACAGATGAGAGCGGAGTCCAATCAGCATCTCTACAGATGAGAGCGGAGACTGATCAGCACCTCTGTAGATGAGAGGCGGGACCGATGAGCACCTTTACAGGTGAGAGCGGAAAGCGATCAGCACCTTTACAAGACACCACGCTTCCGATCACTTACAGCCAATGCAAGGTCTTTCATCGCAAGATGCAATTTCGAATTTACATTTGCCTGCGCAAGAAAGTGAGTATGGATTTATTGGTGTCCGTAGCATTTTTAGTATTGATATTCGTTTGAGCTCTGTACCATCTTGCTAGCCTTTTGAAAACGCTTGCGTTTGTGAACGCGTTCATACGTGCAAACAACTTAAACACACGTTTCACGTGACACTGATGGCGAAGCCCCGTATTTCAAACTGAATACCCGACCCGCACTTTTTGCTCTTGAAGTACCAACACTGCTGTATTTAAGGAGCGCTACGCATTAGTAACATTCTTCCTTGTGATAGCCATTTTGAGTGCAAGCTTCGCTTACAAATCACGTTTTGGTCGATATAATACAGGAATGCGGGAAGAGGTAGGCTTTGTGGGAACTGCTGAGTAGAAGTGCCTGGCGTGCGTAAGCATGATTTGTGACATCAGGGGCTATTCAGCTGACCTGCGGCCATTTTGATGCGTTGAGTGCAAGTTTCGTACATAAATCGCGTTTTCTTGAATATTTTACAGGAATGTAGGCAGTGGTACGAGTTATGACGGAAGTAAGACCGGTTACTGAAAAAACTTTAGAATGAAGTCATAATCGAGTACATGAATGCCGATGAACAATGTAAAAGCACAATTATGCAAGAAAGTACTGGAAAGGGTTAAAGTAAGTGCATGTAACGATGTTAGGGTTTGGCAAACACGCACCAATACCAGAATCGCCTTCAGCGTGTAGAAGTACTATGAGTGAGTCAGCGCGCCCGTCGCAGTGGCAACTTTTAAACGGCCATTTGACAGCGACTCCGACGTCACACATACGTTCCGTGACGAAATCAGACGGTGACGTACTCTGGAGCGCAGTTAAACAAATTGCAGGTTGGGGCAAATCAACCCCCAAAGGTTTTTTCCAAAATGGTTTCCGAACAGCGCGGTGTAGCCGCGCTCAATTTGGCATAGTTGTAGACGACTGAATAGCGGATCGTGTGGAATCAAAACATTTGAATGTAGCTTGTAAGGGTCAACTGACGTAGAGCAGGTCAAAGTCAGGCCATGGATTCAGCGAAGTAAATGTCTAGGGAATCTGATGCAACAACGGAGTGTCAGACAAAGCCATACATGTCTGAGATACTTTCTTAGGAAAGGCAACAATTGAATGAACAGGTTACATTGACGTAGGGTCAGGTATGAATGTTAGATCGAAGCCAAAACCAACATCTCTTATTGCTATATGGTTTGCTGTATGATAGTTTCTGGTGATTATTTCGAATTCATTGATAACAAGAACCGCATTATGCATTTTACATGGACTTCTTAAAGATCAGAATAGCTCACTGACCCAACACGACGCAGGTCGATATTTTGTAGTTAGGAACACACTGCCTAGCGTAATGTTTGCCGCTTATTCAAGTGCAAAACTCAAAGCTGTCTTGCATGATTTCGGTCACCAGGGTCTCCATAATGTGAAACAGAGTCACCGACCTTAAATAAGCATTTGACCTTTGCTTACAACAGCTATCTACATTCTGCGGCCACTTTGGAGACCGACCTAAAATTTGACCTTTTTAACCTTATTTACTCCGAAGTTCATGACTAAGAAACATCAAACGTTGACCTAAGTGAGTTTACGTACAGGTCAACACAATCTGTGCGTCATGCATTTTGACATGCAACGGCACGCGATTAGCAAACCCGGCTTTAAGAATAAAGGTATTTGTCATGGTTGTCACTTTTCAACTAGTAAGTAGAGTAGTACAGTAAGAGTTAAGGCAGTGGTCATGGTTGTCACTACTCAGTTGTCACCGCTCTTGCTCCAGATAATTGACGCTGCGAGCTTGCATGCGAGGTCGAAGACAGCCTGGCAAGAACAACTAACTGCTGTCTGCTAACTAGGTGCCCCTGCTCAGGTCACCAAGATAGTCTGGGACTTCATAAAGGGAGTGTCCCACTTCGGGGCATATCTAAAAAAGCATGCCCTTGCGAAACCTCAGGACTAGTTATGTTTAACAATAACGCTGCGTAGTAGAATGTGTCATCGAGGGGGTGAATTTCTTGGAACCAGCTAGGACAAAGTTTTTCCTTGGCACACGGATTAATGATAAACTTCCAGGCCTGTCGCACCGCACTGATGTTGATGTTCGTGAGGGGAGAAAGTTTTTCTTTGATAGGCCAACAAAACCGCATTCCATACTAGCGCCACCTATTTTACGCACTGGGATCATCATCCAACACGCCTCAAAGCTGCCACTTTTCACACTACTGGTACTTGGTGGATTAAGTATGAAATATATATATATATACATCATGAAGAGCACCAGAAACCATTGCCAAACAGCTTTTAAGCTCTCTTTTTAGTAAGAAACACGAATTTTGGGTAAAACCCAAAGCTGTGCAGTCATGGGAATGCTCTAGCAGACCGGGTTAGGTCCAAATTTGTGATTGCTAACGCATCATTGTAATGTTGATTTGCAATTTATGTACCTTCAGCGTGGGATATATGGATGTATTAGTTTAGTTTTGCTGGTATTGAATCATTTCTTTCAAACAATTACTTGCATAAGCATGCCGAAGGCTACACGGTCGCGCAGAAAGCATTTTGTGATAGGCCACCTGGCTCCACTGTCCCATCACCAATTGCCGACTACAGGAGAGCCTTCAGCTACATCAGGTGGCTGAGCGAATCGAAGAAGAATCTCACTAATACCATGTTCAAGACCGCGACGGTAGCAATCAGGGAAATGTAGACCAACCAAGCGATCCCTGTTTCTGATCTAGTATACATGACAAAGTTAATCGAGAGGGATTGATGTCAACCCAACAGAGCTATCAGCAAAAAACAACGAAAGAGAGTGACACAGCAACGCCGCCACCGCGAAATTAAACAAGCTTATCGGTGTCGCGAAATGCAAGTGCAAGCTTTAGTGCAGTTTTCCATGCCCAGTTGCCTGCACAGTGTATCAGAAAGAGGCTGCCATGAAGGACTAATGCAGGCACCGGAAGCTTATCCTGGGGTCATATGACCGGGATACGATTGTGACTAGGGAGGCTCGCGAGTTGCGGAGGATGGCCAGACAACTCCAGGGGCGTCGTGGCTCGACCACCAGTGAGGTGGCGTCTGCTGCTGAACCTGAGTCGCCTTCCCCGCCGGCTGCTGAGCCGGCACCGCCTGCTGAGCCAGCGCTGGCTGCTAGTGCTGACCCCGAGCCTGCTCCGGGACCAAGTGGTCTTAGCGCTGGCGAATCAGCCGAGAGAACGGAATCTCACGCGGTTCCGTACATGGCAGAAGGTCGCAACGACACCGGTTGTTCGTTCCGGTTGAGATCCCTGCCACTGTAGATTATGGCGTTAACGATCTGGCTAACATCACTCTGGCGGTTGACAGCTACGGTGGCTCGAACCGGGCCGCTGCTGCTATCACCAACGTCTCTCAGCAAGACAGCAGAGACTACTTAGAGACTACTAGACTGCTACAAGTAGGGGCTACTTGAAATCAAATATCGTAGATCCTAAGAAGATCTGCTGCGCAAGAGACAGAGCGAGAAAGGAGACGGCTCGTTAAAATTTTGAAGCAATCCATGAGTCAGGTTTGGCCATCCTCTACTCCGACGGTCGTGAAGACAGAAAGCACATGAGCCACACGGAGCCAGACGAATGCCGTCGAAAAACACGCGGTTGTCATCACTGAGCCAGGCAGCCGCCACGTGACTCATTTTACGTCCGAGTTCGGCCGCGCCCTGCACTTGTTCAACGAGCTACACTCCGTGAGCCCGCAGTGCGACAATCACATCAATGTTCTCGGCTGCGATGGCACGGCCGTCAACACCGAAACGATAGGCGACGTGTTCCGACTGTTTGAGCTGGCCACCGAGTCACCCGCACGCTGGTTCATCTGCCAGCTGCACGGCAACGAGCTGAACCTTCCGCATCTGCTGCGCTGAGCCTGGATGGCATGACCACGGGATCGATTTTTTTTACCCATCGGCAAGACCTGCGTGTGAGAGGCCTGGGAGAGGGACGTTCGGGCATTCAAGCATAGGTCGGGGCAAGTGCTAAATCTGCCGGTCGACCTGATTGAGCATCACTGAGCACCAACCAACAGCTGCTGCGCCTTCTGGTTTCCGGCGTTCAAAACGGCTCTGTCTGAAATGTAGCTGCCCAGCGGCGAATAGGACCATCGAACTATGTCAGGTGAGTATGAAAAAGTATTATCTTTAAATTTATAACAAAGAGTGTTTAAAGTTCATCAAGTATCAATTGGTATTTCGTGTGCTCACTGTTCAGTATTTATTTATTATCATACCCAGTGCCGTGTTATGTCGTATCATTTGCTGGTTGGTTCATGCCTACTGGCATATTTGTTGATATTCATTCGGGGACATGAAAGAACTCCGGATGTCGGCATAATTGCATACACTAAATGGACACCGTAATTTTTGCATGATCTATTGCTCAGTTCTTATCGAATTGTTCTTATATATTCGCCTTCGTTTTCAGATGGTGGACACTGGCCGCTCGCCTGCTCCTAGTTCGCATCTCTACCGAGACCTCCAGCAGCGCTCTCAAGGACGTCGTCCAGCGCGTGGTCGGCCACTATGTGCCGGTATGGTCCACCATCCGGCAAAGCAGCGGCCGCGAATTTGGTTTACGCAGCTTGTTCCGGAGCACCGCGCTACTCCGCGACCTGCTGCAGCACACATAGTCATCCAGCGTAGCGGGTACTGGGTCCGTCCGGAACAACTGCTGCTGGAATTTGTGCGGGATGAGAACCGCATGGTCCGCGAACAGGTGGTTCCGATCGTCGCGCCGCTCGTGAGAACCAAACCGAAGGTCTTCTTCAGGCCAGGGTCTTCGCCATCTCAGCGGTAAAACTCGAGGCCGTGAGGTACACCGAACTGATTCCCTGCTACGGACCAATCACACACCCTCTACTGCGAGACCTCAGCGACTGCGAGCTACGGAACACAGTGCAGGCACCGCTGACCATCTTGCCTATCCGGTTCACACTAGGAGTGCGACGCAGCGCCGCACTGCCGAGGACGTCTGGGGCTGGAACTAGAGTTTCGGCAATATGTGGAGCCCAGCTGCAACGGTATTTCTGCTACCGTGTAATCTCTGCCAACACGCGTTTTGGGTTTCCAGTCTGTGAGTAGTTGCTGTTTGGGCCGGCGCATCGAATACACAGGCTCGGCAGAGCAAGATGTGCATGAGGTCACCCTACCGCCCCCCCCCCCCCCTCTATGTTCGTGGTACAGGTTGCAGAACTTGCTGTATGTATCAAGTTGTACACCAGACAATATATTCTGAGTCATATGCCATGCATAGTTTGGTTTGCATCACGTGAGTTGTCTTAGAGAAGTGAAAGTCTAGAGCAACACTAGCCAGCATACGCGTACAACGAGTTCATACTCCACACCACATAAACTTTCCGCCAAATGGCAATCAATCGGGCAATGTCTGATCCGCATGTTAGACCTTAAACCGGGGCATTCTCGTACGACGGCTTAAGGAGCGCTCGGTAGCATCATTTCTGGACGCAAAGGTATTTTGCGTCGCTTGCCGACCACGGTTTGGTGTTACCTGCGGCGGCGGACGCCGCCCAGCATGGGATGACTGCAACGCCGGGCGCTGGTTTACGGCGGTATTTCGATCGACTGGCGCCTCACGAATGTAAGTTTTCGGGAAAAGTTTTTGTTATGCTGTGTACTTTTGGACTCCTGCGCCAAAGAATTTCTTTTTATCACTTGGTTTTGTTACTGATGACACACACTGCTGCCTAGTGTTTGCAGCAACGTTAAGACATAAAAAAGATACTAAGTACAATTATTTCAGGTCCAAAAAACGCTGTCAACGCTTAATAACAGCACTACACTTCTTCCCGGCAGTCATGACCGCCGTCGTCATGACAACGGCCGTGTAGCCATCTACTGGTGTTTGTGAATTGCCCAGCGGGCAAAGGGCCTGCTACCGAGAAGTCGGTTTGTTGAAATTTGGGCCGGTGCGTCACATGGACCATGTGATGCTCCCACTTCCAGAGCTAAAGTGCACCTCGAACACTGTGGTTAACACCAAACATGAGAAATACAAGCCAAGGCGTAAAGTTTCGTTAAATTAGCGGGGCAACGGCTTCATGTTCGCTGTTTTGTCTCAGCAGAGTGTTTCAAGCTTCATGTTCGCTGTTTTGTCTCAGCAGTGTTTCAAGCTTCATGTTCGCTGTTTCGTCTGAACAGAGTGTTTCAAACTTTTCAAACCTCATGTTCGCTGTTTTGTCTCAGAAGAGTGTTTCAATCTTCATGCTCGCTGTTTGCCAGCAGAGGGTTTCAAGCTTCATGTTTGCTGTTTTGTATCAGAAGAGTGTTTCAGGCTTCATGTTCGCTGTTTTGTCTCATGATAGCATTTCAAGCTTCATGTTCGCTGTTTTGTCTCAGCAGGGCGCTTCAAGATTCATGTTTGCTGTTTCGTCTCAGCAGACTGCTTCAAGCCTTCGTAGCATTTATTACAAGATTTTATCTCATTCGTGTGTTGCAGACATCACGAAACACACACGTTGGAAAAGAAAAGCAAATGCTATGTTTTACATTCACAGTGGTGAGCCGGCAGTCAACTGAGATATCTCCCGCGGGGGTCAGCTACTACAAATCAACATTATGAAAAGGTGAAAAAGTTTAAAAAAACAACTAAAAAAGCTCTGTGAAAAACAATTTAGAAGAGTTTCGAGAAGACTGGTATTACTGATCAAGTCCTACGCGTCTGATGTAACAATAAGCGAAAGTACAAACAGGTCGGGTTCTCCCTTTGCGCAGCGCAACGTACCACAAACGTAAAGCGTATCACGTTATATTCCGTAAAAATAAGAGACCAATCTGTCATGCGTCAGCCACGTCTCTCCCAAACACAGACCAGTGGGCTTGCGGCCAGACAGACTGTCCATGGATGACGTCATGGGCCTAACGCCCAGCTGGCTAGTTGTGGGTGGGCGGTTTGTGCTATTGGCGGCGCAGTGGGCGCCGACTGCTTTGAAAGCATGCCATGTCATGAATGTGTTGCGGACTGTTACACTGGATAAAATGCGAAGTCTGCGAATACAGCCGCGAAGTTCCATGGTTTCGACGCGTTGTTCATAGAGAGGATTTCCTCTTCATCGTGTGTGCCTACGTTAGAGCTGAATTATGAGCACTACAATTTCTGAATGTGATGTCCTCTTTCGCATATGCTACGCTTCTGACCTGCGTTATCACATAAATTTATAACATCTTTAGCGCCAAGGTCTCCATTACTATAAGTCTCAGCAATGCAATGGGTATGCAAGCGTGTTACACTGTTTCATATTACATGAACGAAGCGTGATGCCCACGCGTTCGTGATGCGTAGCATTCTGGGTTGCCTGAATTTTGATTAAGTACGCCCACTATGGCAGCCCTTGCGGCACTAAGGGTGTTGGGAGGTTGCACGAAGCATTGAAAAATGTGTTACCTTTCCTCATTTTTTCGCTTTTGAATCGAAGTTTATTTTGTATTTTGCCTCACAATAATACATGACACACCTCTCCAATGTGTGCACATGCCAGATGTTTGCGGCTTTGGTGTCATACCAAACGTTGCCTGCCTCTACGCATACCAGGATGAATTGGCTGCTTTGGTTGCTTGGACTAGAGCCCTTTCGACCAGAAATGAAGCCATGGCATTCAGGGCTATTGGATGAAAGAAATTGGTTAACGGTAGAGCAGGCTTACATGCGCCTGGGGGGTGGGGGCAACCGCCGAGGATTAACCCGTGCATGTGCGCTGGATGCCCGGTCGGGGTCCCCCTTCCCACGGGGCTCTCGGCCCACTCGTGGCTGACGCCTGCAGCCTGCCCCGGACAAGCGGGGTATACCGGGGACGCAGGATGGGGCACCGCAGAGAATGAAGAGGGATGGATGACTGGCATGAATTGAGCATCAGCGAACATAAAACACTAAACAGAACGCCAAAGATGTTTCTTTTATTTTCTCCAACGAGTTCGGCGTCAGCAAAAGGCTTTACGCACTTGTTTCAACGTTTGTATTTCAACCAAAACGCTTTTTCATGTTTATTTGCGTCATCTGCGCCGTACGCAGGCGGCTGTCAGGTTATCGTTATGTTGTATAGTGAGACTGCACTGCGGAGCTCGAACTACGCCATCTAGCAGCCGTTCACTACCGTATCACCGTCGTCGCGCGCCGCCAGACGGTGCGCCAACATTCTTCACTGTCGTCTCGTCGGTCACCTCGATGGTGCGGGTTCGGTTCCACGATTCTCCAGAGGTAGAACTGACGCGTGCACTAGGGTTTTTCTTCAGGCCGTGAATGATGGACGACGCATCTTCGTTATTGAGGGCCTCGTCGGCTGTCACGGAGACGGGAGGTGCAGTGTTTTCTTGTTGCACGGAGACAGGAGATGCAGTGCTTTCTTGCTGCCCGGAGGCAGAGGACGATGTGTCTTTCGGGGGAACAGTGGAGCGGAGCGGCTGACCGGTCTCACCCCCCTCGGACGTCGGCGGGTCGGTGCTAACTCTCGGTACGTCAGGAGAAGCTGGAGGTCCGGCGCTGGCACTTGTGGGCGAGATGACGACGTTGGTGCGGCTGCGACGACTCTGCCGGGCGAGCCTGAGACGCCTGGATCTGTGGAGGCAGACTGAGTGGGAGCAGGAGATGTTTGTGCAGGATTAATGGGTGCTGGGGGAGGGGTGGTTGTCGTCGGATGGGCATTGGTTGCCGTTGGGGGAGGTAAGGTTGACTCAGGGGGAGGCTTGGTTGGTGCTGGGGAAGGTTTGATGGGCAATAAGGAAGGTTTGGTAGGCGATGGGGAAGGATCGGTTAGTGCTTGTGGGAGATTGGTTGGCGCTGGGGGAGAATCTGTTGGTGGTACGGGAAGATCGGTTGGTGTTGGGAGAACATTGGTTGTTATTGGGGGAGCACCTGTTGGCGCCGAAGCGGTTTCGCCTCTTATTGGTACTTGAGGAGGATCATGTTGGATTTGAGGAAGATCAGTGGGGGATGAGCTTGAGGTGGACAGGTTACGTGGGGTGAGCTGACCGTCTACTTCTGGTGGTACGTCTACCGTCACCGAGCCGTCCGTTGGCCGCTGTCACAGCCGGCGGGGGCTCAGTAGCTCTCAGGGAGAGCCTCGACAAGACGGTCACGCGCCGGCCCCGCCGGCCCCGCCGGCCCCGCCGGTCCGCTCTCTGTCGCAGACCCCTCGGCCAGCGGGCCCGCCGGTCGGGCCCCCTCCGCCGAGGCCTGGGCCCCGGCGAGGCCTCCCTCCGCCGAGGCCTGGGCCCCGGCGGCGCGACCATCTCCCGCGCCCGCCGACTCCGTGGCGGCTCCAGCTTCCGTGGTCGTATCTCTCAGCACGGTGACGCTGTGACCGGGGCCGGCGGCCTGACCCGCGGCCGCCGCCACGCCGTCGCCGGCCGCCGTCTGCACGTCCACAGAGCCCTGGCCGAGGCCGTCTCGGTTGACCTCTAACGCGTTCACCGCTGCAATGGCGTCACCGGCTGCAACAGAACGTCAGGTGTCAGCCTTCGTCCTCCTTGGGATCGCCCGGCACGTCACCGACGTTTGCTCGACGCAGTGTCCTTTCGCGGATTTGGGACGATGCGTTTATAACGTACCTGCTGACCGACGGCGTACCCTTGCGGTGGGCTAGCTGCATGTGTTGAGGGATAGACTGACCGTTTCTATAAATACATAAGTGCGTTGTCAGCAGTGTCAACTTGCGTCAGAAAAATCGGGAATGTGTGTGTCGACTTGCTATTGGAACACTTAGAATACAGGAGTGTTGAAAAGTGCGCTATGTGGCCTTACCAGAGCGTTGAGGCCTGCCGTCCGTCACAATCTCTCATCGGTGAATGAAAGTCTCTGCACTCAAGCAAACACCCACTGTATGCCCGTGCCATAATGTTCTTAGCGCGCTCTGTCTCAACCTCTTGCGTACAATCCACTTGATTTCAGCCCCTAGTCTACGTTGTCCCGCTGGCTGGTAGAAGCGGGATGTTCAGCTTGCACTTTTAAGACGCAGACCAGTAATGCGACTCGAGTCACACTCGAGTCACACTCGAGTCACACTCGAGTCGCATTCACCTTAAAATCTGCTTGCGCAGCATGAAAGTAACAGGTTCGACATTCTGTCAAAAGTTCGTCTTTTTTAGATGATTTGATCGACGATGCATTCCGTTAGAAGTGTAAATGATCTTGCAAAGTATTTAAAACTGAAAGCTTAACTTCTTTCTAGGAAAAAGGAGCCAGCGTCAGACCGCGGGAGACTTAATCTAATTCCAGCCGTCCTACGTTAATTTGCTGCAACCACAACACCACACTTCCCTCTGTAAATCGGAGCCGCATCGGTGGGCAGTGACAGTCAGAGTTGCGCGGGGAGCGGGGGCTCGACCACTCCCGTCAACCTGGGCGGGCGCTGAACGCGGCCGAGCGCGGCGGCGGCCGTCCGCTCACCGGTCGTCGTGGCCGCGCGCGTGATGACGCTCTCGCCGTTGACCGTGGACGAACCGTGACCGACGACGTGCGCCAACGAGCCTCGCGGACGAGTTGCGGTGGCCGCCACGTCGAGCCGGAGGGCGGGTGGCCGACGCCGCCGGAGTTGGCGCTGGAGGAGACGAAGGCGTCGGATGCGTTGGCAGCGAGACATTCGGCACATTCGGGAGGGAGAACGCGTGAAGCTGTGGGAACTGGTTCGGTTGCCGTGTGGCGAAAAGGGGCGTTCGCTG
>NW_023596805.1:15275536-15300397 GCF_011947565.3 Pollicipes pollicipes | reverse complement strand
CTGCAGACGCACTGATCGCGCATGCGCGCCGTTTGTTGCTTCAGCTACGGTGGCCGACCAGATCCCAGACATGAAAAGTTGGCTGGTGCAGACAATACATGTATGCAAACAAAGAGGCGCAAGCGGCAAACGAACAGCTGTTGCAAAGCAAACGTGATTGGACCCGATCTTGAGAGGAGCTGACAATTCTCAATCATGTCTCTCGGAGGCACCTGGTTAATTGAGATATCCAAGACACTATATATATATATATATATATATATATATATATATATATATATATACATATATTGTTCAGTCATATGGCTAATTTAATGTGAGGAGGGAGAGTGTGGTGGCGGGGAAAGTGGTGAAAGTGATCACGAGTCAGGGGGAAACCCAAGCGCGTGTTCAAGATGCACCCGGCATTGACGTGCACCACGCGGTGATGTTCGGAGTAGCCGAAATGCAGTTTCTATCAGAAACGCATGCATTGGCCTGTGAGGTATCTTGTGCCACTGTGCCCAGAAACGCATTGAAATTTGTAGAGACAACGTCGTTTGATTTGCACTTTGTATTCACAGCCCACATCAACAGTCAACATCCGGTCACCCGGTCGCGCGGTCACAACAGCCAACTTATCTTCTCCCTGGTTCACAGCCGTCCACCCACAGGGCAGTGAAAACCCATCACATAGACGCCCGCGCCGTCGGCTGCTTAGCCTCTCCGAGACCCGTGCGAACGTGATCATACTCAGCTCCAGGCAGGGCAACACAACACCGCTCGAGGCTGAGTTATTCACAACGATGCCGCCAGCGGCCGGAGGAAAGCTCCCACCGCTGACGGCAGAGGTACAGCCCAGCACACTAAAAGCAGAGTGGGCGAGCGCAGTGGAGCCTCCGGAGGCCACGAGGAGCAGCGCCAAACTGGCTTGGCACGGCAGTCGTCGCAGAAGCCGCCGGCACATGGCGAACCAGGCCGCCGGGAGCGCCGCTGAAGCATTGCTGTAGCCGTAGCCTGACTAGACGGTCGCGGCCGAGAAAGGCAGCTTCACTCGGACTGGCACGCCTCCGGCATCGGCTCCAGCTGCTCGCGCAGGGTCAGGATGTAGGTGATGGCCATCTGGAGCGTCTCGTGCTTGGAGAGCGGACAGTCGACGCCCTGCGGCAGGTGGTCCCGCAGCAGGTCGAACGCCTCGTTGAGCCGCTGCATGCGCCGCCGCTCGCGGCAGTTGGCGCTCTCTCGGCGACGACGCCACCGCTCCGCTGAGCGCGACGCGCGGCTCCTGGACGAGTCCACCCGGAGCTGCGGACTCACGGACGAGTCCACCCGGAGCTGTGGACTCACGAACGAGTCCACTGCGGCGTCTGGCGTCTGGGGTGAGCCGCTGGCCGGTCCGGGCGGAGAGCGACGCTCGCAGGGGCTGGCGGACGGAGAGGGGTGTAGACGGGTCTCCGCCGAGTGGCTGACCGTCTGATGGCTGCTGGCTGGGCTGAGGTGGCTGAGGTGGTGCTGCTGGCTGCCTGGAATGCCAAGACGACCGAACATGCATGAATGTACATTGACGGACCCAGGATGGGTAAATATGTACCGGCGGACCCAAAATGGGCGAATGTACACCGGCAGAGCAATGCTGAGTGCACGCACGTCAAAGTTGGGACAGGTAAGCTGCTGGTAGGTGCCCAGAGCGTTCAAACCACCTTATTCTAGCCGCGCACCCTCAATGCGTGTACCACCTCCCCCCCCCCCCCCATTGCACTGAGCATTCAGGTCGGCAAGGAGTGGAGACAGGCATTGGACGGTCTGTTGCTCCAACGTTGAGCCGTGTATGCTGATGATAATTTGCTTGTCATCAAGAACAAGAAGCTATCCCGCAATAAATCAACGATTAAATATATCCGGAGATGCCGCCGTGAAGTCATCATATTTTTTAAGGAAAATGTTCAGATGTTCGCTTTCGCCGCAACGCTGCTATAGCTGGGGATCATTCGGCTTCCATATGCCCCATCAACAATGTGGCCCCGTATTTAGAGAACCTTGCTGAGAGATAGCCCAATTTTTCGGAGAACCCTGCTGAGAGACAGCCCCGTCTTTCGGAGAACCCTGCTAAGAGACAGCTCCGTCTTTAGGAGAACCCTGATGAGAGATAGCGTAGCTATTTGGTAGGTGAGCGGAAACACCGCCAAATGAGGTGTTGACCCCGCGGTTCTGGCGCATCAAGTGAGGGTGCGCCAGAACTGCCCTCAGGTTTATTCTGCAAACACGTCACCGTATGACGGATTCGCATCAAACTTGGGAGCGTCGTGGCGCACTCGGCGCGTACTTTTGCTCCTTTGCGTTGGAAAACTATTGCAAGGAGGTTGTCTGATATCTTGAAAGTTTAGGCACTCCAGATAATTAAAGTGTTTTTTC
This sequence comes from Pollicipes pollicipes, assembly GCF_011947565.3. Classification (NCBI taxonomy): domain Eukaryota; kingdom Metazoa; phylum Arthropoda; class Thecostraca; order Pollicipedomorpha; family Pollicipedidae; genus Pollicipes; species Pollicipes pollicipes. Next base: position 15,298,006 of record NW_023596805.1, on the reverse strand, counting down.
CGGCAGCCAAGACCTGAAAACCTTTGGCGAATACCAAAAAAGAACACAGCGTCCGCTACCATCTCGCTCTGCACTTTAAAACAGTGGTTGGAGCTTTGCAGCTGAGGCTCAAAATCGTTCACGACGTTTGATAACAATCATTCTGGGAAACATTTCAAAAGGTGTCGAACCATACCAACAGCACTGCTTTGATGATCAGTGTCTTTGTAACTAAGAGTGTAGAGCGCTTTAGAGACGTCGTGATTCATTTGAACACAGTCTCATTGCTCCTGAAGGCTGAGACATATTGCCTTCCATGCATGCGGGTTTACGATATGTTCGCGGTCCTAGCTGAAGGCTGGGAGTGTATGTTTGAGCATTCTGGCACAATGCGTGAATGTTTATTGGATAGAGAAAACCACCTTTCAATAGGAACAAAACATACCAGCTCACACCAGCCGCCTAAACGTGCTCGAAGCTGTCACATTCAGGCTTCGAGATGTTTGGATGAGATGTCTTCATGTCGCTTGATGTCAGCGTTTGGCGGCATATCATGACATGCTGCGCCATCAGGCATAATTCGCATCCACGCGTCTCTAACACCAATACTACGCATGGCTTCCGCCACCGCACTTATGCTCTTCATATTAAAATACTATTCATTGCAAGGTCATAAATGCCATTCGAGCCAATATCCAGATTTGCACCAAAACTAAGTGGAAGTGAGACTGAGAGATCCTTGTGAATATAATCATTCCATACAACATCCATATTTTCAAGCACAGCTTCTAAGCATCTGCTAATCTGTCTATTACAAATTTGATTAAACCGTGTTCTTAGTAACTTGAACTTCTAAGTATTAAGCACAACATTTGTGAACTGTCAAAGCAGTTCACAGATTAGTTGAGTAAGACATACGCTCATCGGTGCCTACAATGCAACACTCACAGCACAGCAGTGATGACAACATAAAGTTTGTGCCTTTCCGTTCTCACGTAAGCTGTATTGTTCTTCTCTTTCGTCTGGCTTGCAGGTCGTACGCATAGCTAACACGACGTCCGCCCTCCTAACCTGCGATGTCTGGAAGAGAGGCGGCCCTGACCGAGGGCAGGTGCGGGCACAGCTCCCCCGGGATCGGCTTCTCGCAGTTCCTGAGGCGGTTGGCGCTGTCTTGTCTGCCGGCCGCCGACGCCTTGTAATGGCTCAGGAAAGCTCTGCTCATGCTCGTCTCATGCAGTAGCTGTTCATAACACAGTCCGTCACCGAGAACAAAGCCCGCGTGCAGCGTGTCCTGAAGAACGTTGGACATGTCGCGGCGAAGCCAAGCCGGGTGAGCGGGGCGTGTGAGCACGCGGAGCAGGTGATTCGCCGGACAACAGAGGCGCCGCACCCCCTCCTGGCTCTTACCCTCGACTGGCGAGCGGGGCCGAGCTCCCACGCGACCGGCGCACGCGCCAGCTCAACGCTGATTGGCTGTCCGGTGAGTCTGGCCCCGCCCACCTGCGCTCGCCGTGGCACCTGCCGTCCGGGGGCTGTCGTGACAGCAAGGTGCCCCGACTTCGAGAGCCCCACAACTCGGGGGTGCACACCGCGTCCGGGGAATCATCACTTGGAGCGTGAAGAGAACAGCAGCGCGACAGCCTGCAACTCTATCGCGCCTCTGACGCCCACTCTCGTCAATCGCCAGTCATAAACGTCACACTGGAAATGCCCAATCTAAAGCCTCAACGCTGTTGCAGCCCGTGGGATAGAGAACAGAGCCTTGCAGAGGAGTCAGACAGCGGTCTGCGAGACTTTGAAGCTGCCAGCATGCTTTGAATCATGAACCTCTGCGTTTGAACCATTTCACAAAGAACATTGTCTGACACGGTAACGTTGAAGCATTCTGACGCCGTGAGACTTGCGCTTAACCGTGATTAATTTGTATCTCAAACTGAGCAAATTCAAACTACATAGCTACATGTCAAGCTACAAACTCATATTTTTGAAGCTACGTATTCGTATTCTTACGTATTCGTGTACGCTACGTATTCTTAATCAAGCACGAAAGCAGTTCTCGGCACTACGTATCCATTGGCTCAGGCTCCGGGTACGGCCATTGGCTACGTATCATTGTCGCGACTGTGTAAGTGGTGCTCGGAGAAACCATATGACCTGCATATGGAAACCCACTTCTTAACGCATTTCAGACTTTTTTCACATTGTTTCTTTAATGCTTTTCGGAACTATCTTGTTTTCAAAAACCAAGAATAAAAAACCCGCTTCGGCACAACTTAATAAAAAGCTCTCACAAAGACTCCCGCAGCCTGAGACATTGTGGTCTTGGCTTAGAGAGTTCCGCGGATTTACGCCATGGCATGACCAGCTGCAGGTCCGGGCCCGCCATGGCTGGTACGCCAGGGACAGGACGCCTACTTGCTTGCGGGGACCCACACGAACTTGTTTTTCACCTCGTTTCAAACTGTTGGAGCTAGAGCTCCGAAATTTGATGTTAGTCCTTACTACCAAATGGGAGTCACTTGACCATATTCAGGTACCATTAATCCCCTTTGATGCATAATTCCTGGGTCGCAATGGCAGGAGGTACGCACTGGCTGATAGCTTCCACAGTGCCGAATGGCGGTGCGTGGCTGAAAAGGCTTTTGCGTAATCAAATATATCATAGATGACCGTTAGGGCTCCCGCATAGCTTTTTAGCATAATTAAAATGATAACGAGATATGCTATGTAGCCTATACTCATGTATAAAAGTCGAGCCGAAAAAAGTCAAGGCACTCCGCTCGCAAACATTCTCAGGAATCCTCACAACTTTCTACAGGCCTTCTCAGGAACCAGCGCGACTTTCTACAGGCCCTCTCACACCACTTCCCAGCTGAACAGACAGCTCCGTTCACTTTGCGGCTTCTTCAGACCCGAAGACGCTGTAAAACAAAATATATTGTCTCTTTATTCGGGCCTCTTTGACTAGCATGAGCATAGGCTATTTCATCTACCCCACATTAAATTACCGTTCATCATGTCTATTGATGGCCGTGAAGAGCCGCCGGCGGATGTGGAAGAGATACAGGCAAGGCAATGCTGTGATGAATGGCCGTATGTTTCGGTGCTGAAATCAATGTCCGCCTGCTCATATCACAGCTGCTAGCCTACTGGCGACCATGTTTGCGACGTCAAATGGGCAGCTAGCACAGAGGCGGACAAAGGAGGTAACAAGAGCCGGTACGGGCAAAGGGCATTTGGGCGGCGATGGATCACATTGCAACTGGAGTGATTTAGAACAGGTAATTTATTGATAACAAAGTGATTGTAACATCCCAGCAGAGCTTAAATGTTGCAGGGGCGAGTGCATCAGCTGACAGGGGCGGCGCCAGGTACATACGTATAGAGGGAAGCATGAGCTGGGATTTGTATTATGCAGCTAAACGCAGCGCTAAACCTATGGTATTTCTCCGCTCACTTTGTGCAGCGAAGAACTTCCGCTATTGATTTGGGTTTTTGGAGTTCAATTGCTCGTTATCTGGAAAGTGGGTTTCTAGTTAAGACGCCGGCTAAAATACCTGCAGGTGGCTGGAGATGGTAATGCGCAGGGTGGCAGGACTAGCCTGCCCACAAAAGCAATCAACATGCCACGGACGGAACGCCGGGCCGAGTCAGTACTAAGGAAAAATAGGGCTGGAAATGCTGCAGCTGCCTGACTCAGCCTGGTCCGGCAAGGAACGTCTTTCAGTCAGCCGCCGCGCAGCTCTTGGTCGTCACAAAAAGCGAGACTCCACACAACCGTTCTTCTGGGCTTCCTTCAAGTCATTTGAATAGAAGGTCTTGAGTGCGGAATGGTTTTCATAAGGTATTGCAATGTCCGCGAAATGTGGCCTCCCGCGTTCGATTGGGGTGCCAAACAAATGTGAATTGCCAAAGGGCTTGCAGAGCACGTTCAGACGCCTTACCCACATGTTAGCGGTCCTGCGGCGCGTCGGCACGATACAAGTGGCACTTGACGCAGGGGGAGCAGGCGGTGTCGGTGACAGAAGTGTGGGCTGCAGTGTTCAGGTAGTGGGAGCAGGCGGTGCCGGTGACAGAAGTGTGGGCCGCAGCGCTCAGGTCGGGGAGCAGGCGGTGCCGGTGAGAGAAGTGTGGGCTGCAGCGCTCAGGTCGGCGGAGCAGGCGGTGCCGGTGACAGAAGTGTGGGCTGCAGTGTTCAGGTCGGCGGAGCAGGCGGTGCCGGTGACAGAAGGGTGGGCTGCAGCGCTCAGGTCGGGGGAGCAGGCGGTGCCGGTGACAGAAGGGTGGGCTGCAGTGTTCAGGTCGGCGGAGCAGGCAGTGCCGGTGACAGAAGGGTGGACTGCAGTGTTCAGGTAGTGGGAGCAGGCGGTGCCGGTGACAGAAGTGTGGGCTGCAGTGTTCAGGTCGGCGGAGCAGGCGGTGCCGGTGACAGAAGGGTGGGCTGCAGTGTTCAGGTCGGCGGAGCAGGCGGTGCCGGTGACAGAAGGGTGGACTGCAGCGCTCAGGTGACCCCACGCGCTCGAACGGGGACCGGCGAGCCGCAGGTCCGGCGATATGAAGGACGGATGGTGCGTCTCGTCAGTCTGGTCGCCCGTACACATAAAGAGGTAAAAACGCGCCGCATCGTGTCTGCGAGTGTGCTGTTTTCAAGCGGTGAGCGCCCTCAGCACGCTGCGATCCGCGGCTGCGCCGGAAATCCACTGTGGGGCCGCCACTGTCTCCTGCGGAGCCTGCGTCTAGTGCAACATGCTGTGGCCTGAGCTCAGCGACACAACATGATAATAACGCAGACAACGGAAATAACGCTGTCAAGGTTACTGTAACTAGCATTCACGACACATGGGTGTGGTGTCCGATAATGTTTTGGCCGTGAGAAAAGATAAGGTAAATCGACCAAATGTCATCAGTTTCAACAAAACAAATAAAAACGCGCTCACCAGGTTTTCTGCCAGACAAGTTGCGGGCCAATTTATTTGTGAACACGAGCGATGTGCCACCTCATTAAGCCCCTTTGTTATACGAAAGAAAACAAAACAATCAGACAAAACCTTGCCGTGAACACCTCACAGTGAATGGCGATTGTCATGCTTTAAACCTGCTGACCTGCGCTGTCCTTATGGTATATATATATATATATATATATATATATATATATATATATATATACATATACAACTTAAGTGCACAGCTTGTTCTTCATAACTGTGTTGTGACAAATCACAACGGACTCAGCACTGATTATTCTTTTGGATGTTCTCGATCAATCTGATGACACCAGAATAATCACGAATCCTCCGAATCATTCGCCAATGCTGAGTCCACCGTGGTGTTTAACACCCACACATATAATCATGTGTCACGGCACCCGGACGGCAGTGTCACGGCACCCGGACGGCAGTGTCACGGCACCCGGACGGCAGTGTCACGGCACCCGGACGGCAGTGTCACGGCACCCGGACGGCAGTGTCACGGCACCCGGACGGCAGTGTCACGGCACCCGGACGGGAGCGCCTGAGCCCGCCTCTGCGCCGTTTCCCCGGCGTGGCGCCCTGAGCACGCCTCTGCGCCGTTTCCCGGCGTGGCGCCCTGAGCACGCCTCTGCGCCGTTTCCCCGGCGTGGCGCCCTGAGCACGCCTCTGCGCCGTTTCCCCGGCGTGGCGCCGCGGGGCCGGCGGCGGAGCACGTTCGTCGCCATGGGGCATGCCATGCATCAGCTCAACGCATATCTCTTGGCCTGGTTATGCATCGCATGACAGAGGCGCGTTCAATCAACATAAAGCATTTACCCCGAGGCGGGCCTTGTCATTATGTCGCGCTGGCCCCGGCCCGGGCCTGAGATGCAGAGCACTTTGTCGACCGCGCTGATGATATGAGACAACGGCGGCAGGCAGTGGTCCTCAACAGCCCACCACTTTGCCTAATGCCGTCTCGAGCTCAGCATTAAAGAGATGCGGACTCTGGTGTATTGAGGCGAACGCTGCGGGGCTCAGCTGCCGTCTGAGACTTGCCGGCTTGGGAAGATGTCGGCTGGGAAGATGCCTGGGTGGCAAGATGTCGGCTGGGAAGATGTCGACTGGGAAAATGTCGACAGGGAAACTGTCGGCAGGGCGGTCGGCAGGGGTGTGATGTCTGTCCAGTCGAGAGCAATGCACATCAATGGCGAACAAGATGATGGATGTTTGATTCCAGATATCTTCAAATCGAATGGAACATCTGCGTATGCAGGGGCGCGTCACTCACGTTTACCATGATCACTGTAAATGGTGTTGCCTTGTCGTCTACCAATGCATGAGTAGCCTGCGGCACGGTGGAGCTCTGAAGGACGGTCCACAGCAGTAGGAACAGGGAATATGGAACCCGTTGCAGTGGATAGAAAGAGGCAAACCCAACGATACCGATAACCACACCACCACACTTCACCACGCCAATACTAGGCAAGTTCCTTTGGCTACGCTGACTTATGACCAATGTCCTTGGTCATGGCACGTTCCACGTAATCAACATATTTTTCACGCCATTTAACTATTTACGGCGATTGTCCCATCTTTAGGACATAGCTCAAAACTTGCTCTAACTGAAACCTCAGGACCGGTACGTCTAAAAGTAGCGCTGGATATGACCACTTGAACACCATGAAGACATAACAAAAACACATGCTTTAATTATTTTCAAGCTCAAATTACGCTATCAACGCTTTGTGTCAGCACTACAAACACCCTTGCTCTGCAGTCGCGACCGCCGTCGCCATGAAGACGGCAGAATCTGCTGGGTACCGTGCCTGCTGCTACTGAATGACGTCAGTACAAACGACCGTTTGTGATTGGCACAGCGGGAGGCAAGGGCCCGTTACCGAGAACCGCATTGGTTGCAATTTGTACCAATGCACCACTGTAGACCATGTGATACTCCGGCCCCCAAAGCCGAGTTGTGCTTCGAAGAGAGCCACTATAGTTCGCGTCATTGGGGAGAAATCAAAGCCATAGTATGACGCTTCGTTTAATTCGCGGGATAATGGCTTCATGTGTGTATATTTTTTGTCTAAACAGTGTTTCAAGCGTTTGTAGCATTCATTACACAAACCTTTTGACAAATATTTGTGTTACAAACATTACAGAGCACACACGTCGAAAGAAGCAAGGCAAATGAAATGCCTTACTTCGGGAGTGGTGAGCAGGGAGCCTAATGAAATTTCTCCCGCAGGAACGGTTGCTTCAAACATAAATTTTCAGCTATCCGGAAGGATTCGAGAAAACTGGTATCGCTGATCAAATCGTAAGCGCATGATCTATCACTGGGTGAAAAAGTACAAAAAGGTGGCACACTCCCTTTTGCCTGGACGCATTTATCTAATTCACTCCCTTTTGCCTGGACGCATTTATCTAATTCAGTTTGAAAATGGTACCCTTGAAGTGGCACGTACGTTCAGTTCCAACACACCAGTAGTTCACACACGTTTCATAGCTCGCGCATGTAATGCTATTGCCACCATTTGGTGACGTCGTTCAAGGAACAGGAGGCAGGTGAGGGTTGGGGGAGGAGCTGAAAAGGCTGTTCCTGTGTCAGCTCTCGTTGGCTGGTGATCTCACGATCCCCCGGCCTGAGGATATCGCGAGCAAAACTGGTGTCTACAGCTTTCATCTGAATGGTTGAAGCCTGTCGCCGCCATTCGCTTCCTTCTGCGGGAACGTGGTGCGTCAAATGTCTGCGGTGAAAAACTCCGGCCCATGAGTCAACAGTAATATTGCCTGGGGTCCTGGACGCGTCCATGTTTGTCCATAAAGTAGCGGCCCTCCCACCAGCCTGACCATGTCACGCGGCCCTCCCACCAGCCTGACCATGTCACGCGGCCCTCTCACCAGCCTGACCATGTCACGCGGCCCTCCCACCAGCCTGACCATGTCACGCGGCCCTCACACCACCCTGGCCATGTCACGCGGCCCTCCCACCAGCCTGACCATGTCACGCGGCCCTCCACCAGCCTGACCATGTCACGCGGCCCTCCCACCAGCCTGACCATCCCACGCGGCTCTCCCACCAGCCTGACCATCCCACCGCGGCCCTCCCACCAGCTGACCATGTCACGCGGCCCTCTCCACCAGCCTGACAAGGTCACGCGGCCCTCCCACCAGCCTGACCATGTCACGCGGCCCTCACACCAGCCTGACCATGTCACGCGGCCCTCCCACCAGCCTGACCCATGTCACGCAGCCCTCACACCAGCCTGACCATCCCACGCTGCCCTCCCACCAGCCTGACCATCCCACGCGGCCCTCCCACCAGCCTGACCATGTCACGGCGGCCCTCACACCAGCCTGACCATGTCACGCGGCCCTCCCACCAGCCTGACCATGTCACGCGGCCCTCACACCAGCCTGACCATGTCACGCGGCCCTCACACCAGCCTGACCATGTCACGCGGGCCCTCCCACCAGCCTGACCATCCCACGCGGGCCCTCCCACCAGCCTGACCATGTCACGCGGCCCTCCCACCAGCCTGACCATCCCACGCGGCCCTCCCACCAGCCTGACCATGTCACGCGGCCCTCTCACCAGCCTGACCATGTCACGCGGCCCTCCCACCAGCCTGACCATCCCACGCGGCCCCTGGTGGTTAGCAGTCTGCTGAAACGGTTTGCAAGAAGGACGCAACGACTCCCAAATATTCGAAGCTTTATACTTCGTGTCATATTTGCCCAACGTAAAATCCATTACGTGCCCAACGAGTAAATTGAATTGTGTCAGTCTAGCCGTCAGCTACAGCGACTGCACTCTCGCCTTTTCCGGACATTCGCAGTACCGGAGTACCGAGAGCACTACCTCAAGTACGGGCGCCCGTTTCTCGAAGCACACTCCAAAACACTGACCAGTCTCCCATGCGCCAAGGCCGGAGCCTGTGAGCGTCACTTTCTGTGTAGCTATCGCAGCCTCGCCTCCCGGCGTGTTTGGAGCTGTGAAACAGTGTTGGGTTGCTTTAAAGGTGTGCTCGGCAGCGCTTGTTTGTGATGGGGATGCATGGAGATGCAATGTGCCGCAAATGTTTGTTCGCATGTATAGTATACACATGTCCTGTGTGCTATGTGTGGCTTAGTTTGCATGATCTGCTGGGTGCCGTTTTAAACAACATCTTACCTTCCAACTTGGACGTGACGTCCCCAGCCAGCCTTTCTAAAATTGATGAGTATTCCTTTGACAGCTCTATGTACACAGCTGTTGATGTACTGAAGGGTTACAACAGCAGCGGCACGGCAGCAAACCCACCCGGCGAGTCGAGTCGAGCACCTGCAGTGGCTTTCATCATCCCGACGGCTATGGCCGCTCACATCAGAACACCATCGGACGTCAGCGCAAGCACTGGCACCGCCCTATCGATCCCCGCGACACTGCTGAGCAAATGTAAATCGCCGCCACCGACCTGTTCCACCCCGTGTCCTGCACCGGAGTGAGAGCAGTGCCGCGGCTCCACCTGCAGCGTGAGAACTCAACTATGAGAACTCGACTGGACATGCAGTGCCGTCATGCATGTCCACCCTCGGCCTAATTAGCAGGTCAGACAATGGCGGTACAGGCTCAGCGCCGCTCAGGTGACATGTGTGACGTCAGACACGAGGTGACGTCAGTCAGGAGGAGCCAATCAATCACCACACAACAGGTGCGGCCAGCGGTCGGCTCGATCCACGCGATCGCCGTGCTGATGACGGTCAGTGCGGCTGATGACGGATGACATCGTGCTGATGACGGTCAGTGCGGCTGATGGCGGATGACATCGTGCTGATGACGGTCAGTGCGGCTGATGGCGGATGACATCGTGCTGATGACGGTCAGTGCGGCTGATGACTGTCAATGTGGCTGATGACGGATGACGTCATTGCGGATGACGGTCGGTGCGGCGATGACAGATAACGTCGTACTGGTGACGGTCAGTGCGACTGATGACGGTCGGTGCGGCGTGACCGGACCGGCGCGCGGGTTCAGAGCGGCCGATGCGCGGGCCGATCGCCCCTCCGGCAGAGGCCGGGAGAGGTGTATCCCCTGGACCCTGGACGGTGATCACAAACCGGACCGACCTCGCGACAGCGACAGGAATGTCCCTATTGGTGGGCAACTTCGATGCGGTGTAGACGTAGACGGTGGTGTTGTATGAGGATGTCGGATCGAATCACTGGATACATTCATCGACAAGAGCTGCGCCGAGGCCTCAAGAGCTGCACGGAGGCCAAGAGCTGCGCCGGGGAAGAGCTGGTGAAGAACGCTGAGAAACGTGGGCGTGGCCAAGAGGCCGAAGTGTCCACTCTCCTTTGTGAAAACACTGCTGGGAGGCCTTTCGTGGCGCAGTATGACGTGCAAGACGCCACGTGGGTGCCCTGGAAAGTCTACCTTCCGCAAGCTTTAACAGTCGGAGGTCACCTGACATACTGACATAGCATCCGTGCTAAATTACATGGATGAACGATGTCTGGCTATGAGCCCGATTGTTGTCATACTCGCCACGTTTGGTCGAGGATATAACCGAATATGCATTGATGCACAATTTTGGCAGTTGTGGCCAAGATACTGCGAAAATGCAAATACTTTTGGTGGATATGAAAACAGAACGACCTGAGCTATGTCTTTAAACAACAAACAGGGTGACCTGAGCTATATCGGCTTAGACACAAGCGCCTGGTATTGGTGAAGGTGACACTGGTCGTTTGTAAAGGTGAAACTGGCCGTTAAAGTTGGCATCCGCCGTTGAAGGTGACACTGGTCCTTTTCCGGTCGATTACCTGCATACGTACGTACGTATGGGTCAGTGTCAGTTTTGAGACCCATTAGTGAGTTTAAGCCTACACCGTGCGGGACTCTGATTGTTGATACCTGACACCAATCGCCAAAGAATCCCCCCCCCCCCCCATACCTCTTTGTCAGTGTGATTGTTGGTGTTCTTCTCCGTCAGAATCTGTCGGTCACGTGCCCATGAAGCTCGTGGTCCGGATGCCAAGATCCGGATCCGGTATGTACTTTCCAGCTTTTCGAAATTTCAGAAGTTCGTTTTTCAAGCTAATCGCATGTGCACAGTCGGTAAGGGTGATTTTACAGATCCATAAGGCACCGTGGATGCAGATGCTGCCAGCATGGTAGTACGTGACATAAAGGCTTTATTGCTGGGTCAGGTGGCGCGAAGTGACACCTTCCTGCGCCATGCCGGCAAAGTTTTATCATGCAGGTGGTTCGCAATGTCCTGCTTGCTTAGAAAAGGCTCGCAAACAAACACGATGAGCATTGCACCCACGATTTACTGTTCTGGGGGCAGATATGTCCGTGCTGTAGCCTAATCGTCAATGCTCCTGAGAGAAAAAGCTGAGGCCATTCTGAAGCTCCTGAACATACTCATCCGGGACTAATCAAAGTCGTACCTCCAAATTCGTCAAACGTCAGTCGAAGACGTGCACACAAAAAAAGAGACTAGAAGGAAGTCCGTTTTTGATACAATACATTTGTCGATCACGTTTTAAACCCATGTTAGCGGCTTATTTATTGTTTGAAATGAAGCTCTCAGCGAACCATGCGTAAGCCCGTTACCATAAACGCTAATTACATAGATGTTTAATGACTGCAAGGCCAGGAACGAAGCACAACTAAAGCTTTAAAACATGTTGGCTCTGGCGGACCAGAGTGAGTCACCCTCCAGCTGGCTGTCGTCGATAACCTCCCCAGGTCTGGCGCCCGCGTGACTGAGCTGTTCGGACCCGGCGAACCGAGCTCCGTCGGCCGCGTGCAGGCTATCTGTCCGTGAGATCGGCTCCCGTGAGTGCTCTGAATGCAGTCTTGGCTGCTGACAGATGTCGAGTGCGGACAAGCAGTCAGCAGCTGCCGCCACAACCAGCCGCCTTCGCTGCACGCGGCCCGGCTGAGGTCAGACGAATGGCGGAACGTCAGCATGTTAGGCAGCAGGCTAGACGGGACGATAGCATCAATCGATGGATCAAGTGAAACCTGAACCCACCTCGGAACTAAGCACTGGTGAGCGGAGCGATGAAGTGCTTGAGCACAACTCACGCAACGTTTTGAGGTGAGAGAACACTGCTGCTTTTGCCGAGTCGTGGTTTGGGTGTGGAGGTAATTTTTCGCTACAGGCCAAGGAGCTTAGCGTATGCGAGGGAAGCAACATGCGCTATCACACCAATGTGCCACGCTTATCGTTCTGCAATGACAGGAAAAACGCCAACACTGCAACGTGTAACGACATCTGCGTCAGGTTAGCAATCGACAATGAAGAGCGGTGTTTTGTGTTGTGTGCAATCGCTCATAAAGGGCATGAATTCTCGTCAGTTTTTGCATTGGTTCGTGGTTACATATCCTGTTGCGCTCTCGCTAAACGTACATGGAAAACCGAGCTTATGGCAAGCCTGCCGTGAGATTAAGGAGCAGATGATTTGTTCTGATGTGCTCCCAAACCGGGAATTAAAAGCTGCTTCCACCAAACACTGCCAATTGCCAACGCTGTTGTCGCCAACAATTACCAATAATTTCACATTGCTCTGTTTGCTTGATAAGGGAGTGCAGACTTGGTGTTGCAGGCCGCGTCCGTTTGAGGCCTTCACGGGAAGATTTTCTTCACGTATCCCACCCGCTATCCATGGGGCTGTGCCCATGTCCACCCACTACTCTTTCCTAATAAGTTGCAGCCACCTTTTGCTCACCTGTTTACATTTTTCAGCTCTTAAGTTCTAAATTGGGGACAATGTTCAGGACAGCTTGCATACGAACACATTCCTTGGCGTTGGCGATTGCAACAGTAGTATAAATCGAGCTAAATTGACTAAAATAAGTACGGGCAGCAGCATCGTGTTGGATTCCCTAAAGGTATACCCGACATTTCGTTAACATTTACACATAACCGCACCCATGGCCTTCATTTTCCCAAACTACGTACCAAACCCATCCTGTTACCCCTTTGATATGGTATCCATGATCTCACCCGACAGCCTGACAGCCAGGTTGGGCAGCAATTCCTGGTAGCCCTTTACTACTCCCTGAAACCATCTGGCCTGTCTACTTTCGCCAGTTCTGACAGCCAACTCGGCCAACACAACACACCGCCAACATCGCTACCGCCTTTACTAGTACGGCTCTCAGCCCGTCGGCCAAAGTCGCACCGCCTACGCACTGAACCCCTCGCGGATTACAAGCGGGCTTCCCCTGCTTGTCTCTCAGCCCGCCATTTTCAAGACTTTCAAGGAGTTGGCCAACCCTCACCAGCAAGTCCAGTTAGTCATAGTAATCAAGTCATTCAGATGGATAATGCAGTCTTGAAGACCCTCCGCAATCTTGTCCACAGCAGGTTTGGATACTCTAGAGCATGCGATGATGCTGAACGACAAAGGGGTCCTATACAGGCGTCGGCAGTGCGTGGGGACATTGTTGTTTGGCCCCCGAACCAAAGCCGTGAGCAGGCTTGCGTTCCGCATTCACGCGGGGTACACACGGTATGGAGGCCTAACGTCCAACCTGCCACGTACACGCAGGCAAACCGTGGCTTTTGCGAATGGCACCAGGAGGGCATTTTCAGTGTGAGTTGTAGCCGTTTAAGCATCTGAGGTCAGTGTGATAGGAGCTGACCTCCTGACCTGAGCTGACCTGGGAGCTGACCTCCAGGCGCAGTCTCTTCCTCCGACCCCGGGGCACCACATACACGTCTGCCTCTCCAGCCTGGGGACCCGTTGTCGCTCTGCCTTGCAAGGTTTGACCCTCCTGCCTGGAATCTCATCATTCCTGTTGATGACATAAGCAGTTGATCCAGAACCATTCATGCACCTCATCGTAACCTCGTTCAGCTCCGGTTCTGCCGTCGAGCCGTCTTCGCACGCCGTCTTGTCAACGTGACCGCCAACTGTGGTTCAGGCGCCTCGGAGACGGACACATTATGACTGGCGCCGCCTGCCGTAACGACCAGACGACGGGCCGTTTTCATCTCTTCTGCTGTTCGGGCTCAACGTTCTCGAGTTGGCCACGACTCATTATAGCATCCTGCATCAAGGACACTGAACTTGGAGCTTGCTCTGAGTTTGAGAACAATCGCCTCTTTGGCGCCTTTAGACCCACGTCTGAAACAACTCGCTGGGAATCCTGCGCTTCCATTAGCCTAGTCTGTTTTATGCCTGACATTATCAGTAACTGCCTCTCACGTCGATGTGATGGCTTGAGCAGGGACTGGAGTGTTTTCGGTCTGCGGGCACGCAAGCGTAATGACCGATTGGTCGGCACCTTCGGCTCTCACATGACAATCCGAGTTCGATTCCCTGCACAGTCATGGGCCCTGAACGCTTATGTGAGATTTGCAGTGGCTGGCTCCCCATAAAAGTGTGCTCGATGTCGTGCGTCGCGCTCCATTTTTATAAAAAAGATCTGAAGCGCGGCCCCCATATCATTGACCTCTTTAAAGATATACGTCAAGATGTGGACGCCATTCAGCGTCAGCCAATAGCTCTTCTCCACTACCTTACGAAATCGCTTCTTTTAGAATGTCCTGAAGCTCCCAGCCACGCAGTGACTCCGAAGCTCGCTATCCAGCTGAACCTCAACAAAGCTGAACCTGCATTCGTGCGTAGCAGCTTGCCTGCTGCCAAAATAAACGGGCAGAAAAACTCCTTCGTTTTGACCGCGCACAAGCGTTGAAATGTCATTTTATCACCTGTGACATAACATGTCACATTTCTTTGTCCCCATGACACACAGTAGGCGATAATGAGCAGCTGATCTTCGTTCCGGTTTTTCGGGGTCACTTGATTCTCACAACGATTGATATGATATGGTATCAGATATGCGCTATGCCCGCATCCGACATATGCAGTTGCAGGTGCAAAGGTTGCCACAGCGGCCACTTCCATCCACCCGAATGTATGTCCAGGGCCACCAGATGATGCCTAGTCCCATCTACTCATTTCTCTACCTGTCTCATTTTTATCTCTCTCTACCTGTGCACCTGTGCAACAGGCGAAAGCTTAAGCAGCTGCACAAAAAGCCAGCCTAGCAGCAGATCAATCATTTGGTGTTGCTCTTGCCGGGCCATCCCAATGCCCTCACCTTTACCTAGCCAGCCCGACAGAGACGCGGCGATGGCTCCGTACCTCCCTAGCCCCACTGAAGCCCCTGCCCAGGACGGTCAGTCGCGTCTGCAGATCGCTGCCGCCCGCACGGTTTCACCGACAGCCCTTAAAGCGCCTTCTCGGCTTTGCTTGCGAAATACAGACCTGTGCTGGACACCGGCGCCGACACCTAACGCCGACACGTGACGCCGACACCTGACGCCGGCACCGATACGCCGACACGTGACGCCGACGCAGATACGACGACACCTGACGCCGACGCCGGTACGTACGCCGACACCTGACGCCGGTGCCAATACGCCGACACCTGACGCCGATACCGATACGCCGACACCTGACACCGACGCAGATACGCCGACACCTGACACCGACGCAGATACGACGACACCTGACGCCGACGCCGGTACGCCGACACCTGACGCCGGTGCCAATACGCCGACACCTGACACCGACGCAGATACGCCGACACCTGACACCGACGCAGATACGACGACACCTGACGCCGACGCCGGTACGCCGCACCTGACGCCGGTGCCAATACGCCGACACCTGACGCCGATACCGATACGCCGACACCTGACACCGACGCAGATACGCCGACACCTGACACCGACGCAGATACGACGACACCTGACGCCACGCCGGTACGCCGACACCTGACGCCGGTGCCAATACGCCGACACTGACGCCGATACCGATACGCCGACACCTGACACCGACGCAGATACGCCGACACCTGACACCGACGCAGATACGACGACACCTGACGCCGACGCCGGTACGCGACACGCCGACTGACGCCGATGCCAATACGCCGACGCCTGACGCCGATGCCGATACGCCGACACCTGACCAACCGACGCAGGATACGCCGACACCTGACGCTGACGCAGCTACGCCCGACACCTGACGCCGACACCGACTACGCCGGGACACCTGACACCGGACGCAGATACGCCGACACCTGACGCTGACGCAGCTACGCCGACACTGACGCCGACGCCGGTACGGCCGACACCTGACGCCGACGCCGGTACGCCGACACCTGACCGCGCCGACGCCGGTACGCCGACACCTGACGCCGATGCCAATACGCCGAACGCCTGACGCCGATGCCGATACGCCGACACCTGACACGACGCAGATACGCCGACACCTGACGCCGACGCAGATACGCCGACACCTGACGCTTGACGCAGAGCTACGCCGACACCTGACGCCGACGCCGATCAGCCGACACCTGTCCGCCGATGCAGATACACCCGCCGAACACCTGACGCCGACACCGATACGCCGACACCTGACGCCGACGCTGATATGCCGACACCTGATGCTGACACAGGTACGCCTACACCTGACGCCGACGCTGATATGCCGACACCTGTCGCCGACGCCGATACGCCGACACATGAGCCGGGCTGGCTCGTCCCCCCTTCCCCAAACACGTATGAAACGACGCCAACATAAATATGTCGAGTTTCGTTCTGGCACAGGGACAAACGTCACATGTGTATGCTGCGTTGATTCAGGTAATGCCATAATCTTCACAACGAGCTGGCCGTGATTGTCCAGCTAGCCATGGGGCTGTTAACGACAGTGAAAGTAAACAATCGGGCCCGGATCCAAGACATGGTTCACAGGAGGCACGGAAAACCGGTCACCAAGTTGTCTGTGACACGAGCAGCACCATCCTGCCAACTCAGGCAAATGTATATTGCCCTATAGCACCAGAACACGTCAAGACGTGTACCGAGCTTAGCAGTTTCCAGTTCATCCTGTTATCCACAGAACCTCTCAAATTGCGTTAGTAACAAGTCTGTGCGAACAGTTGTCTACCATTACACCGGCTGCTCTTCATCAAACTTCACGATTATACTAATAGAAAACCCATATGTTCTGCCCAAATATGTGCCGAAGAAATAACGCGATCCCAGCGTGCACATGGTGCCGCGATGTATCCAATACACATGTGTGCCGTGATCTACCCAATGCACATGTGTGACGTACAGGTGAGTGTCCAGGTAGAAGCTGGCAACACCGAAACACCAGTGTCCCAAATCTGCACTAGCAGTTCACGGCCTATCTATCGACGTCGGTGAACACTAAGATGACCCATATTACCATACGAATGACGAGCTTGACAAAGCTTGGCTAATCGAGCAATGACCCGTCCGCATCAGCCTCGACACCAGCGGCGCTCCACTGCTGACCTGGACGCCAGCGCACTCCACTACTGACCTGGACGCCAGCGGGCACTCCACTGCTGACCTGGACGCCTGCGGCATTCCACTGCTGACCTGGACGCCAGCGGCACTCCACTGCTGACGTGGACGCCAGCGGCACTCTATACTGCTGACCTGGACGCCAGGGGGCACTCCACTGCTGACCTGGACGTGTGCGGCACTCTACTGGTCATCCCGACGCCTGCGGCACTCCACTGTCAACTCGATGCCTGCGGCACTCCACTGCTGACCTGGACGTCTGCGGCACTCCACTGGTCCACCTCGATGCCGACGGCACTCCACTGGTCACCTCGACGCCGGCGCACTCCACCACTCCACTGTTCGCAGTGCCGATGTCTTCAGCCACGGCACCCGGAACATATGTGTCTGACTTCTGTAGATGTCGCACGTGCTTGGCCGATCTAGCCAATGCTCTTTGGCCACAGTCCTTCCCATAGCTGTGGAAAGCAGAGGTCCTGCTGGTAATCAACGGGGGGGGGGGGGGGGGGGCGCTACTGGCTGCGGGAGGAAAGCTCAGGCCTGGCTGAGAGAAAGGAAACGGAGGCTAGAGCGCTGGGCCACTCACGTGGTGAGAGTGAACTTCAGCCATGTTGTTATTTTATCGGGCCATGGTCAGGCAATCCTTCAACTGGAGGTCATGTGCAAACATCCTGACGTCTATCGCTTCCAGCCCTCTCGTTATTGGCACGGTCAGACCGATATGTGGGGTTGGGTGGGGTGGGGGGGGGGGGGGGGGAGCAAGTCAATGCGTGTCGCTGACAATGCTGGCGCTAACCGCACAGAGACGGAACGCCCCTGCCGGTCAGGTCCGGATAATTCAAGAACGCGGTGTGCCAAACGTCGTACGAGAAACTAAAGCCATAGATTCCCAGGCCGTGCTGTCAAGACATCAATCTGTTTACCGCAAGCCCAAGCCAACCAATGTAGCTATCTCCCGAAAGGCGTCTTTCCGCATTACCGTCGTAGACACCGATTAGCATACGCAATATGGTGGTCGTAGCTCCCGTTGTCCAGCTTCCTTGCCCTGCTCTTCACAACTTACGTCCCAAGAGCACGTACCACATGCACATGCCAAGGAAACGTGCTGAGCATTGAGACAGTACCCGGATGTGCAGAACGGCGCAATCGGTATTAACTTTGGGGTGGATTTTCACAGACAAACTGGGCCTCTTCACGGGGGTTTCCTGGCTACTGTCATGTTTGAGGTGTGGGCACCGGGGGCACGCGACTGTCATTTACTTGTTATTTGTTATGAGAGCTGTCAATCAAACAAATTGGCGCCAACTTACCATTGACGTCATTTGGTTCCATGCCTCACCATTGACCAGTTATGGGGCCTCCTTTACTTGCAATATTGGTTATTTAGCGGGAGATGCAGAAGCTTTTAAAGGGGATGTTTCATATTTGAAGATATTGAAGCAAGCATCAGATATGATGAGACAGGCTTAATTATAACTATCGGTGCAGTTTTTAAGTGGAAAAGATTGCTCTAGATAGCAAAATTCTCTCTTTAGTTAATATGCTTAGTCAATATGCTCCTCAGCGCGACATGGTTTGATCACGTCATCAAACCTTGCACAACATTGATTGAGAGCAAATTGACGACCGGTTTACCTGGAAATGGCGCTCACGAACGCCATATAAGCGCTTCGACAGTTATATTTTTCTTGGCCTTGATCACCCCATGGCTTATGGAATGACAGGATTTGAATGACGTTATTATGATGTCCTGAATACCAAGATGACTTTGAAAGCTCTCACCGACGTACTTTTCTCCATTTTCGCGGGCGTGTAGCTTAGAAACCAGAGGGACCTAGGTCTTAATAAGAGCAGAATTGCGGACGGCACCGACAGGTCTTCAGGATGACTCTTTCAGTTTAAAATTCCACATAAATGTGGCGCATTCCCTTTAAATTTTGAGGTGGCAAAAACGTACACCTCCTGCGCTCCCTCCCCGTATCCTCTGCTGGGCCGTCACTGGTTCATTCCATAAACGTGACTTAAGCAGATTCCATATAGCGATCAATTTGATTGACTTTTTATGTCTATTTCATTGCAACTTATTGATACCACCGTACTGGACTTAAATATTTGTACAAGTTGAGAGTAACGAAAGATAGGCAAACACGTTGGCCTTCCTGCAATCTAGTGGGCCTGACAACTTAGCGTCATGTTTAGAGCACCAGCACATGAGTAACGCGCGCCGCTGGTGTAGTGGTATCATGCAAGATTCCCATTCTTGCGACCCGGGTTCGATTCCCGGGCGGCGCATAGATCCTTTTCCTTTTTCAAGTGGAATGGTCTGGACATAAAAGATCGCGTTATTTGCTTGTGCGAGGAGCGTATTTTTCCCTTAAGAACCGGCAATGAGAAGACCGCCAATGTGAAGCGTCTATTCGCTGCCGATCCTGTTTCAACATATCGTGATACTTATGGCTATTATCAAGGGGCGCCAAGATTTTCAGCGAGGGGGAGACTTTTCCACGGGGCGCCTGCACAAAATGATGCCGCATCACAGGAGAACCTCCTGGATAGTATTTTTCAAGGGGGAGGGGCACGTTTACCCTAACAAGTTTGTAGAAACTATTTTGTTGTATATCCTATGAATATTCATGCAAATAATTGTCGACAATGCAGAATAAAGAGTGGGAACCCACTGATTGATTCAGGGGACTTCCGATCAAACTTAGGGTCCACTTATCTGAAGGCAGCGCCTCCTATCCCATAAACAGGCCCTCTAATTCCCAGAGGAGTCTCCTAATCCAGAGCCATCCTTCCGATTGACAGAGGCGCCTCAAAATATGACAACGTGTCTCATTACCGCAAAACGGGGAATCCTGTTTGTGAACGGTGACCTAACACATGAAATGGGCTTTGCGGTGTTGAAGAAAGATCTCCTTATATACAGAGGGTGCTTTCTAATCCATACAAGGGAACTTATAGCTCATAACGGGCCTTCCCGAACAAACAAAGTGGCGTCTTGAACACAAAATAGGGCCTCTTCACACAACAACTGGCTCTCTTGGCATAGAAAAGTGTCTTCTGAGCCTATTGCAGTACCCCCTACATCAATGATGGGACCTACTTGATCTGAATCTTGGTAAAATATGCGTGGCAACGAAACCTTCAGCTTGGTGAAAGGGGTGATACAAAATTTTGGGAGGTCAAAACACACCCTCGGTCCTCAGCCTGCCGGCAGGGTGGGCGGCGACTGACCCTGCCCGCCTCCCTGCTGCGCCGCCTCAACCGATATGTACGCTTCGATATCTCAGCTAAGTACGCAACTGCTAACAGCAATGTAAATGGCTTCTCCGGGGCCGTTTGGGGGCCCAAATCCGGGGCTTGCTGTTCTTTAATTCGGGGGCTGTTTGGGGGCCCAAATCCGGGGCTTGCTGTTCTTTAATTCGGAGGCTGTTTGGGGGCCCAAACGGCCTTCCCGAGTAGCAGACCCGGCCCGCGGGCCGTAGAAAGGTGTGGTATGTGCGCGCGTGCCAGTCACAACTACGAGCCAACCAAAGCACCCACCTCATGATTTGATACGTGTTCCCGCACAAGAGTTGCAAACACCTGACAATGTATCCAGCTTGGTCATTTTGACTCTTCCGATCGACGCGACCTGCTCTATTTGTGAAGTGGGGGAGGGGATATATCTGCGTCTGAGGGTGGGGGAGGTGCATATCTGCAGCTGAAGGTAGGGGGAGGGGGTACATCTGCTTGTGAGGCTCCCAGACTCCACTGATGGCCAACAGGTGGAGCACGCATACCGACGAATTTTAAGACCTCCAAACAACCCAGTATGCCCGGCTTCATGTGCGGCAGCGGGACGCCACCCAATTAACGCAAATGGCACGGGGACGCAAATGCCTTGAGCACGTAGCATATGTGTGAGCGCGGAGCAACTCCAGCGATTCAACATACTGTGATTCTGTTCCAGCAAGTAGGTGGAGTGTGTGGTATTTGTCTTTCCAAGGAAGACCATGATGGCAGCCTGTGTAAGAAGATGACTTCCATGCCGTTAGCACACCTGCACAATGCTAACATTACTCAATCTCCATTAATGAATGCGTTGTATAGACTCCTACCAACCCACTGCACGGCGCCAGGTTAGTCCATAGCCGCGCCCCGTTCCAGAGCCGAGAGAAGCCTCTCGCGCTTGCGCTCCGCCCTCCAGGGAGCAGCCACGGTGGGGAGGGTTCCCGGTCTAGCAATGATACACCCCGGTTTGATTTAGCGGGATAATTCGGTGTAATTATGGCTCGTGCATCTTTGGCACAGAGGCGGCCTCGGCGGGCATCGCCGCGGTAATAGCCATCGGGCTGACGGAGGCACCCGGTGCTTACACTGTGTGGAGTCGCTCACTCGCAGCGCTGGCGACGAGCTCCTGTTTACCCACACAACTGCTGACATTGAGAGACGGCCGCATGCAAACGCGGCGGGTGCGGGTGGAAGGCGGCGTCCATTGTACTGTGCAGTCCAAGACAGTGGCTGACCGGGAACCAAATGGCATCTGTACTCAGATCAGCGGAGTGGCGGCGGGTGGAAGGCGGTGTGCGCTGTACTGTGCAGTCCAAGACAGTGGCTGACCGGGAACCAAATGGTATCTGTACTCAGATCAGCGGAGTGGCAGCGGGTGAAGTCTGCGGTCAAACAAGAAAGGCCCGCTCTTTTTCAGGATGTCTTTGACCCAGCTTGTCCGTCGGCAAACGCTTTTCGACGCGGTCGTCACATTTACAGTCACCCGTTGCACATTTTGCAGCTCTTAGCGACAAGTTGCACGGTTATTTAATTGTTGTGGCGGAGTATTTCATGTTATTTCTATTCAAGCCGTTTGATTACCCTACAACGTCGCGGCATGTTCTCTGCAGCATTGCAAATGCCATTACATTTGCTCCTCCCTTTCGGTTAACATAGGAGGCGTGCATTTGCATTGCGAAGCAGCTGTTGGGCATAGGCTGCAAATTTTATATCTGGGAAATCCGCGGTTTTCACAGCAGGGGCGAACACGGCTTGAAAAAGGACAGAACGAACAGCATATCGGTAAGATATGGGCCAGCGTGTGGGGTCAGTCGCGGGCTACCGGACGCAAACCGTGGACCCACCGGACGCAAACCGTGGACCCACCGGACGCAAACCGTGGACTCACCGGGCGCAAACCGTGGACC
>NW_023596805.1:15241570-15274559 GCF_011947565.3 Pollicipes pollicipes | reverse complement strand
GCAGAGCAGAGTACGCATGACGTACTTTGATACTGATGAAGTCAACCATCAACTGTTCATATGCTTAGTCGGTACATTAAATCCTATTACCTGCTGAGCTTAACAAAGATATAGCGCTTAAACGGTGAGTGATCACATTTTATAAACATGTTAACACTGGATTATTTGCATTCTGTGTGTATGCATAATGGTGCGTCACCCCTCGTAAGTGCACCTAGTGTATCTTAACGTCACTACCGATTTGCGGCAGTGAGATTCACCTGTGAACATGTGGAAAACGGCCTGTGGGTATTCCAGAACGGCTTCTGAAATGAGCGTGTCTTCTACACGTATTTCACTGGCATCTTATATGCTTCTTGCCAACTACTCAGCCATGCATGCCTAAATCTCTCCAGCAGATACTTACGTGAACATGAGATATATTTCCAGAGGGCGCCAAATCAGAGGTGACTGGGGCTTTTTGCTCACTCTGACTCTGAGCGGCTACATGCTGTGGACTGTCCACGAACACGGCCCGGCGAATTCCATCGTTAATTAGATGGGGCCAAATTGGCCGCGTGCCGGTTTGCTAATAAGGCTGCGGCGCCTTGGGTGGCCTCTGCATTTGTGCACAGATCATCATAAATAACAAATACAATTAACATCAGTTTGATGTTATTACCCGAACAATTGCTGCGGGTAATTAGTAGCTAGCCACTGGAGCCGTTGTCAGACGCAGTAAACACTCGGTAAAGGCAACGGTGTGCATCGCATGGTAAGGCACGTGCGGTTTACGGTGTCTCTTCCCTCTTAGTTGTGCAAACACTGCTGCCGCCCGGGTGCTCGTAAATCACACCCGACTTGGCGACTCGGAGCCAACGCGGCGTCGCGTCCAGAGAGCTCGAACCGAGAAGGCTGACTGTGCACCGCTTTACTGCAGCGGCTCACATGGCACACGCCGAGCTGTTCATGCCGGGCTCCCACGGCTGACCGAGAAGACTGACTGTGCACCGCCTTACTGCAGCGGCTCACATGGCACACGCCGAGCTGTTCATGCCGGGCTCCCACGGCTGACCGAGAAGGCTGACTGTGCACCGCTTTACTGCAGCGGCTCACATGGCACACGCCGAGCTGTTCATGCCGGGCTCCCACGGCATCCGGGATCTGTGAGTGGCTCCGTCTCTCGACTTGTTCGGAACTAAAGCGGACAAAAGCTGGTTTGCATGCGTCCCTTGGCCTTGGCTCTCCCCTGAGTGCATGCTTCACGGGGCATCCAAATCGCTCTTATGAAACGATTATTTAGTTTGGATATACGGCAGTTTAGTTTGCCTTCTCGGAGAAGGTTGAGAATAAGACAAGGAGCTCTCCAGAGGCTAGTTGATCACGTGTCACGAAGTCTAGTTTTGAGTGGTTTTTTTTTGTTTTTTCATCGTTTTCTATTCTAAACATCATTTCCATTATTTAGAGCAACAAAGTAAACCTTACATTTTCCACTTCATTGATTGGAGCTGGGCGCACGGCCAGAATTTCTAGAGGGGGCGGGGGGGGGGGCTTAGTGGGAACGCACCACGTCAATCTGTAAGTTTCTGACAGGGACTACCTATGGTAAAAAAATAAAAACGCAAGCACCCGGGGCCCTCACCGCTCTCCTTGGCTGCGGCCCTGGTTGGAGCTCTTCACAGCGAGTGGACGGGTTGGGGGGGGGGGGGGGAGCGGAGGGGCGGCGACACTTCCTTCTCCCAGCCTGGTGGACGAACTCTGCGGCGCACAGTTTACTGTCGAAGTCGCGTGCCTGCCTACCTGAACAGATGGCCAATGCGCCCTCTCCTCGGCCCTTTATCGGCACAGTTTGTAGACCCACCAGTCATGCTCACGTGACCACGGCGACGGCTGCCTCGATGTACGCTCTGCGATAACCGGTAGATAACGGCGAGACCAAATCTCAAGATCGACACAGCTGCTCCTGTTAGGGGACCACCTCTGAGGTGACGCTAGGTGATTGGACGAAGAACGCTCCATGCTCTGGATTAGTGACGGACGCACGGTGACGACTGTGATGACGCCACCGTTACCAACACTCCCCCAAACTTGCGCACAGGCTGTTTTTTGGGGGAATGTTTCTGATTTTAACATATTACACAAAACTTACCTGCCAGTCTGACCGCATTAGGCCAACTAGTAGCCCTGCAGGTTAGAATATTACTCAAAAGCTTTGCGTCGTGCGGGGTACGCTACCCTTGGCAATGACGAGAGAGAGGTATCTATTCTCCGTGACATTTTTTTGCGATTGCTTGCGAAACCACCTGGGAAAATCGCTTACCAATGTAAACGCATGTAGGATTCATCTCTAATCAGGCAAATTAATGCAAACTCACTCTTACTTGCTATCTACCTATGGCTTAAGACAGCTTTAGTTACATCGCCACCCGGACTCAATTGACCGGAAGCCGGGGTTTCCGGCCGTTACGACGCTGCGAGTATCTGCAGACGCACTGATCGCGCATGCGCGCCGTTTGTTGCTTCAGCTACGGTGGCCGACCAGATCCAGACATGAAAAGTTGGCTGGTGCAGACAATACATGTATGCAAACAAAGAGGCGCAAGCGGCAAACGAACAGCTGTTGCAAAGCAAACGTGATTGGACCCGATCTTGAGAGGAGCTGACATTCTCAATCATGTCTCTCGGAGGCACCTGGTTAATTGAGATATCCAAGACACTATATATATATATATATATATATATATATATATATATATATATATATATATACTATATTGTTCAGTCATATGGCTAATTTAATGTGAGGAGGGAGAGTGTGGTGGCGGGGAAAGTGGTTGAAAGTGATCACGAGTCAGGGGGAAACCCAAGCGCGTGTTCAAGATGCACCCGGCATTGAACGTGCACCACGCGGTGATGTTCGGAGTAGCCGAAAGGCAGTTTCTATCAGAAACGCATGCATTGGCCTGTGAGGTATCTTGTGCCACTGTGCCCAGAAACGCATTGAAATTTGTAGGAGACAACGTCGTTTGATTTGCACTTTGTATTCACAGCCCACATCAACAGTCAACATCCGGTCACCCGGTCGCGCGGTCACAACAGCCAACTTATCTTCTCCCTGGTTCACAGCCGTCCACCCACAGGGCAGTGAAAACCCATCACATAGACGCCCGCGCCGTCGGCTGCTTAGCCTCTCCGAGACCCGTGCGAACGTGATCATACTCAGCTCCAGGCAGGGCAACACAACACCGCTCGAGGCTGAGTTATTCACAACGATGCCGCCAGCGGCCGGAGGAAAGCTCCCACCGCTGACGGCAGAGGTACAGCCCAGCACACTAAAAGCAGAGTGGGCGAGCGCAGTGGAGCCTCCGGAGGCCACGAGGAGCAGCGCCAAACTGGCTTGGCACGGCAGTCGTCGCAGAAGCCGCCGGCACATGGCGAACCAGGCCGCCGGGAGCGCCGCTGAAGCATTGCTGTAGCCGTAGCCTGACTAGACGGTCGCGGCCGAGAAAGGCAGCTTCACTCGGACTGGCACGCCTCCGGCATCGGCTCCAGCTGCTCGCGCAGGGTCAGGATGTAGGTGATGGCCATCTGGAGCGTCTCGTGCTTGGAGAGCGGACAGTCGACGCCCTGCGGCAGGTGGTCCCGCAGCAGGTCGAACGCCTCGTTGAGCCGCTGCATGCGCCGCCGCTCGCGGCAGTTGGCGCTCTCTCGGCGACGACGCCACCGCTCCGCTGAGCGCGACGCGCGGCTCCTGGACGAGTCCACCCGGAGCTGCGGACTCACGGACGAGTCCACCCGGAGCTGTGGACTCACGAACGAGTCCACTGCGGCGTCTGGCGTCTGGGGTGAGCCGCTGGCCGGTCCGGGCGGAGAGCGACGCTCGCAGGGGCTGGCGGACGGAGAGGGGTGTAGACGGGTCTCCGCCGAGTGGCTGACCGTCTGATGGCTGCTGGCTGGGCTGAGGTGGCTGAGGTGGTGCTGCTGGCTGCCTGGAATGCCAAGACGACACCGAACATGCATGAATGTACATTGACGGACCCAGGATGGGTAAATATGTACCGGCGGACCCAAAATGGGCGAATGTACACCGGCAGAGCAATGCTGAGTGCACGCACGTCAAAGTTGGGACAGGTAAGCTGCTGGTAGGTGCCCAGAGCGTTCAAACCACCTTATTCTAGCCGCGCCACCCTCAATGCGTGTACCACCTCCCCCCCCCCCCCCCCCCATTGCACTGAGCATTCAGGTCGGCAAGGAGTGGAGAACAGGCATTGGACGGTCTGTTGCTCCAACGTTGAGCCGTGTATGCTGATGATAATTTGCTTGTCATCAAGAACAAGAAGCTATCCCGCAATAAATCAACGATTAAATATATCCGGAGATGCCGCCGTGAAGTCATCATATTTTTTTAAGGAAAATGTTCAGATGTTCGCTTTCGCCGCAACGCTGCTATAGCTGGGGATCATTCGGCTTCCATATGCCCCATCAACAATGTGGCCCCGTATTTAAGAGAACCTTGCTGAGAGATAGCCCAATTTTTCGGAGAACCCTGCTGAGAGACAGCCCCGTCTTTCGGAGAACCCTGCTAAGAGACAGCTCCGTCTTTAGGAGAACCCTGATGAGAGATAGCGTAGCTATTTGGTAGGTGAGCGGAAACACCGCCAAATGAGGTGTTGACCCCGCGGTTCTGGCGCATCAAGTGAGGGTGCGCCAGAACTGCCCTCAGGTTTATTCTGCAAACACGTCACCGTATGACGGATTCGCATCAAACTTGGGAGCGTCGTGGCGCACTCGGCGCGTACTTTTGCTCCTTTGCGTTGGAAAACTATTGCAAGGAGGTTGTCTGATATCTTGAAAGTTTAGGTACTCCAGATAATTAAAGTGTTTTTTCCGGCAGCCAAGACCTGAAAACCTTTGGCGAATACCAAAAAAGAACACAGCGTCCGCTACCATCTCGCTCTGCACTTTAAAACAGTGGTTGGAGCTTTGCAGCTGAGGCTCAAAATCGTTCACGACGTTTGATAACAATCATTCTAGGAAACATTTCAAAAGGTGTCGAACCATACCAACAGCACTGCTTTGATGATCAGTGTCTTTGTAACTAAGAGTGTAGAGCGCTTTAGAGACGTCGTGATTCATTTGAACACAGTCTCATTGCTCCTGAAGGCTGAGACATATTGCCTTCCATGCATGCGGGTTTACGATATGTTCGCGGTCCTAGCTGAAGGCTGGGAGTGTATGTTTGAGCATTCTGGCACAATGCGTGAATGTTTATTGGATAGAGAAAACCACCTTTCAATAGGAACAAAACATGCCAGCTCACACCAGCCGCCCTAAACGTGCTCGAAGCTGTCACATTCAGGCTTCGAGATGTTTGGATGAGATGTCTTCATGTCGCTTGATGTCAGCGTTTGGCGGCATATCATGACATGCTGCGCCATCAGGCATAATTCGCATCCACGCGTCTCTAACACCAATTACTACGCATGGCTTCCGCCACCGCACTTATGCTCTTCATATTAAAATACTATTCATTGCAAGGTCATAAATGCCATTCGAGCCAATATCCAGATTTGCACCAAAACTAAGTGGAAGTGAGACTGAGAGATCCTTGTGAATATAATCATTCCATACAACATCCATATTTTCAAGCACAGCTTCTAAGCATCTGCTAATCTGTCTATTACAAATTTGATTAAACCGTGTTCTTAGTAACTTGAACTTCTAAGTATTAAGCACAACATTTGTGAACTGTCAAAGCAGTTCACAGATTAGTTGAGTAAGACATACGCTCATCGGTGCCTACAATGCAACACTCACAGCACAGCAGTGATTGACAACATAAAGTTTGTGCCTTTCCGTTCTCACGTAAGCTGTATTGTTCTTCTCTTTCGTCTGGCTTGCAGGTCGTACGCATAGCTAACACGACGTCCGCCCTCCTAACCTGCGATGTCTGGAAGAGAGGCGGCCCTGACCGAGGGCAGGTGCGGGCACAGCTCCCCCGGGATCGGCTTCTCGCAGTTCCTGAGGCGGTTGGCGCTGTCTTGTCTGCCGGCCGCCGACGCCTTGTAATGGCTCAGGAAAGCTCTGCTCATGCTCGTCTCATGCAGTAGCTGTTCATAACACAGTCCGTCACCGAGAACAAAGCCCGCGTGCAGCGTGTCCTGAAGAACGTTGGACATGTCGCGGCGAAGCCAAGCCGGGTGAGCGGGGCGTGTGAGCACGCGGAGCAGGTGATTCGCCGGACAACAGAGGCGCCGGCACCCCCTCCTGGCTCTTACCCTCGACTGGCGAGCGGGGCCGAGCTCCCACGCGACCGGCGCACGCGCCAGCTCAACGCTGATTGGCTGTCCGGTGAGTCTGGCCCCGCCCACCTGCGCTCGCCGTGGCACCTGCCGTCCGGGGGCTGTCGTGACAGCAAGGTGCCCGACTTCGAGAGCCCCACAACTCGGGGGTGCACACCGCGTCCGGGGAATTCATCACTTGGAGCGTGAAGAGAACAGCAGCGCGACAGCCTGCAACTCTATCGCGCCTCTGACGCCCACTCTCGTCAATCGCCAGTCATAAACGTCACACTGGAAATGCCCAATCTAAAGCCTCAACGCTGTTGCAGCCCGTGGGATAGAGAACAGAGCCTTGCAGAGGAGTCAGACAGCGGTCTGCGAGACTTTGAAGCTGCCAGCATGCTTTGAATCATGAACCTCTGCGTTTGAACCATTTCACAAAGAACATTGTCTGACACGGTAACGTTGAAGCATTCTGACGCCGTGAGACTTGCGCTTAACCGTGATTAATTTGTATCTCAAACTGAGCAAATTCAAACTACATAGCTACATGTCAAGCTACAAACTCATATTTTTGAAGCTACGTATTCGTATTCTTACGTATTCGTGTACGCTACGTATTCTTAATCAAGCACGAAAGCAGTTCTCGGCACTACGTATCCATTGGCTCAGGCTCCGGGTACGGCCATTGGCTACGTATCATTGTCGCGACTGTGTAAGTGGTGCTCGGAGAAACCATATGACCTGCATATGGAAACCCACTTCTTAACGCATTTCAGACTTTTTTCACATTGTTTCTTTAATGCTTTTCGGAACTATCTTGTTTTCAAAAACCAAGAATAAAAAACCCGCTTCGGCACAACTTAATAAAAAGCTCTCACAAAGACTCCCGCAGCCTGAGACATTGTGGTCTTGGCTTAGAGAGTTCCGCGGATTTACGCCATGGCATGACCAGCTGCAGGTCCGGGCCCGCCATGGCTGGTACGCCAGGGACAGGACGCCTACTTGCTTGCGGGGACCCACACGAACTTGTTTTTCACCTCGTTTCAAACTGTTGGAGCTAGAGCTCCGAAATTTGATGTTAGTCCTTACTACCAAATGGGAGTCACTTGACCATATTCAGGTACCATGAATCCCCTTTGATGCATAATTCCTGGGTCGCAATGGCAGGAGGTACGCACTGGCTGATAGCTTCCACAGTGCCGAATGGCGGTGCGTGGCTGAAAAGGCTTTTGCGTAATCAAATATATCATAGATGACCGTTAGGGCTCCCGCATAGCTTTTTAGCATAATTAAAATGATAACGAGATATGCTATGTAGCCTATACTCATGTATAAAAGTCGAGCCGAAAAAAGTCAAGGCACTCCGCTCGCAAACATTCTCAGGAATCCTCACAACTTTCTACAGGCCTTCTCAGGAACCAGCGCGACTTTCTACAGGCCCTCTCACACCACTTCCCAGCTGAACAGACAGCTCCGTTCACTTTGCGGCTTCTTCAGACCCGAAGACGCTGTAAAACAAAATATATTGTCTCTTTATTCGGGCCTCTTTGACTAGCATGAGCATAGGCTATTTCATCTACCCCACATTAAATTACCGTTCATCATGTCTATTGATGGCCGTGAAGAGCCGCCGGCGGATGTGGAAGAGATACAGGCAAGGCAATGCTGTGATGAATGGCCGTATGTTTCGGTGCTGAAATCAATGTCCGCCTGCTCATATCACAGCTGCTAGCCTACTGGCGACCATGTTTGCGACGTCAAATGGGCAGCTAGCACAGAGGCGGACAAAGGAGGTAACAAGAGCCGGTACGGGCAAAGGGCATTTGGGCGGCGATGGATCACATTGCAACTGGAGTGATTTAGAACAGGTAATTTATTGATAACAAAGTGATTGTAACATCCCAGCAGAGCTTAAATGTTGCAGGGGCGAGTGCATCAGCTGACAGGGGCGGCGCCAGGTACATACGTATAGAGGGAAGCATGAGCTGGGATTTGTATTATGCAGCTAAACGCAGCGCTAAACCTATGGTATTTCTCCGCTCACTTTGTGCAGCGAAGAACTTCCGCTATTGATTTGGGTTTTTGGAGTTCAATTGCTCGTTATCTGGAAAGTGGGTTTCTAGTTAAGACGCCGGCTAAAATACCTGCAGGTGGCTGGAGATGGTAATGCGCAGGGTGGCAGGACTAGCCTGCCCACAAAAGCAATCAACATGCCACGGACGGAACGCCGGGCCGAGTCAGTACTAAGGAAAAATAGGGCTGGAAATGCTGCAGCTGCCTGACTCAGCCTGGTCCGGCAAGGAACGTCTTTCAGTCAGCCGCCGCGCAGCTCTTGGTCGTCACAAAAAGCGAGACTCCACACAACCGTTCTTCTGGGCTTCCTTCAAGTCATTTGAATAGAAGGTCTTGAGTGCGGAATGGTTTTCATAAGGTATTGCAATGTCCGCGAAATGTGGCCTCCCGCGTTCGATTGGGGTGCCAAACAAATGTGAATTGCCAAAGGGCTTGCAGAGCACGTTCAGACGCCTTACCCACATGTTAGCGGTCCTGCGGCGCGTCGGCACGATACAAGTGGCACTTGACGCAGGGGGAGCAGGCGGTGTCGGTGACAGAAGTGTGGGCTGCAGTGTTCAGGTAGTGGGAGCAGGCGGTGCCGGTGACAGAAGTGTGGGCCGCAGCGCTCAGGTCGGGGAGCAGGCGGTGCCGGTGAGAGAAGTGTGGGCTGCAGCGCTCAGGTCGGCGGAGCAGGCGGTGCCGGTGACAGAAGTGTGGGCTGCAGTGTTCAGGTCGGCGGAGCAGGCGGTGCCGGTGACAGAAGGGTGGGCTGCAGCGCTCAGGTCGGGGGAGCAGGCGGTGCCGGTGACAGAAGGGTGGGCTGCAGTGTTCAGGTCGGCGGAGCAGGCAGTGCCGGTGACAGAAGGGTGGACTGCAGTGTTCAGGTAGTGGGAGCAGGCGGTGCCGGTGACAGAAGTGTGGGCTGCAGTGTTCAGGTCGGCGGAGCAGGCGGTGCCGGTGACAGAAGGGTGGGCTGCAGTGTTCAGGTCGGCGGAGCAGGCGGTGCCGGTGACAGAAGGGTGGACTGCAGCGCTCAGGTGACCCCACGCGCTCGAACGGGGACCGGCGAGCCGCAGGTCCGGCGATATGAAGGACGGATGGTGCGTCTCGTCAGTCTGGTCGCCCGTACACATAAAGAGGTAAAAACGCGCCGCATCGTGTCTGCGAGTGTGCTGTTTTCAAGCGGTGAGCGCCCTCAGCACGCTGCGATCCGCGGCTGCGCCGGAAATCCACTGTGGGGCCGCCACTGTCTCCTGCGGAGCCTGCGTCTAGTGCAACATGCTGTGGCCTGAGCTCAGCGACACAACATGGTAATAACGCAGACAACGGAAATAACGCTGTCAAGGTTACTGTAACTAGCATTCACGACACATGGGTGTGGTGTCCGATAATGTTTTGGCCGTGAGAAAAGATAAGGTAAATCGACCAAATGTCATCAGTTTCAACAAAACAAATAAAAACGCCTCACCAGGTTTTCTGCCAGACAAGTTGCGGGCCAATTTATTTGTGAACACGAGCGATGTGCCACCTCATTAAGCCCCTTTGTTTACGAAAGAAAACAAAACAATCAGACAAAACCTTGCCGTGAACACCTCACAGTGAATGGCGATTGTCATGCTTTAAACCTGCTGACCTGCGCTGTCCTTATGGTATATATATATATATATATATATATATATATATATATATATATATATACATATACAACTTAAGTGCACAGCTTGTTCTTCATAACTGTGTTGTGACAAATCACAACGGACTCAGCACTGATTATTCTTTTGGATGTTCTCGATCAATCTGATGACACCAGAATAATCACGAATCCTCCGAATCATTCGCCAATGCTGAGTCCACCGTGGTGTTTGACACCCACACATATAATCATGTGTCACGGCACCCGGACGGCAGTGTCACGGCACCCGGACGGCAGTGTCACGGCACCCGGACGGCAGTGTCACGGCACCCGGACGGCAGTGTCACGGCACCCGGACGGCAGTGTCACGGCACCCGGACGGCAGTGTCACGGCACCCGGACGGGAGCGCCCTGAGCCCGCCTCTGCGCCGTTTCCCCGGCGTGGCGCCCTGAGCACGCCTCTGCGCCGTTTCCCCGGCGTGGCGCCCTGAGCACGCCTCTGCGCCGTTTCCCCGGCGTGGCGCCCTGAGCACGCCTCTGCGCCGTTTCCCCGGCGTGGCGCCGCGGGGCCGGCGGCGGAGCACGTTCGTCGCCATGGGGCATGCCATGCATCAGCTCAACGCATATCTCTTGGCCTGGTTATGCATCGCATGACAGAGGCGCGTTCAATCAACATAAAGCATTTACCCGAGGCGGCCTTGTCATTATGTCGCGCTGCCCCGGCCCGGGCCTGAGATGCAGAGCACTTTGTCGACCGCGCTGATGATATGATACAACGGCGGCAGGCAGTGGTCCTCAACAGCCCACCACTTTGCCTAATGCGCTTCTCGAGCTCAGCATTAAAGAGATGCGGACTCTGGTGTATTGAGGCGAACGCTGCGGGGCTCAGCTGCCGTCTGAGACTGCCGGCTGGGAAGATGTCGGCTGGGAAGATGCCGGGTGGCAAGATGTCGGCTGGGAAGATGTCGACTGGGAAAATGTCGACAGGGAAACTGTCGGCAGGGCAGGTCGGCAGGGGTGTGATGTCTGTCCAGTCGAGAGCAATGCACATCAATGGCGAACGATGATGGATGTTTGATTCCAGATATCTTCAAATCGAATGGAACATCTGCGTATGCAGGGCGCGTCACTCACGTTTACCATGATCACTGTAATGGTGTTGCCTTGTCGTCTACCAATGCATGAGTAGCCTGCGGCACGGTGGAGCTCTGAAGGACGGTCCACAGCAGTAGGAACAGGGGAATATGGAACCCGTTGCAGTGGATAGAAAGAGGCAAACCCAACGATACCGATACCACACCACCACACTTCACCACGCCAATACTAGGCAAGTTCCTTTGGCTACGCTGACTTATGACCAATGTCCTTGGTCATGGCACGTTCCACGTAATCAACATATTTTTCACGCCATTTAACTATTTACGGCGATTGTCCCATCTTTAGGACATAGCTCAAAAACTTGCTCTACTGAAACCTCAGGACCGGTACGTCTAAAAGTAGCGCTGGATATGACCACTTGAACACCATGAAGACATAACAAAAACACATGCTTTAATTATTTTCAAGCTCAAATTACGCTATCAACGCTTTGTGTCAGCACTACACCCTTGCTCTGCAGTCGCGACCGCCGTCGCCATGAAGACGGCAGAATCTGCTGGGTACCGTGCCTGCTGCTACTGAATGACGTCAGTACAAACGACCGTTTGTGATTGGCACAGCGGGAGGCAAGGGCCCGTTACCGAGAACCGCATTGGTTGCAATTTGTACCAATGCACCACTGTAGGACCATGTGATACTCCGGCCCCCAAAGCCGAGTTGTGCTTCGAAGAGAGCCACTATAGTTCGCGTCATTGGGGAGAAATCAAAGCCATAGTATGACGCTTCGTTTAATTCGCGGGATAATGGCTTCATGTGTGTATATTTTTGTCTAAACAGTGTTTCAAGCGTTTGTAGCATTCATTACACAAACCTTTTGACAAATATTTGTGTTACAAACATTACAGAGCACACACGTCGAAAGAAGCAAGGCAAATGAAATGCCTTACTTCGGGAGTGGTGAGCAGGGAGCCTAATGAAATTTCTCCCGCAGGAACGGTTGCTTCAAACATAAATTTTCAGCTATCCGGAAGGATTCGAGAAAACTGGTATCGCTGATCAAATCGTAAGCGCATGATCTATCACTGGGTGAAAAGTACAAAAAGGTGGCACACTCCCTTTTGCCTGGACGCATTTATCTAATTCACTCCCTTTTGCCTGGACGCATTTATCTAATTCAGTTTGAAAATGGTACCCTTGAAGTGGCACGTACGTTCAGTTCCAACACACCAGTAGTTCACACGTTTCATAGCTCGCGCATGTAATGCTATTGCCACCATTTGGTGACGTCGTTCAAGGAACAGGAGGCAGGTGAGGGTTGGGGGAGGAGCTGAAAAGGCTGTTCTCGTGTCAGCTCTCGTTGGCTGGTGATCTCACGCCCCCGGCCTGAGGATATCGCGAGCAAAACTGGTGTCTACAGCTTTCATCTGAATGGTTGAAGCCTGTCGCCGCCATTCGCTTCCTTCTGCGGGAACGTGGTGCGTCAAATGTCTGCGGTGAAAAACTCCGGCCCATGAGTCAACAGTAATATTGCCTGGGGTCCTGGACGCGTCCATGTTTGTCCATAAAGTAGCGGCCCTCCCACCAGCCTGACCATGTCACGCGGCCCTCCCACCAGCCTGACCATGTCACGCGGCCCTCTCACCAGCCTGACCATGTCACGCGGCCCTCCCACCAGCCTGACCATGTCACGCGGCCCTCACACCACCCTGGCCATGTCACGCGGCCCTCCCACCAGCCTGACCATGTCACGCGGCCCTCCCACCAGCCTGACCATGTCACGCGGCCCTCCCACCAGCCTGACCATCCCACGCGGCTCTCCCACCAGCCTGACCATCCCACGCGGCCCTCCCACCAGCCTGACCATGTCACGCGGCCCTCTCACCAGCCTGACAATGTCACGCGGCCCTCCCACCAGCCTGACCATGTCACGCGGCCCTCACACCAGCCTGACCATGTCACGCGGCCCTCCCACCAGCCTGACCATGTCACGCTGCCCTCACACCAGCCTGACCATCCCACGCTGCCCTCCCACCAGCCTGACCATCCCACGCGGCCCTCCCACCAGCCTGACCATGTCACGCGGCCCTCACACCAGCCTGACCATGTCACGCGGCCCTCCCACCAGCCTGACCATGTCACGCGGCCCTCACACCAGCCTGACCATGTCACGCGGCCCTCACACCAGCCTGACCATGTCACGCGGCCCTCCCACCAGCCTGACCATCCCACGCGGCCCTCCCACCAGCCTGACCATGTCACGCGGCCCTCCCACCAGCCTGACCATCCCACGCGGCCCTCCCACCAGCCTGACCATGTCACGCGGCCCTCTCACCAGCCTGACCATGTCACGCGGCCCTCCCACCAGCCTGACCATCCCACGCGGCCCCTGGTGGTTAGCAGTCTGCTGAAACGGTTTGCAAGAAGGACGCAACGACTCCCAAATATTCGAAGCTTTATACTTCGTGTCATATTTGCCCAACGTAAAATCCATTACGTGCCCAACGAGTAAATTGAATTGTGTCAGTCTAGCCGTCAGCTACAGCGACTGCACTCTCGCCTTTTCCGGACATTCGCAGTACCGGAGTACCGAGAGCACTACCCTCAATTACGGGCGCCCGTTTCTCGAAGCACACTCCAAAACACTGACCAGTCTCCCATGCGCCAAGGCCGGAGCCTGTGAGCGTCACTTTCTGTGTAGGCTATCGCAGCCTCGCCTCCCGGCGTGTTTGGAGCTGTGAAACAGTGTTGGGTTGCTTTAAAGGTGTGCTCGGCAGCGCTTGTTTGTGATGGGGATGCATGGAGATGCAATGTGCCGCAAATGTTTGTTCGCATGTATAGTATACACATGTCCTGTGTGCTATGTGTGGCTTAGTTTGCATGATCTGCTGGGTGCCGTTTTAACACATCTTACCTTCCAACTTGGACGTGACGCCCCAGCCAGCCTTTCTAAAATTGATGAGTATTCCTTTGACAGCTCTATGTACACAGCTGTTGATGTACTGAAGGGTTACAACAGCAGCGGCACGGCAGCAAACCCACCCGGCGAGTCGAGTCGAGCACCTGCAGTGGCTTTCATCCCGACGGCTATGGCCGCTCACATCAGAACACCATCGGACGTCAGCGCAAGCACTGGCACCGCCCTATCGATCCCCGCGACACTGCTGAGCAAATGTAAATCGCCGCCACCGACCTGTTCCACCCCGTGTCCTGCACCGGAGTGAGAGCAGTGCCGCGGCTCCACCTGCAGCGTGAGAACTCAACTATGAGAACTCGACTGGACATGCAGTGCCGTCATGCATGTCCACCTCGGCCTAATTAGCAGGTCAGACAATGGCGGTACAGGCTCAGCGCCGCTCAGGTGACATGTGTGACGTCAGACACGAGGTGACGTCAGTCAGGAGGAGCCAATCAATCACCACACAACAGGTGCGGCCAGCGGTCGGCTCGATCCACGCGATCGCCGTGCTGATGACGGTCAGTGCGGCTGATGACGGATGACATCGTGCTGATGACGGTCAGTGCGGCTGATGGCGGATGACATCGTGCTGATGACGGTCAGTGCGGCTGATGGCGGATGACATCGTGCTGATGACGGTCAGTGCGGCTGATGACTGTCAATGTGGCTGATGACGGATGACGTCATTGCGGATGACGGTCGGTGCGGCGATGACAGATAACGTCGTACTGGTGACGGTCAGTGCGACTGATGACGGTCGGTGCGGCGTGACCGGACCGGCGCGCGGGTTCAGAGCGGCCGATGGCGCGGCCGATCGCCCTCCGGCAGAGGCCGGGAGAGGTGTATCCCCTGGACCCTGGACGGTGATCACAAACCGGACCGACCTCGCGACAGCGACAGGAATGTCCCTATTGGTGGGCAACTTCGATGCGGTGTAGACGTAGACGGTGGTGTTGTATGAGGATGTCGGATCGAATCACTGGATACATTCATCGACAAGAGCTGCGCCGAGGCCTCAAGAGCTGCACGGAGGCCAAGAGCTGCGCCGGGGAAGAGCTGGTGAAGAACGCTGAGAAACGTGGGCGTGGCCAAGAGGCCGAAGTGTCCACTCTCCTTTGTGAAAACACTGCTGGGAGGCCTTTCGTGGCGCAGTATGAACGTGCAAGACGCCACGTGGGTGCCCTGGAAAGTCTACCTTCCGCAAGCTTTAACAGTCGGAGGTCACCTGACATACTGACATAGCATCCGTGCTAAATTACATGGATGAACGATGTCTGGCTATGAGCCCGATTGTTGTCATACTCGCCACGTTTGGTCGAGGATATAACCGAATATGCATTGATGCACAATTTTGGCAGTTGTGGCCAAGATACTGCGAAAATGCAAATACTTTTGGTGGATATGAAAACAGAACGACCTGAGCTATGTCTTTAAACAACAAACAGGGTGACCTGAGCTATATCGGCTTAGACACAAGCGCCTGGTATTGGTGAGGGTGACACTGGTCGTTTGTAAAGGTGAAACTGGCCGTTAAAGTTGGCATCCGCCGTTGAAGGTGACACTGGTCCTTTTCCGGTCGATTACCTGCATACGTACGTACGTATGGGTCAGTGTCAGTTTTGAGACCCATTAGTGAGTTTAAGCCTACACCGTGCGGGACTCTGATTGTTGATACCTGACACCAATCGCCAAAGAATCCCCCCCCCCCCCCCATACCTCTTTGTCAGTGTGATTGTTGGTGTTCTTCTCCGTCAGAATCTGTCGGTCACGTGCCCATGAAGCTCGTGGTCCGGATGCCAAGATCCGGATCCGGTATGTACTTTCCAGCTTTTCGAAATTTCAGAAGTTTCGTTTTTCAAGCTAATCGCATGTGCACAGTCGGTAAGGTGATTTTACAGATCCATAAGGCACCGTGGATGCAGATGCTGCCACATGGTAGTACGTGACATAAAGGCTTTATTGCTGGGTCGGTGGCGCGAAGTACACCTTCCTGCGCCATGCCGGCAAAGTTTTATCATGCAGGTGGTTCGCAATGTCCTGCTTGCTTAGAAAAGGCTCGCAAACAAACACGATGAGCATTGCACCCACGATTTACTGTTCTGGGGGCAGATATGTCCGTGCTGTAGCCCAATCGTCAATGCTCCTGAGAGAAAAAGCTGAGGCCATTCTGAAGCTCCTGAACATACTCATCCGGGACTAATCAAAGTCGTACCTCCAAATTCGTCAAACGTCAGTCGAAGACGTGCACACAAATAAGAGACTAGAAGGAAGTCCGTTTTCGATACAATACATTTGTCGATCACGTTTTAATCCCATGTTAGCGGCTTATTTATTGTTTGAAATGAAGCTCTCAGCAAACCATGCGTAAGCCCGTTACCATAAACGCTAATTACATAGATGTTTAATGACTGCAAGGCCAGGAACGAAGCACAACTAAAGCTTTAAAACATGTTGGCTCTGGCGGACCAGAGTGAGTCACCCTCCAGCTGGCTGTCGTCGATAACCTCCCCAGGTCTGGCGCCCGCGTGACTGAGCTGTTCGGACCCGGCGAACCGAGCTCCGTCGGCCGCGTGCAGGCTATCTGTCCGTGAGATCGGCTCCCGTGAGTGCTCTGAATGCAGTCTTGGCTGCTGACAGATGTCGAGTGCGGACAGCAGTCAGCAGCTGCCGCCACAACCAGCCGCCTTCGCTGCACGCGGCCCGGCTGAGGTCAGACGAATGGCGGAACGTCAGCATGTTAGGCAGCAGGCTAGACGGGACGATAGCATCAATCGATGGATCAAGTGAAACCTGAACCCACCTCGGAACTAAGCACTGGTGAGCGGAGCGATGAAGTGCTTGAGCACAACTCACGCAACGTTTTGAGGTGAGAGAACACTGCTGCTTTTGCCGAGTCGTGGTTTGGGTGTGGAGGTAATTTTTCGCTACAGGCCAAGGAGCTTAGCGTATGCGAGGGAAGCAACATGCGCTATCACACCAATGTGCCACGCTTATCGTTCTGCAATGACAGGAAAAACGCCAACACTGCAACGTGTAACGACATCTGCGTCAGGTTAGCAATCGACAATGAAGAGCGGTGTTTTGTGTTGTGTGCAATCGCTCATAAAGGGCATGAATTCTCGTCAGTTTTTGCATTGGTTCGTGGTTACATATCCTGTTGCGCTCTCGCTAAACGTACATGGAAAACCGAGCTTATGGCAAGCCTGCCGTGAGATTAAGGAGCAGATGATTTGTTCTGATGTGCTCCCAAACCGGGAATTAAAAGCTGCTTCCACCAAACACTGCCAATTGCCAACGCTGTTGTCGCCAACAATTACCAATAATTTCACATTGCTCTGTTTGCTTGATAAGGGAGTGCAGACTTGGTGTTGCAGGCCGCGTCCGTTTGAGGCCTTCACGGGAAGATTTTCTTCACGTATCCCACCCGCTATCCATGGGGCTGTGCCCATGTCCACCCACTACTCTTTCCTAATAAGTTGCAGCCACCTTTTGCTCACCTGTTTACATTTTTCAGCTCTTAAGTTCTAAATTGGGGACAATGTTCAGGACAGCTTGCATACGAACACATTCCTTGGCGTTGGCGATTGCAACAGTAGTATAAATCGAGCTAAATTGACTAAAATAAGTACGGGCAGCAGCATCGTGTTGGATTCCCTAAAGGTATACCCGACATTTCGTTAACATTTACACATAACCGCACCCATGGCCTTCATTTTCCCAAACTACGTACCAAACCCATCCTGTTACCCCTTTGATATGGTATCCATGATCTCACCCGACAGCCTGACAGCCAGGTTGGGCAGCAATTCCTGGTAGCCCTTTACTACTCCCTGAAACCATCTGGCCTGTCTACTTTCGCCAGTTCTGACAGCCAACTCGGCCAACACAACACACCGCCAACATCGCTACCGCCTTTACTAGTACGGCTCTCAGCCCGTCGGCCAAAGTCGCACCGCCTACGCACTGAACCCCTCGCGGATTACAAGCGGGCTTCCCCTGCTTGTCTCTCAGCCCGCCATTTTCAAGACTTTCAAGGAGTTGGCCAACCCTCACCAGCAAGTCCAGTTAGTCATAGTAATCAAGTCATTCAGATGGATAATGCAGTCTTGAAGACCCTCCGCAATCTTGTCCACAGCAGGTTTAGATACTCTAGAGCATGCGATGATGCTGAACGACAAAGGGGTCCTATACAGGCGTCGGCAGTGCGTGGGGACATTGTTGTTTGGCCCCCGAACCAAAGCCGTGAGCAGGCTTGCGTTCCGCATTCACGCGGGGTACACACGGTATGGAGGCCTAACGTCCAACCTGCCACGTACACGCAGGCAAACCGTGGCTTTTGCGAATGGCACCAGGAGGGCATTTTCAGTGTGAGTTGTAGCCGTTTAAGCATCTGAGGTCAGTGTGATAGGAGCTGACCTCCTGACCTGAGCTGACCTGGGAGCTGACCTCCAGGCGCAGTCTCTTCCTCCGACCCCGGGGCACCACATACACGTCTGCCTCTCCAGCCTGGGGACCCGTTGTCGCTCTGCCTTGCAAGGTTTGACCCTCCTGCCTGGAATCTCATCATTCCTGTTGATGACATAAGCAGTTGATCCAGAACCATTCATGCACCTCATCGTAACCTCGTTCAGCTCCGGTTCTGCCGTCGAGCCGTCTTCGCACGCCGTCTTGTCAACGTGACCGCCAACTGTGGTTCAGGCGCCTCGGAGACGGACACATTATGACTGGCGCCGCCTGCCGTAACGACCAGACGACGGGCCGTTTTCATCTCTTCTGCTGTTCGGGCTCAACGTTCTCGAGTTGGCCACGACTCATTATAGCATCCTGCATCAAGGACACTGAACTTGGAGCTTGCTCTGAGTTTGAGAACAATC
Organism: Pollicipes pollicipes; assembly: GCF_011947565.3. Lineage (NCBI taxonomy): Eukaryota > Metazoa > Arthropoda > Thecostraca > Pollicipedomorpha > Pollicipedidae > Pollicipes > Pollicipes pollicipes. Next base: position 15,255,680 of record NW_023596805.1, on the reverse strand, counting down.
GCCTCTTTGGCGCCTTTAGACCCACGTCTGAAACAACTCGCTGGGAATCCTGCGCTTCCATTAGCCTAGTCTGTTTTATGCCTGACATTATCAGTAACTGCCTCTCACGTCGATGTGATGGCTTGAGCAGGGACTGGAGTGTTTTCGGTCTGCGGGCACGCAAGCGTAATGACCGATTGGTCGGCACCTTCGGCTCTCACATGACAATCCGAGTTCGATTCCCTGCACAGTCATGGGCCCTGAACGCTTATGTGAGATTTGCAGTGGCTGGCTCCCCATAAAAGTGTGCTCGATGTCGTGCGTCGCGCTCCATTTTTATAAAAAAGATCTGAAGCGCGGCCCCCATATCATTGACCTCTTTAAAGATATACGTCAAGATGTGGACGCCATTCAGCGTCAGCCAATAGCTCTTCTCCACTACCTTACGAAATCGCTTCTTTTAGAATGTCCTGAAGCTCCCAGCCACGCAGTGACTCCGAAGCTCGCTATCCAGCTGAACCTCAACAAAGCTGAACCTGCATTCGTGCGTAGCAGCTTGCCTGCTGCCAAAATAAACGGGCAGAAAAACTCCTTCGTTTTGACCGCGCACAAGCGTTGAAATGTCATTTTATCACCTGTGACATAACATGTCACATTTCTTTGTCCCCATGACACACAGTAGGCGATAATGAGCAGCTGATCTTCGTTCCGGTTTTTCGGGGTCACTTGATTCTCACAACGATTGATATGATATGGTATCAGATATGCGCTATGCCCGCATCCGACATATGCAGTTGCAGGTGCAAAGGTTGCCACAGCGGCCACTTCCATCCACCCGAATGTATGTCCAGGGCCACCAGATGATGCCTAGTCCCATCTACTCATTTCTCTACCTGTCTCATTTTTATCTCTCTCTACCTGTGCACCTGTGCAACAGGCGAAAGCTTAAGCAGCTGCACAAAAAGCCAGCCTAGCAGCAGATCAATCATTTGGTGTTGCTCTTGCCGGGCCATCCCAATGCCCTCACCTTTACCTAGCCAGCCCGACAGAGACGCGGCGATGGCTCCGTACCTCCCTAGCCCCACTGAAGCCCCTGCCCAGGACGGTCAGTCGCGTCTGCAGATCGCTGCCGCCCGCACGGTTTCACCGACAGCCCTTAAAGCGCCTTCTCGGCTTTGCTTGCGAAATACAGACCTGTGCTGGACACCGGCGCCGACACCTAACGCCGACACGTGACGCCGACACCTGACGCCGGCACCGATACGCCGACACGTGACGCCGACGCAGATACGACGACACCTGACGCCGACGCCGGTACGCCGACACCTGACGCCGGTGCCAATACGCCGACACCTGACGCCGATACCGATACGCCGACACCTGACACCGACGCAGATACGCCGACACCTGCCGCCGACGCAGATACGCCGACACCTGACGCCGACGCCGTTACGCCGACACCTGACGCCGTTGCCAATACGCCGACACCTGACACCGACGCAGATACGCCGACACCTGACACCGACGCAGATACGACGACACCTGACGCCGACGCCGGTACGCCGACACCTGACGCCGGTGCCAATACGCCGACACCTGACGCCGATACCGATACGCCGACACCTGACACCGACGCAGATACGCCGACACCTGACACCGACGCAGATACGACGACACCTGACGCCGACGCCGGTACGCCGACACCTGACGCCGGTGCCAATACGCCGACACCTGACGCCGATACCGATACGCCGACACCTGACACCGACGCAGATACGCCGACACCTGACCCCGACGCAGATACGAAGACACCTGACGCCGACGCCGGTACGCCGACACCTGACGCCGAAGCCAATACGCCGACCCCTGACGCCGAGGCCGATACGCCGACACCTGACACCGACGCAGATACGCCGACACCTGACGCTGACGCAGCTACGCCGACACCTGACGCCGACACCGATACGCCGACACCTGACACCGACGCAGATACGCCGACACCTGACGCTGACGCAGCTACGCCGACACCTGACGCCGACGCCGGTACGCCGACACCTGACGCCGACGCCGGTACGCCGACACCTGACGCCGACGCCGGTACGCCGACACCTGACGCCGATGCCAATACGCCGACGCCTGACGCCGATGCCGATACGCCGACACCTGACACCGACGCAGATACGCCGACACCTGACGCCGACGCAGATACGCCGACACCTGACGCTGACGCAGCTACGCCGACACCTGACGCCGACGCCGATAAGCCGACACCTGTCGCCGATGCAGATACGCCGACACCTGACGCCGACACCGATACGCCGACACCTGACGCCGACGCTGATATGCCGACACCTGATGCTGACACAGGTACGCCTACACCTGACGCCGACGCTGATATGCCGACACCTGTCGCCGACGCCGATACGCCGACACATGAGCCGGGCTGGCTCGTCCCCCTTCCCCAAACACGTATGAAACGACGCAACATAAATATGTCGAGTTTCGTTCTGGCACAGGGACAAACGTCACATGTGTATGCTGCGTTGATTCAGGTAATGCCATAATCTTCACAACGAGCTGGCCGTGATTGTCCAGCTAGCCATGGGGCTGTTAACGACAGTGAAAAGTAAACAATCGGGCCCGGATCCAAGACATGGTTCACAGGAGGCACGGAAAACCGGTCACCAAGTTGTCTGTGACACGAGCAGCACCATCCTGCCAACTCAGGCAAATGTATATTGCCCTATAGCACCAGAACACGTCAAGACGTGTACCGAGCTTAGCAGTTCCAGTTCATCCTGTTATCCACAGAACCTCTCAAATGCGTTAGTAACAAGTCTGTGCGAACAGTTGTCTACCATTACACCGGCTGCTCTCATCAAACTTCACGATTATACTAATAGAAAACCCATATGTTCTGCCCAAATATGTGCCGAAGAAATAACGCGATCCCAGCGTGCACATGGTGCCGCGATGTATCCAATACACATGTGTGCCGTGATCTACCCAATGCACATGTGTGACGTACAGGTGAGTGTCCAGGTAGAAGCTGGCAACACCGAACACCAGTGTCCCAAATCTGCACTAGCAGTTCACGGCCTATCTATCGACGTCGGTGAACACTAAGATGACCCAATATTACCATACGAATGACGAGCTTGACAAAGCTTGGCTAATCGAGCAATGACCCGTCCGCATCAGCCTCGACACCAGCGGCGCTCCACTGCTGACCTGGACGCCAGCGGCACTCCACTACTGACCTGGACGCCAGCGGCACTCCACTGCTGACCTGGACGCCTGCGGCATTCCACTGCTGACCTGGACGCCAGCGGCACTCCACTGCTGACGTGGACGCCAGCGGCACTCTACTGCTGACCTGGACGCCAGGGGCACTCCACTGCTGACCTGGACGTGTGCGGCACTCTACTGGTCATCCCGACGCCTGCGGCACTCCACTGGTCAACTCGATGCCTGCGGCACTCCACTGCTGACCTGGACGTCTGCGGCACTCCACTGGTCACCTCGATGCCGACGGCACTCCACTGGTCACCTCGACCGGCCACTGGTCACCTCGACCCGCGGCACTCCACTGTTCGCAGTGCCGATGTCTTCAGCCACGGCACCCGGAACATATGTGTCTGACTTCTGTAGATGTCGCACGTGCTGGCCGATCTAGCCAAATGCTCTTTGGCCACAGTCCTTCCCATAGCTGTGGAAAGCAGAGGTCCTGCTGGTATCACGGGGGGGGGGGGGGGGCGCTACTGGCTGCGGGAGGAAAGCTCAGGCCTGGCTGAGAGAAAGGAAACGGAGGCTAGAGCGCTGGGCCACTCACGTGGTGAGAGTGAACTTCAGCCATGTTGTTATTTTATCGGGCCATGGTCAGGCAATCCTTCAACTGGAGGTCATGTGCAAACATCCTGACGTCTATCGCTTCCAGCCCGTCTCGTTATTGGCACGGTCAGACCGATATGTGGGGTTGGGTGGGGTGGGGGGGGGGGGGGGGGGAGCAAGTCAATGCGTGTCGCTGACAATGCTGGCGCTAACCGCACAGAGACGGAACGCACCTGCCGGTCAGGTCCGGATAATTCAAGAACGCGGTGTGCCAAACGTCGTACGAGAAACTAAAGCCATAGATTCCCAGGCCGTGCTGTCAAGACATCAATCTGTTTACCGCAAGCCACAAGCCAACCAATGTAGCTATCTCCCGAAAGGCGTCTTTCCGCATTACCGTCGTAGACACCGATTAGCATACGCAATATGGTGGTCGTAGCTCCCGTTGTCCAGCTTCCTTGCGCCTGCTCTTCACAACTTACGTCCCAAGAGCACGTACCACATGCACATGCCAAGGAAACGTGCTGAGCATTGAGACAGTACCCGGATGTGCAGAACGGCGCAATCGGTATTAACTTTGGGGTAGGATTTTCACAGACAAACTGGGCCTCTTCACGGGGGTTTCCTGGCTACTGTCATGTTTGAGGTGTGGGCACCGGGGGCACGCGACTGTCATTTACTTGTTATTTGTTATGAGAGCTGTCAATCAAACAAAAATTGGCGCCAACTTACCATTGACGTCATTTGGTTCCATGCCTCACCATTGACCAGTTATGGGGCCTCCTTTACTTGCAATATTGGTTATTTAGCGGGAGATGCAGAAGCTTTTAAAGGGGATGTTTCATATTTGAAGATATTGAAGCAAGCATCAGATATGATGAGACAGGCTTAATTATAACTATCGGTGCAGTTTTTAAGTGGAAAAGATTGCTCTAGATAGCAAAATTCTCTCTTTAGTTAATATGCTTAGTCAATATGCTCCTCAGCGCGACATGGTTTGATCACGTCATCAAACCTTGCACAACATTGATTGAGAGCAAATTGACGACCGGTTTACCTGGAAATGGCGCTCACGAACGCCATATAAGCGCTTCGACAGTTATATTTTTCTTGGCCTTGATCACCCCATGGCTTATGGAATGACAGGATTTGAATGACGTTATTATGATGTCCTGAATACCAAGATGACTTTGAAAGCTCTCACCGACGTACTTTTCTCCATTTTCGCGGGCGTGTAGCTTAGAAACCAGAGGGACCTAGGTCTTAATAAGAGCAGAATTGCGGACGGCACCGACAGGTCTTCAGGATGACTCTTTCAGTTTAAAATTCCACATAAATGTGGCGCATTCCCTTTAAATTTTGAGGTGGCAAAAACGTACACCTCCTGCGCTCCCTCCCCGTATCCTCTGCTGGGCCGTCACTGGTTCATTCCATAAACGTGACTTAAGCAGATTCCATATAGCGATCAATTTGATTGACTTTTTATGTCTATTTCATTGCAACTTATTGATACCACCGTACTGGACTTAAATATTTGTACAAGTTGAGAGTAACGAAAGATAGGCAAACACGTTGGCCTTCCTGCAATCTAGTGGGCCTGACAACTTAGCGTCATGTTTAGAGCACCAGCACATGAGTAACGCGCGCCGCTGGTGTAGTGGTATCATGCAAGATTCCCATTCTTGCGACCCGGGTTCGATTCCCGGGCGGCGCATAGATCCTTTTCCTTTTTCAAGTGGAATGGTCTGGACATAAAAGATCGCGTTATTTGCTTGTGCGAGGAGCGTATTTTTCCCTTAAGAACCGGCAATGAGAAGACCGCCAATGTGAAGCGTCTATTCGCTGCCGATCCTGTTTCAACATATCGTGATACTTATGGCTATTATCAAGGGGCGCCAAGATTTTCAGCGAGGGGGAGACTTTTCCACGGGGCGCCTGCACAAAATGATGCCGCATCACAGGAGAACCTCCTGGATAGTATTTTTCAAGGGGGAGGGGCACGTTTACCCTAACAAGTTTGTAGAAACTATTTTGTTGTATATCCTATGAATATTCATGCAAATAATTGTCGACAATGCAGAATAAAGAGTGGGAACCCTCTGATTGATTCAGGGGACTTCCGATCAAACTTAGGGTCCACTTATCTGAAGGCAGCGCCTCCTATCCCATAAACAGGCCCTCTAATTCCCAGAGGAGTCTCCTAATCCAGAGCCATCCTTCCGATTGACAGAGGCGCCTCAAAATATGACAACGTGTCTCATTACCGCAAAACGGGGAATCCTGTTTGTGAACGGTGACCTAACACATGAAATGGGCTTTGCGGTGTTGAAGAAAGATCTCCTTATATACAGAGGGTGCTTTCTAATCCATACAAGGGAACTTATAGCTCATAACGGGCCTTCCCGAACAAACAAAGTGGCGTCTTGAACACAAAATAGGGCCTCTTCACACAACAACTGGCTCTCTTGGCATAGAAAAGTGTCTTCTGAGCCTATTGCAGTACCCCCTACATCAATGATGGGACCTACTTGATCTGAATCTTGGTAAAATATGCGTGGCAACGAAACCTTCAGCTTGGTGAAAGGGGTGATACAAAATTTTGGGAGGTCAAAACACACCCTCGGTCCTCAGCCTGCCGGCAGGGTGGGCGGCGACTGACCCTGCCCGCCTCCCTGCTGCGCCGCCTCAACCGATATGTACGCTTCGATATCTCAGCTAAGTACGCAACTGCTAACAGCAATGTAAATGGCTTCTCCGGGGCCGTTTGGGGGCCCAAATCCGGGGCTTGCTGTTCTTTAATTCGGGGGCTGTTTGGGGGCCCAAATCCGGGGCTTGCTGTTCTTTAATTCGGAGGCTGTTTGGGGGCCCAAACGGCCTTCCCGAGTAGCAGACCCGGCCCGCGGGCCGTAGAAAGGTGTGGTATGTGCGCGCGTGCCAGTCACAACTACGAGCCAACCAAAGCACCCACCTCATGATTTGATACGTGTTCCCGCACAAGAGTTGCAAACACCTGACAATGTATCCAGCTTGGTCATTTTGACTCTTCCGATCGACGCGACCTGCTCTATTTGTGAAGTGGGGGAGGGGATATATCTGCGTCTGAGGGTGGGGGAGGTGCATATCTGCAGCTGAAGGTAGGGGGAGGGGGTACATCTGCTTGTGAGGCTCCCAGACTCCACTGATGGCCAACAGGTGGAGCACGCATACCGACGAATTTTAAGACCTCCAAACAACCCAGTATGCCCGGCTTCATGTGCGGCAGCGGGACGCCACCCAATTAACGCAAATGGCACGGGGACGCAAATGCCTTGAGCACGTAGCATATGTGTGAGCGCGGAGCAACTCCAGCGATTCAACATACTGTGATTCTGTTCCAGCAAGTAGGTGGAGTGTGTGGTATTTGTCTTTCCAAGGAAGACCATGATGGCAGCCTGTGTAAGAAGATGACTTCCATGCCGTTAGCACACCTGCACAATGCTAACATTACTCAATCTCCATTAATGAATGCGTTGTATAGACTCCTACCAACCCACTGCACGGCGCCAGGTTAGTCCATAGCCGCGCCCCGTTCCAGAGCCGAGAGAAGCCTCTCGCGCTTGCGCTCCGCCCTCCAGGGAGCAGCCACGGTGGGGAGGGTTCCCGGTCTAGCAATGATACACCCCGGTTTGATTTAGCGGGATAATTCGGTGTAATTATGGCTCGTGCATCTTTGGCACAGAGGCGGCCTCGGCGGGCATCGCCGCGGTAATAGCCATCGGGCTGACGGAGGCACCCGGTGCTTACACTGTGTGGAGTCGCTCACTCGCAGCGCTGGCGACGAGCTCCTGTTTACCCACACAACTGCTGACATTGAGAGACGGCCGCATGCAAACGCGGCGGGTGCGGGTGGAAGGCGGCGTCCATTGTACTGTGCAGTCCAAGACAGTGGCTGACCGGGAACCAAATGGCATCTGTACTCAGATCAGCGGAGTGGCGGCGGGTGGAAGGCGGTGTGCGCTGTACTGTGCAGTCCAAGACAGTGGCTGACCGGGAACCAAATGGTATCTGTACTCAGATCAGCGGAGTGGCAGCGGGTGAAGTCTGCGGTCAAACAAGAAAGGCCCGCTCTTTTTCAGGATGTCTTTGACCCAGCTTGTCCGTCGGCAAACGCTTTTCGACGCGGTCGTCACATTTACAGTCACCCGTTGCACATTTTGCAGCTCTTAGCGACAAGTTGCACGGTTATTTAATTGTTGTGGCGGAGTATTTCATGTTATTTCTATTCAAGCCGTTTGATTACCCTACAACGTCGCGGCATGTTCTCTGCAGCATTGCAAATGCCATTACATTTGCTCCTCCCTTTCGGTTAACATAGGAGGCGTGCATTTGCATTGCGAAGCAGCTGTTGGGCATAGGCTGCAAATTTTATATCTGGGAAATCCGCGGTTTTCACAGCAGGGGCGAACACGGCTTGAAAAAGGACAGAACGAACAGCATATCGGTAAGATATGGGCCAGCGTGTGGGGTCAGTCGCGGGCTACCGGACGCAAACCGTGGACCCACCGGACGCAAACCGTGGACCCACCGGACGCAAACCGTGGACTCACCGGGCGCAAACCGTGGACCCACCGGACGCAAACCGTGAACCCACCGGACACAAACCGTGGACCCACCGGACGCAAACCGTGGACCCACCGGACGCAAACCGTGGACCCACCGGACGCAAACCGTGAACCCATCGGACGCAAACCGTGAACCCACCGGATGCAGACCATGGACCCACCGGACACAAACCATGGACCCACCGGATGCAGACCATGGACCCACCGGATGCAGACCATGGACCCAACGGGCGCAGGCCATGGACCCACCGAACGCAGACCATGGACCCACCCGACTCAGACCATGGACCCACCGGTCTTGGGCGCTTCTGGGGATTGCTGGCAAGTGCCAAGTGTCGGTGATCAGAGAATATCAATAAGTTGAACCAACCACCTAATGTAGATAAATGCACTGTCTTCACAACACAATGATATTGGTAAAGCACGAACCATTGTAGCTCCAGTAGTAGGCCAGGCAGCGACCAATGAGTCCTTTTCAACACCCGGCCCCAAACCTCACAAGCTCGGGCTGAACCTGAGATTGACCGAATCATGGAAAGCACACAGGCGTAAAGGGCAGTTTGTGGCGACGCATATCCATCAACAATGTGTTGATACTCCGTCCAGGTTTTGTTTTTTGCCCGGAAAATACTTTTTACTTGAAATCTATCGATCTTGCTGACTTAAATGACTGAGCCTCGAAACACCACTGCATGGAAATCATCAAGCTGTCATTCGAGGTCCTTTTCCACTGCATTTGTACCCATCCCCACCGATATGTCCGTAAAAATTTCAGGCTTAAAACATTCCGCTTGTCATTGCCTCCTCTTGTGAATAAAAGTTACACACTTGCTAGAAACATCGATAGGCTTTAATGCACTTATACTCGCTTTTATCCACAGGTAAAACGCACGTGCTGCGTCCAGTGCGCTGCTTTCCACCGTGTCTTTTTCCACTGCGTCTGCTCTTTTGCAGACGCAGTGGAAACACTGCTAATGTATGCATGCGAGCACCATGCGTTAGCTAGCCTCCACTTGCTAAAGTCATAAAAGAATGACATGCTGTGCAGATAACTGTCGGACTCTGATGGACTCGGCCGGACTCTGACGACTGATCAGACCAGGTGGGATGATTGCCGCTGAAGTTTTGGTACCATCTACACGATAACGCCACGCACCTGCGATCCCACCTCGCTCCTCTCGCTATTCCCCGCCAACGGATTTTTCCAGTCGTAGCTACCCAAGCTCCAAGAACTGGGAAAAAATTCAGGTCCAAATGACAATTTTTGCCGCCTAAAAGCTGCCAGTCGGTGCCGTGGCACCGCCGCCCCTGCATCAGCCCGATCATCGTGGCCATCTACCAACGGGCCACAGAAGACAAGCCATGTAAACCAAATACACGCGTGTCAGGGACGCGAACCGCCACGCCTGACACGCCCTGGAGAGTGTCCGGTGATCACGCCAACTGGGCGGGTAGTAAACACTTTCATGGTTTTTAATGACTTTCTGGTGATCTGTGCTGCGTTTTCGGGGGAGGAGGCGTAGGGAGAAAACCTCTCGGGGAAGGCATGACGTCTCGGAAGCTAACTAAAACAGACAAAAAGCCTCGGCAACTCCAACATAAAGTAGAGATTGTCACAGGTATGACTTCCATTACCCTCTCCACACTATTCGTGGGATTATGGCCATACCCGTCCGTTACCTATTCCGTATCAGTTCAATCCATCTGATTTTGCCGCGTTTACACTTTTCAAAGCTATACGTTAAGCCATGGAGCAGGCTGCGAATACCTAAACACCCATTTTCAATCCTTTTGCGCCCGCAGCTGTAAAATAAGAAGACATTTGTCAGAAAAGATAGACATAATTTTGGCTAGAAAGCAAACCAGCACGTTATTATAATAGCACATCATTTCTCAGAATCCTTACCCAGCCGATCGCCCACTCGTTGCGGTTATCCGTGGGCTTACCCAGCGTGCCAAGTCCTTCAGTGCGGGGCCAGCCCAGCAGGCCTGAATCACGCCCATCTGAGTCCGCCCTCGGCCGTGCCGGATGGAGCGCCGGATAACTGACTGCCTGACTCCGTGTCTGAGTCTGAGTCACGCCTTCGGCCGTGCCGGACGGAGCGCCGGATGAGTGACTGCCTGACTCCGTGTCTGAGTCTGAGTCATGTGCCCTCGGCCGTGCAGGACGGAGCGCCGGATGAGTGACTGCCTGACTCCGTGTCTGAGTCTGAGTCATACGCCCTCGGCCGTGCCGGATGGAGCGCCGGATGAGTGACTGCCCTGACTTCGTGCCTGAGTCTGAGTCACGCCCTCGGCCGTGCCGGCCGGGGCGGCGGATGACTGACTGTCTGACTCCGTGTCTGACCTCAATATGACGTCCGCGCCGACCATAACTCGGCGATCGGCGCGCCGAGACATCAGCACAGTAACCCCCATATTTGGCGCTCCGTAGTGCCATTTACATGGTCAGTCTGCAGCTACCCACGTATCAACATCCGGACAAAGAGCGCCCTGTGCAAATACGTCATAAATAACATGCCATGGAAGAGCACATGTGCTAACCAACGGCTGAAGCTGAGAGTATGAAGGCGGCCAATCTAACTCTGAGCCCAGAACAAATCACACCGTAATCGCCCACTTCGCTCAGAGAACAAGGGGCGCGTCATATCATGTGATGGGCCGGGCCACCGCAGCATTCCCCTCGCCCGTCCGCTAATCACGTGCCAAATGCAGGCCCACCGCCGCGCGCAGCAAAGCGGCCGTGTGCACGTCATGAGAGCGGACGACCGGCCGGACAAAGGAGACGGTGGGAGCGAGCAGCCGCGAGCCTAATGGGCCGCGGACACTCATCACACCATCACGGCCATGGTCCAGTTAGGCCACCAGCAAGCCGCAACCCCCATTGGTCGCTGTTTTGTGGTGACGGCAACGACATGCCAGCTTGCATGAAACGGCCTTTGCGGTCAGACTGGTCACTTTGTCCCATTAGTGTAAACGAGAGCGCGGTCTTGGCCCCTCTCGAGTGACACGGCCCTCGCCCAACACGGCACGGGCGTCCAAGACCGCTGGGTGCACCCGCTCCGCCCAGGACCATGGCGTGCCGGCCGGCTCTGGTGCTAATAAGATCACTTGTAAACGCGTTGCCATCGGTCAGCCGGCTCTGTCGCCAATGAGATCGATTTAAAACGCGTTTTCACCGGCCAGCCGGCTTGCGCGTCAATGAGACGGCCGTTCACGAGCCGGCCTCTTTTTGGCACAGGCCGCCGGGCGCTGCAGCCTCCTTTTGGCACAGGCCGCCGGGCGCTGCGGCCTCCGAGGACCGCCGCCGAGATCGAGTCCGATAGGAAGCCAATAAATTGACGGATCTTGAGCCGTTGGCGTTGCTAAAATCATCAATATGCAGTGCTGAGCTTCGCATAATTGGTTCGTCCATATACATGATTCCATTCATTCAGACAGCTGCTTCATATTTAAAGCCGTTATATCAGTGATGCATGGATGGTATTTGGTAGTATTGCATGCACAACTGTTTCTTTGGCGCCAGTGACTCAACAGGCACAGTGTGCAGTCTGATGACAATCATAATCGAGTTTGCAGTTATGGCAGCCGGTGCAGTGACGTGTGTTTACATGATATTTATCACAGCGTTCAACAAGAGCTGATATCAAACATGAGAGCAATATAAACTCGGGTGCCTTGGTGGCCTTGTCGGAAACATACTTTTCAAGACCTTGACCACCTGCCCTGTCCTTTACCAATTTGACCTGTTGCTTACTTGACTTAGTGCGTTTGATCGCGGTTGATTTGACCCTTATTACGTTTATGCATTTGACTTCTATGTCTTTTCGGTTTTTTGCCTTTTGACCTTATCATTTCTATCTTTGCCCTTTTCACTCGTTGCATTTCACTTCTGTCTTTTTGGGCTTTTTGCCATGATGCTTATTTGTCCTTTTGACTTATTACCGGTTGACTTTCATCCATTCGACGTCTATCCTTTTGACCTACTGTCAGTCGACTTTTGTCCATGCGAATGCTATCTTTTTCGACTTTTTGCCATTTAGCTAGTTCACATGAAAGCTTTTTGTCCTTTGATTTCCTGGCTTTCGACCTTTTGTCTGGTCACCGACGGAAATGGGGCCAGTCATTGGTGACTTGGCTCAGTCACGCATCTCAGAGCTTCTCTGTCTGGCCACCGACGGAAATAGGGCCAGCCATTGGTGACTTGGCTCAGCCACGCATCTCAGAGCTTCTCCGTCTGGTCACCGACGGGAATAGGGCCAACCATTGGTGACTTGGCTCAGCCACGCACCTCAGAGTTTCTCAGGTTAGCCCGAAGCTTTTAAATGCTGTGTAGCCCAAAGTGCATCAAGTTCATTGCCTTTTGTATCGCTCAAACGAGATTGCGGTGAGTAAAAACGTGCCATTTTTTAAACCTCACTTGGCTTTTCTAGTGTTGATATGTATACTGCTATATATGGCGAGTATACGTCTCTGTGGGTTAGGGAATCTCCAGCTACTATGCAACTCAATTACGGATAAGGAATTTAAACGTTGAACAAGCACGCTGCTTTATCACTATGTCGCCACTGGACCTCAAGTGGTGGAATCGAGTAGAATACTCACATAGGAAAACCGGGCACGGTACTGAGCAATTCTTGAGCATCATCGAACTGTGATCGGTGTCAGAGGCCCCGGTGCAGGTACAGGTCCAGCTTCACATGTCCAGTCGTGTAATACGCAAAATTTCTAGAAAAAGTGAGGGTCGCCAACTAATACCTGTATCACCCACTGCAATTGTACCCTGCCAAAGGCATTTCTAAAAAAATGATCGGTCTCGGCCGTTGGCCTCAGTGCACGTGCACTCCACTACAGCCCGGCTGTGGCCGGTCACGGCCGTTTGTCCCGCGGCCACAACTTTCCCATTGGCAGATCAGAGCGAGCGCACCGGCTGGTGCGCGCGCCCGGCCGGTCGCACCGTCCATGCATTCATGCATGTGCAAAGGCGTGTTATTTAGAGGCTGCGATCGGTCTGATACGGCCGGTCTTGATACGGTCGGCGCATTGGCGTGGTAACTCCAGACCCCGGCGCCCGGCGTCGCCGACAAAGGGGCTCTGATCAGCGTGTGACGGCCGGGCGCGTGCCAACCAGACGTACCCCCAGATTTAAAACTGGCTCCAGGATCCGGGACTAGACTCTTGTCTTCGAGGGTGTCTGTGAGCGTTGACCTTTGTGACCCGACCGCATGTCTGGCGGACGCTATTGTGACTCCGATCCGATCATGAATGACTGGGCGAGGGCTTCAACCGAGGAGGACCGAGGAGAGTGACACAGCCATGTGTGGAGGAGCACCGAGAATATTGGCAACCATATGTGGAGGAGGACCGAGGATATTGACATAGTCATGTATGGAGGAAGGCCAAGGAGAGTGACGCAGCCATGTGTGGGGGAGGACCAAGGAGAGTGGCACAGCCATGTGTGGAGGCGTACGCCTGTTTGTAAGAGTCAGCCCCCCCCCCTCCCCCCTTCTCCCTTCTTCCCGCCCCAATGATTGTCGCGAGCTCTTCAACATTTGATTCAGATCACCAAAAGGTCGGCAGTGCTTAACGCAGAACAATCAAAAACTTATGTATGTTTGAGACAAGCAATTGTGCACTTCTTCCTCCCCCCCCCCCCCCCCCCCCCCCCCCCCCCCCCCCCCCCCCCCCCCACCCCCCCC
>NW_023596805.1:15229144-15240570 GCF_011947565.3 Pollicipes pollicipes | reverse complement strand
CAACGCGCGTCTAGTCGCCCCGTGCAGGTCAAGCCATCAAACTTTCCCCGTGACCCTCATTAGATCAGAGCCTGATTCCCCCTAACGACTCAGTGCCCAATGACCTGCTGTTAGTTTGACAGGTAATTCATTTTACCAGTGCACGCAGTTGCAAATGACAATGCCATCAGCGGCCAGCAGTTGGAGGTTGTGTTCTGCAGCCCCAGGCGAGGTCGCGCTGTTCTTTGCTCAGCACCCAGCTCTTTACCCGCCCGGTCCTCCGGCGGCGATGGTCCATCCCGTCCTCAGTGGCGAGCATCAACGCGCTGCCCACGACGCTTTTCGCGGAAGTGTAACGTTAACCGGCCGTGGTAATGCATGGAAAGTGTAACGTTAACCAGCCGTGGTAATGCATGGAAAGTGTAACGCTAAGCGGCCGTGGTAATGCATGGAAAGTGTAACGTTAACCAGCCGTGGTAATGCATGGAAAGTGTAACGTTAACCAGCCGTGGTAATGCATGGAAAGTGTAACGCTAAGCGGCCGTGGTAATGCATGGAAAGAACTGCCTACAAATTAAGTCTGCCTAAACTTTCTGTCGATGCCCAGGCGCTACTCAAAAATAATTTGGGATACGGGTGCAGCATACGCGAGATGGGGAACAGCTCAATGCTTGGTGGATGTTGAAAGTGTTCTTTGGGAACTGGCAAAACCTCACCTGCCATGTCATAAGAATGAGAATAATCGCAAAAAATAAGAATAATCACGACACTGATTATGCTATATACACAGAGAAAGCTAAATTACGTAAAGAATAGTTGCAAGAAATAATGCAAGGACCACTTTACAGGCCAGCATTTGAGACAAAATGAGCATAACACTTATAGTGGCGTGTCTAGGCACCTAGTGCATGTTATATAAGCACATAAAACCACACACGCACAGATTCCTTCCGCGTCCGGGCTTCCCCAAACACTGGCGATTACTCTCTGCAAACTCTGACATCACTGGCGAGCTGGCCGGCCCCATTCCTTGAATGGCATCCATCTCAGGCTACTGCTACCGAACACCCTTTTTCTCCGAGCCACAAGTTCACTATTCGGTCTAGCATCTAACGCCAGACAGATGTCACACAAACACAGAAAACGACTCTCCGTGAAATCAAAGTAGAAACGCATCGTGACCCTACGCGAGCGCTGGAACTCAGCGAAGTAATAGGCCCAACCGCATCGGGCCATACACGAGCGCTAGGACTCAGCGAAGTTATAGGTCCAAACGCATCGGGCCATACGCGAGCACTGGGACTCAGCGAAGTTATAGGTCCAACCGCATCGGGCCATACGCGAGCACTGGGACTCAGCGAAGTTATGGGTTCAACCGCATCGGGCCATACACGAGCGCTGGGACTCAGCGAAGTTATAGGTCCAACCGCATCGGGCCATACGCGAGCACTGGGACTCAGCGAAGTTATAGGTCCAAACGCATCGGGCCATACGCGGGCACTGGGACTCAGCGAAGTTATAGGTCCAACCGCATCGGGCCATACGCGAGCGCTGGGGCCGGGTTACTTAATTCGAAGTTTCTCCTACCTCAGGGCCAGACTGAAACGAAGGTGGCGCATTGGGCACCGCGTCATGGGTGGGGACGGTGCTACACTCAGCGGCAGAGACGGCGCCGCGTCCCGAGGCGGAAACAGTGCCGAGTTCAGCGGCGGGGACGGCGCCGTGTCCCGAGGCGGAAACAGTGCCGAGTTCAGCGGCAGAGACGGCGCCGTGTCCCGAGGCGGAAACAGTGCCGAGCTCAGCGGCAGAGACGGCGCCGCGTCCCGAGGCGGAAACAGTGCCGAGTTCAGCGGCAGAGACGGCGCCGCGTCCCGAGGCGGAAACAGTGCCGAGTTCAGCGGCAGAGACGGCGCCGTGTCCCGAGGCGGAAACAGTGCCGAGTTCAGCGGCAGAGACGGCGCCGCGTCCCGAGGCGGAAACAGTGCCGAGCTCAGCGGCGGAGATGGCGCCTCGTGCAGCTGCGGAGGCGGCATCTCGTGAAGCGGAGGAGACAGCGCCTCGTGCCGCTGCCGAGACGGCGCCTCGAGCAGCGGCGGAAACGGCGCCTCGTGCAGCGGCGGAGACAGCGCCACCCTGAGCTCACACCTGGAACCTGCGGCAGCTGCTGAGCGGCAACAGGCGGCGGGGCTTGGCGCCAGCTGGACTGCATGTTCCCAGCAGGAGCGGGCGCGCAGCGAGTCCTCAGGTGAGAGTGGTGGTGTCTGAACACCCAGTCATCCATCAAACAGACCTCACAGCTTTGTCCCTCGAGCGGGCCTCACCACCGCCGGCACCCACCTTTCATCCTACTGTGGAATGACTGTTACATATACCTCCTGGCCCACCCGAGGCTGTCGGCCACAGGCACCCCGGTCCGAGCGGTCCTTCCACGCCTGCTGGTGGTGCTCTACCTTTGCGGCGAGGTCCGGGTACACCGGGCTCATCGTGCCCCGCATCGGGAGACCAAGCAGGAGTTCATACAGGGTACCGCCTGTAGTCAAGTGAGGCGTGTTGCGGTGCGTGAACAGGAACCGTGACAGACACGTTTGTAAGCTGTTTTCCAACTACTGAGCGATTCCAGACTTCACCACTTTTACCACAGCCTCGGCCTGGCCATTCGAGGCAGGAAGAAGGGAGGGCTGAATATGTGCAGGATACAGTTCCTCTCAGTGAAGGCCTGAAACTCAGCCGAGGTGAAGGCTGTGTCGTTACCAGACGCTAGGATGACCGGCAGGCCGTGGGAGCTGAAGCTGATCCGCAGCTTCCCGGTTGCTGCAGCCGATGACGCTGAAGTGCAGGTGTGAACGTCACACCACTTGACATTTGCGTCCACTACAACGAGTAGCTGCCACCCTTCCACTGGGCCAGCGAAATCCACACGGTCTCTCCGCCACGGTCGCTGAGTGAATGCCCATGGCTACGCGAGTACTTCTGGCCGCATCCCACGATGGATCTGGCACTGATGACTTCTTCGAACGCAGTCTCCCGACTATGGCGTCCAGTTGAGGCCACCAGGCGTGGCTCCGCTAGAACCGTTCCATCTGGTCCATACCAAGATGGCTATCGTGCAGGATCATGATGAGCTGAGCGCGGAGCGGCAGCGGGACCATGAATAGGCAGCCCCACATAACGCGGCCATCCTGCAGGCTCAGCCCCTGCCTTTGATAGTAGTAGGGTAATACTTTTTTCTGTCGGAGGCGTCTGCGGCCAGCCTCTTTGCGGATACCCGAGCGCCTGGGAGAGCACCGGATCCCGGTTCGTGCTGGCACAGACGATGTCTACATCCACTGTGTGGGTCACGTCTGCCAGCATGTTTATGACGCAACCAAGAACCGGACCATCAGCTGGAACGACTGGCACAGGCAGGCGGCTGAGGCCGTCCGCGTTGCCGATGTACTGGCCAGCGACGTACTGGAACTGGTACGGATAGCCAGCCAGTAGCAGTCGCCACCGCAGCATCCTGGGACACTGCGAGAGGCAGGGCTTTGTCAGAGTCTTCCATACAAGCATCGGTGAAAGTTCCCAACGCCAAACATCACTCCTGACCCCTCTTTCTTGAGTCGACTGTAGCTACGTCCAGCATCACTCGGACTTCCGCTAGCGTAGGCGTTTGGATGGTCTCCTTTCTCAGGGTCAGGATGACTGCGGACTGCTCCTAAGCCATAGGAGCTGGCGTCAGCTGTGGGAACTAACGGCTTTCCAGGTTTGTAGCAAGTGAGAACCGGAGCAGCGACAAGTAGCTGTTTGGTCTTCCGGAACGTGGCACGCTGAGAAGCTCTTAGGCCCAGATCCCTCCACTCTAGTAAGTACAGCGATGCTGCTACCGTCGCCATGCCGGGCAGGAATCGGGCGTGGCACCGGAGCAGCCCGAGGTATGCCTGCAGCTCAGACAGGTTCTTCGGCTCCGGAGCGTCCTGCACAGCCTTCGTCTTCTCCGTCGTCGTGTGGACCCCGGCGTCAGAGACGCAGAAGCCGAGGTACTTCACCTCTTTTGCCAACTATACAGACTTCACTTCATCGACTGTCGGGTCCGCTGAGCTCAAACTGCGCAGCACCTCTCGAGTGTGCTCTCGATGAGCGGATGGGTCTGGACCAGTCACGGCGATGTCATCGAGGAATACCGCCACATTAGGTACATATGACAGCACCGCTTCCATCTTTCGCTGGAAGATCAAGACAGCGCTTTTGACGCCGAATGCCGGGCGATTTGGGCGAAACAACCCCATGAAGGTATTGGTGATGAGTGCCTCCTTACTCTTGTCATCCAGTTCCAGCTGGAAGTAAGCTTCGCGGAGGTCACTTCTGGTGAACATCTTGCCGCCAGCCGTAACTGCGAATAGCGTGTCCACCCTGCACAGCAGGTACTTCTCCAGCTGGCTGGCCTTATTTACCGTTTGATCACAGCTGCCACAAAGACAAAGAGTGCCATTTGCCTTTTTCACCTGCACCACTGGTGTGGCCCAGCGAGACGTTCTCACTGGTTCCAAAATTTCTTCTGCGACCTGTTTGTCCAGCTTCTTTCGATCGCCTCCCACTGCTTGGAGACGTGAGGTCGAATTTTCAGAATGATCGGCTTTACTGCCGGATCAAGTTCGATGGAGATATTTCGAACGTTGCAGCGACCCATGTCCGGTTTCAGCAGGTCGCTGTTCTCAGCTCAATCTTTCTGTAAGGCAGCTGCCAGATCCTCGGCAACTGAAGGGACGGGGATCTCCACTCCAGTTCGAGCACACGTAGCCGCTCAACAGAGAAGGTACTTCTGTGTTCGCAACGACGAGAGGCAGCGCCGCCTTCTGACCTTTGTAGACGACCTCCAATATGGCCACAGCCGTCGCCGAGGCTTCTTCCGCGTGAAAGTCAGCAGGGACAGGCTCGGCGGTTCCTAGGCTGGTGGGTTGGCCCGCATGCTGGTGAACATCGGCCTGTTGCTGATGAAGTGACTAGTGTCCGTATCCAACTGCATCGTAACCCCACGTGTCCCATTGCGCGAAAGATCTAAAGCTACTGGGGTTGATCTGTCCGTCACCATGTTGATGCCGCAGGCATGTTCTTCCACCACTTGGTAGGTGCAATCCTGATGGGCTGGAATATGTCCATCGACCTGCTTTGAGCGGTCACTTCCCGGTTGGTGTCTGCTTCGGCAGGTGTCTGCTTCGGCTGTTAGGGACCACCCGGTGATAAGCATAGCATTTAGCTGGCTTGAACGAACAGTCCCCTCTGGCGTGGCGTCTGCTACGGCCTCTGGAGCACGTCGGCTGCTGTCGGGGCCCGAGGAGCCTGAATCGGCCGCCAGTGCTGCACGACTGGTGCGGCTTAGCCGCAGATTCGACAGGCTGATGTGGCCCGACGATGCGCCAGCAGGTCAACATCCGCCTCGGACGAATTAGCCGAGGAGACAGTGGAATTTAGAATGTCCACCTGGGCGCGAACTTGTTCCTCCTGTTTCGCTATTTCCAGGGAGTCGTTCAAGGCAACCGTCGGTCTCCGAGAGAATTCCTTCTCGAGCCTCCTGTCCACGCAATGAGTCACCGCTCACTCGAGCACGACTGCATCACGTCGCTCGGCAGAGTACTGGCGGCGGTCAGCTTGGATTCGCAGACGGGACGCGAAAATCCCAAATCTTTCTCCGGCTTTCCTTCCGAGAGTATAGAGCTGGGCTCATTCGTAAGTGGGATCAACTTTCGCATCAAAGTGTGCCGTCAGCTTAGCCATCAATTCGCTATACTCATCCGGAGCTGCTCCGGTGCATCTGGCAATGCCCTGGCGAGTTCTTGGACTTCCGGTCCTAACAGCGTGAGAATCGGTGCACCTTCCGGGGTCTCGGAGCGATTTCCACCGCAATCATATAAAATTCCCAGCCCGGAAGCCATCGCACGAATGCTCGGCGACCCTACCATGCATTTGCGCCATTTCAAGTTTAGCAAAGGCCAAAACGGCAGCAGCTGTGATTCTTCAGGGCGGCACGTGCTTCAAAAAATGGCGGCGACGGTGTCGGCGTTTAAGCCAAAGCAACTGAGCAAATAATTAGGCATACTAAGCTGGAAATTTAGTGTATTGCACCGAACTCCATCCCATCCTCGTCGCTACTTTGGTCGGTCCGTAATTGCTTTATTACAGGAACAAAGTAAACGCACAAACCCCACACGCACAAACAGTCTGCGCGGTCCGGCTCCCACAGCCTCGGCCCGTATTCCCATCAAACTCTGACGTTATTCCCATCAAACTCTGACGGCGCTGGCGAGCTGGCCGGCGCCAGCCGCAGGACGGCATCCAGCCCAGGCTACTGCTACTGAACAAGTGGCAAGCATATGTGTCACACAACCGTGAAGTGTGGTAGGATTCGGCTGCCAACTGCATGGCAAAACACGATCAGCGACAGTGGTCCCTGCCGTGACACTGCCGAAACACGTGAAAAACGAAAAAATCAAAACACGTGAAATCTGAAAATGAGCACAGATTCAAAGCGTAGGCTTCTCAACGCAAACGATGTTGTTCTGATGGCGTTTATCCACTGCCTCTTGCTATTCTGATCACCGTCCGAAACACCAAGATTCAAGACCTTCCTTGGCTATATCAACTTTCAACACACGTCAAAACGCTGGTCACGTTTCTTCAAGACGGACACTGGGGACTCGTTCGGTGGCCAGGCTTTGACTGCTCTGCCCTTTCAATGATCGACGTGAAGGTCGTGCAAGCTCAGAGGCTCAGGGTTGCTTAAATGTATGCATATATACACAGGTGGATCCAGAGGGGGCACGGGGTCATGACCCCCCCCCCCTTGAGTCCCGAAGGGGCCCATTGGCTCTGAGGGGGCCCGTAGCCGGCCGAACAGGTGCAGTTTTTTTAAAACACAAAACGCAGCAAAACTGGGTTTCTCTGGACTTCCAGGCGACCATGAACAGTTGTAAGCAAACGTGAAGGGCCTATGAAACGTCAGAAAAATTCTTAAATGATTGGAAAAGTTGTGAACTGGAAATTTCAAGCCCCATTACATTGTCTAGGGGCCCCATGCTGTGTCTGGGGGAACTATATGCCCACTTGCCGGATGATTTCGATCGCTAAGGAGTATTCCACGTTGCCCTTCATTTCTTTGCATTTGCTCGGAGGGCCCTGCGCTATTGTTGGGGCCCTTCCTGTTAGCGCGCCGGGGCACTCTTGTCAATCACGGGTCCTTCGACGTGTTTTTTCCATTCGGCAGAAAGGCTCTGTGAGCTATAGCCGCGGTCCCATATCGTAACCTGCCGGGGTATTCTCGGTTGCCCAGAGGGCCTTTACATGGGTCTCGGTTAACCTACCGACACACTTGCGATATGCTCATGGGCCCTCTACATTGGTCCAGGGCGTTTCCAACCCTCCCTCACTTACTTAAGGCCCTGCACGTTTGTCGGGGGCTCATCTGATGGCCTGCTCGGGCACACTCAGTCGTTTGGGGACCTTCCACACTGGGTCCTGGGCGCTTCTTTTCTGAATGAGGGGCCCTATGCTCTTATGGGGGCCTATCTGATAACCTGCTCGGGCACATTCGATCGATCGGAGGCCCTCTACATTGGGCCTTGGGCACATGCTATTTGAATGGGACCCTACACACTTGTCGGGGCCCCTCTATTTGCCTTCTCGGCCACACTGGATTGCTCGGGGGGGGGGGGCTGCACATTGGTTCCTGGTGTTTGCGCTTCGGGCCCTCTGCTCCTATCGGTGTCATCTGATAACCTGTTCGGGTACACTCCATCTTTAGGGGGCCCTCCACACCACGTTTGGGATATTCTTATTCGAATGGAGGGCTTTCCACTCCTGGCGGGGGCCCCTCCTAATAAGATATTGGGGTCCATTCGATTGTGGGGAACATATGCATCTGGTTTTGGGTACTTCCTTTCTGAACTCCCTCCGCTTTTCCAGAGCCCTATCTATTCACCTGCTCTGGCGCACTCGACTACTCGGGGCCCTCTACCTCGTGTCGTGGGTATGAACGGAAGGCCCTATACGCTTGCCGGGGCCCCATCCGTTAACCTGCTCGGGCACACTCGAATATCCGGGAACCCTCCACATTGTGTCTTAAGTGCTTCCTATCTGAATGCACGGCCCTACGCACTCGTCGAGGACCCCTACTGTTCGCCGCTTCGGCCACAGTGGGTTGTTCGGGGGCCCTATATATTGGGTCTTGGTATTTGAATTTAGGGCCCTACACTCCTGTCTGGGCCACCTGATGATCTGCTCGGGGATACTCCATCTTTCGGGGGCCCTCTGCACTGGGTTATGGGTATTCTTCTTTCAATGGAAGGCTTTATGCTTTGTCGGCTCCCTTCTGATACGTTACTCGGGCACATTCCATCATTCTGGGGTCATTTAGATAGGGTCTTCAGCACTTCCCATTCGAATGGAGGGCCCTACGCTCTTGCTGGGAACCCTATTGGTTAACCTGCTCGGGCTCACTCGATCATTCGAGGGCCCTTTACATTGGGTCTTGGGTACTTCTTATTTCAGTGGAGGGCCCCACGCTCTTGACGGGGCCCTATATGTTAACCTGTTTCGGCGCACTCGATCGTTTCGGCGCAGCTTAGCCATCAATTCGCTATACTCATCCGGAGCTGCTCCGGTGCATCTGGCAATGCCCTGGCGAGTTCTTGGACTTACGGTCCTAACAGCGTGATAATCGGTGCGCCTTCCGGGGTCTCGGAGCGATTTTCACCGCAATCATATAAAATTCGCAGCCCGGAAGCCATGGCACGAATGCTCGGCGACCTTATGTGTTAACCTGTTTCGGCGCACTCGATCGTTTCGGCGCACTCAGAGTCCTACACATTGCGTCGGAGTATTTCTTATTTGAATGGATGGGCCATGTTCTTGGCGGGCCCCATCTAATCAGCTGCTCGGGCCCATGGCGGATGCAGAGGGTAGGGAGGCACGGGACCATGCCCCATTGACCATGCCGAGGGGACCTGAAGGCTCCGAAGAAGCCCATAACCGGCCGGACGGGTGCAGTTTTCTTACAACAAAACACAACAAAATTGGATGCCTTTGGGCATGCAGACGACCAAAAACCCTTGTTAGCAAAAGTAAAGGGTTCAAAAGCAAACGAAGTCCAGACTTCGCTGATTGAGAAGGTGTTGTTTGAGGGAAATTTTGGAGCTCATTACGCCGTCTAGAGGTACTACGTTGTTAGTTGCCTGGCCCCATATGTCCACTTGCCTGGGCAGTCTGATCGCTAAGGGGCTTTCCACGTCGCCCTTGATCTCTGCATTTTGTCGTAGGGCCCAATGTGCTATTGGAACGTATCTGCCTATATGCCTGACCACTGTTGATCGATCAGGTTTTCCTCCGCGGATTTTTCCCAGTCGCCCGAAAGGCTCTACACCCTTTCCGTGTGCCCCATATGCCAGGGCACACTAAGCTGCTAAGGGGCCCCTCATATAAGTTTCGAGTTTTTTTCCACTTGCTTGAAGGGTTGGTGCTGTTGCTAGGGCTCTCATAAGGTAAGGCACGGAGATATACGATGATCAGGGGCTCTCTACTTAGATCGAAGGCCCTCTCCCTTTGGTCTCATTTGCGGAGGACTTTTCACTCCCATCGACGCTCGTGTTGTTAACCTGTCCGTGCACTCCTGATCGCACAGGGGCATTAATGTATAGTCTTGCACAATGTACTTTGCTCGGAGGGTCCTGTGCTATGGCCGGGGTTTTATATGTCAGCCTGCCGGGGCACTGCCGATCGTTTAGGGGTCCACCATGTTGGTCTTGGGTTCTTCTTGTTTGTCCTGAGGACCCTATACTTGTTGACAAGAGCCACTTTGCGGCCTCCTGCGGCACCCATGATCGCCCAGGATCCGTCCCTATTGGACTTGCTGCCTTCGCCTTAGAGCAGTAGTCGAATATGCGCCGATGAATTATTATGCGCGATTACGAAAGCAATTCTGCATGTCGCCAACGTCGTATGTGTCATTTCCATGGGCTGTTAAGCGTGTGACACTTATTATACTAGTGCATCATGTTCTCAACATGTCTTGAATGCTGTGATATGTTGTACTCATTTATTACAAAGGAAACATTCTGCACTAGTCACCAGCCATCAGCTGATTATATCGCCCAGCCCGCTGGCCGTAAATACATAAGCTAGGAATCAAGTCCATGTATGGTTTTGATGGTTGTTAGCGGCCAGCTCAAGTTTATTTTGCCTGTTATTCCGATACACTTAACCTCAAAATCACAGCATTTAAAATGGTCTGTAGAGAATGAGTGAGCCCTTTGTGTATGCATGCGTAGCACGCCTATGCTGTATAGGGCTGTGCACAGTAAGATGGACTTCCTACCTAGCATCTACCTACTATCCTACCTACCTATCTATCTATCTATCTATCTATCTATTTATCTATATCTATATCTATATCTATATATATATATACATATATATATATAAATATACATTGTGTGTGTATACATACTGGAGTTTGGGGCTCCTCAAAAGTCATATATATATATATATATATATATATATATATATATATATATATATATATATATATATATATATATATTACTTTTGAGGGGCCCCAAGCTCCAGTGGCCCCACAATGTTGCGTGCCCCCCCCCCCCCTTGACGAAACCCCTGGTTCCGCAAACACACACACACACACACACACATATATATAATTATATATATATATATATATATATATATATATTATATATACTATATATATATATATATAATGGTGTGTGTGTGTGTGTGTGTGTGTGTGCGTGTGTGTGTATAGTTTTATCGTGTTAGCGCGCTGCACATTTTTCAACAGACCCCGTACGCGTCAGGCCAGGCCGTTTTACATAAAACTGTCGTTTTGCGTGGTGCAGGTCGGCCTCGTTTCTGTAATGGTATACCTATGGTTTCCTAATCTCGTAATATCTTAAAATCTCGCGATATTAAACATCATTCTGAACATCCCACAAAAATGCAGCTTCGTATGATTTTGCAGTGGAAAGCCGCTCCTGCGCATAAAGTATTTCTTTGAACAATTATTTTATCATCGGGGGCGCAAATTGACGTGCAGGAACTCTAAGCCAAAATCAGGTTTTAGGGATAGGTTGAGTCACACTTATCGGCTCAGCCCTCCTCCCAAAAACAATCTTAGAAAGGGAATCCAGGCCTTAGTCAAAGTGTCAAATGATAAAAAGCACCACCCACGGGTTGTCTTGGAGTTTACGACCAAAACACGGAAATATTGAAGAAGGAAAATATAAGACGTCATCAAACGTCGGTGACGAAGGCATGATTTGATTGCCTTGTTCCTTGCTCGTGTTCCAGCAAGTTTTCACTTCCTTGATTCCCTGTTGCAACCATCTTGTGACGGTTATGGCGCAACAGGACAACACGCAGGAAGGCTCCCCCGACTACGCGTCTCCGGTTCACGCGCGTGTTTT
>NW_023596805.1:15201240-15228144 GCF_011947565.3 Pollicipes pollicipes | reverse complement strand
CTGATGTGGCCCGACGATGCGCCAGCAGGTAACATCCGCCTCGGACGAATTGCCGAGGAGACAGTGGAATTTAGAATGTCCACCTGGGCGCGAACTTGTTCCTCCTGTTTCGCTATTTCCAGGGAGTCGTTCAAGGCAACCGTCGGTCTCCGAGAGAATTCCTTCTCGAGCCTCCTGTCCATCGCAATGAGTCACCGCTCACTCGAGCACGACTGCATCACGTCGCTCGGCAGAGTACTGGCGGCGGTCAGCTTGGATTCGCAGACGGGACGCGAAAATCCCAAATCTTTCTCCGGCTTTCCTTCCGAGAGCTGGGCTCATTCGTAAGTGGGATCAACTTTCGCATCAAAGTGTGCCGTCAGCTTAGCCATCAATTCGCTATACTCATCCGGAGCTGCTCCGGTGCATCTGGCAATGCCCTGGCGAGTTCTTGGACTTCCGGTCCTAACAGCGTGAGAATCGGTGCACCTTCCGGGGTCTCGGAGCGATTTCCACCGCAATCATATAAAATTCGCAGCCCGGAAGCCATCGTACGAATGCTCGGCCACCCTCATCAGACGGTGACGTTGGTAAACCATGCAATTGCGCCATTTCAAGTTTAGCAAAGGCCAGTGCGGCAGCAGCTATGATTATTCAGGGCGGCACGTGCTTCAAAAAATGGCGGCGACGGTGTCGGCGTTTAAGCCAAAGCAACTAAGCAAATAATTAGGCATACTAAGCTGGAAATTTAGTGTACTGCACCGAACTCCATCCCATCCTCGTCGCCACTTTGCTCGGTCCGTAATTGCTTTATTACAGGAACAAAGTAAACGCACAAACCCCACACGCACAAACACTCTCCGCGGTCCGGCTCCCACAGCCTCGGCCCGTATTCCCATCAAACTCGGGCGTCGCTAGCGAGCTGGCCGGCGCCAGCCGCAGGACGGCATCCAACCCAGGCTACTGCGACTGAACAAGTGGCAAGCATATGTGTCACACAACCGTGAAGTGTGGTAGTATTCGGCTGCCAACTGCATGGCAAAACACAATCAGCGACAGTGGTCCCTGCCGTGACACTGCCGAAACACGTGAAAAAACGAAAAAATCAAAACACGTGAAATCTGAAAATGAGCACAGATTCAAAGCGTAGGCTTCTCAACGCAAACGATGTTGCTCTGATGGCGTTTATCCACTGCCTCTTGCTATTCT
Organism: Pollicipes pollicipes; assembly: GCF_011947565.3. Classification (NCBI taxonomy): domain Eukaryota; kingdom Metazoa; phylum Arthropoda; class Thecostraca; order Pollicipedomorpha; family Pollicipedidae; genus Pollicipes; species Pollicipes pollicipes. The sequence continues at coordinate 15,226,956 of NW_023596805.1, read as the reverse complement.
GATCACCGCCCGAAACACCAAGATTCAAGACCTTCCTTGGCTATATCAACTTTCAACACACGTCAAAACGCTGGTCACGTTTCTTCAAGACGGACACTTGGGACTCGTTCGGTGGTCAGTCTTTGACTAGTCTGCCCTTCCAATGATCGACGTGAAGGTGGTGCAAGCTCAGAGGCCCAGGGCTGCTTAAATGTATGCATATAAACACAGGTGGATCCAGAGGGGGCACCGGGTCATGACCCCCCTTGGGTCCCGAAGGGGCCATTGGCTCAGAGGGGGCCCGTAGCCGGCCGAACAGGGGCAGTTTTTTAAAAACACAAAACGCAACAAAACTGGGTTTCTCTGGACTTCCAGGCAACCATGAACAGTTGTAAGCAAACGTGAAGGGCCTATGAAACGTCAGAAAAATTCTTAAATGATTGGAAAAGTTGTGAACTGGAAATTTCAAGCCCCATTACATTGTCTAGGGGCCCCATGCTGTGTCTGGGGGAACTATATGCCCACTTGCCGGATCATTTCGATCGCTAAGGAGTATTCCACGTTGCCTTCATTTCTTTGCATTTGTTCGGAAGGCCCTGCGCTGTTGTTGGGGCCCTTCCTGTTAGCGTGTCGGGGCACTCTTGTCAATCACGGATCCTTCCACGTGTTCTTTCCATTCGGCAGAAAGGCTCTGTGAGCTATAGCCGGGGTCCTATATCGTAGCCTGCCGGGGTATTCTCGGTTGCTCAGAGGGCCCTTACATGGGTCTCGGTTAACCTACCGACACACTTGCGATATGCTCATGGGCCCTCTACATTGGTCCAGGGCGTTTCCAACCCTCCCTCACTTGCTTAAGGCCCTGCACGTTTGTCGGGGGCTCATCTGATGGCCTGCTTGGGCACACTCAGTCGTTTGGGGACCTTTCACACTGGGTCTCGGGCGCTTCTTTACTGAATGAGGGGCCCTACGCTCTTATGGGGGCCTATCTGATATCCTGCTCGGGCACATTCGTTCGATCGGAGGCCCTCTACATTGGGCCTTGGACACATGCTATTTGAATGGGACCCTACACACTTGTCGGGGTCCCTCTATTTGCCTTCTCGGCCACACTGGATTGTCCGGGGGGGGGGGGGGGGCTGCACATTGGTTCCTGGTGTTTGCACTCACGGCCCTCTGCTCCTATCGGGTCATCTGATAACCTGTTCGGGTACACTCCATCTTTAGGGGGCCCTCCACACCAGGTTTTGGATACTTCTTATTTGAATGGAGGGCCTTGCACTCCTGGCGGGGCCCCTCCTGGCGGGGCCCCTCCTTGCACATTGGTATCCTGGTGTTTGCACTCACGGCCCTCTGCTCCTATCGGGGTCATCTGATAACCTGTTCGGGTACACTCCATCTTTAGGGGGCCCTCCACACCAGGTTTTGGATACTTCTTATTTGAATGGAGGGCCTTGCACTCCTGGCGGGGCCCCTCCTAATAAGATGTTGGGGCCCATTCGATTGTGGGGGACATATACATCTGGTTTTGGGTACTTCCTTTCTGAACTCCCTCCGCTTTTTTCAGAGCCCTATCTATTCACCTGCTCTGGCGCACTCGACTACTCGGGGCCCTCTACCTCGTGTCGTGGGTATGAACGGAAGGCCCTATACGCTTGCCGGGGCCCCATCCGTTAACCTGCTCGGGCACACTCGAATATCCGGGAACCCTCCACATTGTGTCTTAAGTGCTTCCTATCTGAATGCACGGCCCTACGCACTCGTCGAGGGCCCCTACTGTTCGCCGCTTCGGCCAAAGTGGGTTGTTCGGGGGCCCTATATATTGGGTCTTGGTATTTGAATTTAGGGCCCTACACTCCTGTCTGGGCCACCTGATGATCTGCTCGGGGATACTCCATCTTTCGGGTGCCCTCTGCACTGGGTTATGGGTACTTCTTCTTTCAATGGAAGGCTTTATGCTTTGTCGGCTCACTTCTGATACGCTACTCGGGCACATTCCATCATTCTGGGGTCATTTAGATGGGGTCTTCAGCACTTCCCATTCGAATGGAGGGCCCTGCGCTCTTGCTGGGAACCCTATTGGTTAACCTGCTCGGACTCACTCGATTATTCGAGGGCCCTTTACATTGGGTCTTGGGTACTTCCTATTTCAGTGGAGGGCCCCACGCTCTTGACGGGGGCCCTATATGTTAACCTGTTTCGGCGCACTCGATCGTTCAGAGTCCTACACATTGCGTCGGAGTAGTTCTTATTTGAATGGATGGGCCATGTTCTTGGCGGGCCCCATCTAATCAGCTGCTCGGGCCCATGGCGGATGCAGAGGGTAGGGAGGCACGGGACCATGCCCCATTGACCATGCCGAGGGGACCTGAAGGCTCCGAAGAAGCCCATAACCGGCCGGACGGGTGCAGTTTTCTTACAACAAAACACAACAAAATTGGATGCCTTTGGGCATGCAGACGACCAAAAACCCTTGTTAGCAAAAGTAAAGGGTTCAAAAGCAAACGAAGTCCAGACTTCGCTGATTGAGAACTTGTTGTTTGAGGGAGATTTTGGAGCTCATTACACTGTCTAGAGGTATTACGTTGTTGGTTGCCTGGCCCCATATGTCCACTTGCCTGGGCAGTCTGATCGCTAAGGGGCTTTCCACGTCGCCCTTGATCTCTTTGCATCTTGTCGTAGGGCCCAATGTGCTATTGGAACGTATCTGCCTATATGCCTGAGCACTGTTGATCGATCAGGTTTTCCTCCGCGGATTTTTCCCAGTCGCCCGAAAGGCTCTACACCCTTTCCGTGTGCCCCATATGCCAGGGTACACTAAGCTGCTAAGGGGCTCTTCATATAAGTCTCGAGTTTTTTCCACTTGCTCGAAGGGTTGGTGCTGTTGCTAGGGCTCTCATAAGGTAAGGCACGGAGATATACGATGATCAGGGGCTCTCTACTTAGATCGAAGGCCCTCTCCCTTTGGTCTCATTTGCGGAGGACTTTTCACTCCTATCGAGGCTCGTGTTATTAACCTGTCCGTGAATTCCTGATCGCACAGGGGTATTAATGTACAGTCTGGCACAATGTACTTTGCTCGGAGGGTCCTATGCTATGGCCGGGGTTTTATATGTCAGCCTGCCGGGGCACTGCCGGTTGTTTAGGGGCCCACCATGTTGGTCTTGGGTTCTTCTTGTTTGTCCTGAGGACCCTATACTTGTTGACAGGAGCCACTTTGCGGCCTCCTGCGACACCCATGATCGCTCAGGCTCCGTCCCTATTGGACTTGGTGCCTTCGCCTTAGAGCAGTAGTCCAATATGCGCCGATGAATTATTATGCGCGATTACCAAAAGCAATTTTACATGTCGCCAACGTCGTATGTGTCATTTCCATGGGCTGTTAAGCATGTGACACTTATTATACTAGTGCATCATGTTCTCAACATGTTTTGTTGACATGTTGTTGACATGTTGACATTTTGTCTCAACATGTTGTACTCATTTATTACAAAGGAAACATTCTGCACTAGTCACCAGCCATCAGCTGATTATATCGCCCAGCCCTCTGGCTGTAAATACATAAGCTAGGAATCAAGTTCATGTGTGGTTTTGATGGTTGTTAGCGGCCAACTCAAGTTTATTTTGCCTGTTTTTCCGATACACTTAACCTCAAAATCACAGTTTTTAAAATAGTCTGTAGAGAATGAATGAGCCCTATGTGTATGCATGCGTAGCACGCCTATGCTGTATAGGGCTGTGCACAGTAAGATGGGCTTCCTACCTATCATCTACCTACTATCCTACCTACCTATCTATCTATCTATCTATCTATCTATTTATCTATATCTTATATCTAGTATCTATATATATATATACTATAATTAAATTATATATATAAATATACATTGTGTGTGTATACATACTGGAGTTGGGGCTCCTCAAAAGTCATAATATATATAATATATATATATATATATATATAGATATATATATATTATAGTATAATATATATATATTCTTTTGAGGGGCCCCAAGCTCCAGTGGGCCCCACAATGTTGCGTGCCCCCCCCCTTGACGAAACCCTGGTTCCGCAAACCACCACACACACACACCACACATATATATATAATATATATATATATATATATATATATATATATATATATATATATATATATATATATATGTGTGTGTGTGTGTGTGTGTGTGTGTTGCGTGTGTGTGTATAGTTTTATCGTGTTAGCGCGCTGCAACATTTTTCAACAGACCCCGTACGCGTCAGGCCAGGGCCGTTTTACATAAAACTGTCGTTTTGCGTGGTGTGCAGGTCGGCCCTCGTTTTCTGTAATGGTATACCTATGGTTTCCTAATCTCGTAATATCTTAAAATCTCGCGATATTAAACATTATTCTGAACATCCCGCAAAAATGCAGCTTCATATGATTTTGCAGTGGAAAGCCTCTCCTGCGCAGAAAGTATTTCTTTGAACAATTATTTTATCATCGGGGACGCAAATTGAGGTGCAGGAACTCTAAGCCGAAACCGGGTTTTAGGGATAGGTTGAATCACACTTATCGGCTCAGCCCTCCTCCCCAAAGCAATCTTGGAAAGGGACCCCAGGCGTTAGTCAAAGTGTCAAATGCAAAAAAAGCACCAGCCACGGGTTGTCTTGGAGTTTACGACCAAAACACGGAAATATTGAAGAAGGAAAATATAAGGCGTCATCAAACGTCGGTGACGAAGGCATGATTTGATTGCCTTGTTCCTTGCTCGTGTTCCAGCAAGTTTTCACTTCCTTGATTCCCTGTTGCACCATCTTGTGACGGTTATGGCGCAACAGGACAACACGCAGGAAGGCTCCCCGACTACGCGTCATCCGGTTCACGCGCGGTGTTTTGTGGCGTGGTGGGGTGAAGAGTGGGGTTACGGTGAATTTGTGGTACCCATACTATTGCGAAGACAACGCAACTATGAAGCCGCTTATGCTCCACGGCCACGAGCGCTCTATCACGCAAGTGAAGTATAACCGCGATGGAGATCTCCTGTTTTCGTCGTCGAAGGATAGCACCCCAAACGTATGGTGGTCGATAAATGGAGAGCGCCTTGGTACGTTTGATGGACACAATGGAACAGTGTGGTGTATTGACGTCAACTGGGACACCACAAAATTTGTGTCAGGGGCCGCGGACAACACCATTCGTTTGTGGGACTGTGAAACAGGCAAACAGCTGGGTTCGGTAGAGTGCAAATCTGCTGTCCGAACAGCCGCATTCAGTTACAGTAGCAACATGATCTGTTACTCTACAGACAAAGCTATGAGAAATCCATGTGAGATCTTTGTGGCAGACAGCCGTACAGTGGATGGGTTCAATTCTGCAGAGCCAGTCATGAAGATCCCAGTGGCCGTGGGCCCTAAAGTCACGTCCATGCTCTGGGGACCTTTGGATGAATACATCATCACTGGGCATGACACAGGTGAAGTTGTGCAGTGGGAACTGAAGACTGGCATGAAAATGACTATGGCTCATGAGCATAGTGGTGCCATCAATGACATGCAGCTGAATCAGGATGGCACCATGTTCATCACTGCATCAAAGGACCACACAAGCAAACTCTTTGATATGGCCACGCTGGAACCCCTGAAGACCTTCAAGACAGAAAGACCTGTGAACAGTGCTGCCATCAGCCCCATCAGAGACCACATTGTCCTGGGAGGTGGTCAGGATGCTATGGATGTGACCACAACATCATCACGGCAGGGCAAGTTTGAAGCACGTTTCTACCACCTGATCTTCGAAGAGGAGTTTGGCCGTGTGAAGGGTCACTTTGGACCCATCAACTCCTTGGGATTCCATCCAGATGGCAAGAGCTTTGTTTCTGGTGGAGAGGATGGCTACATTCGGGTGCAGGAGTTTGACCCAACATACTTTGACTTTAGGTTTGATTACTAGTGCTTCACACTAGGTTTTTTATTAATGGTGTATAGAAGCAGCTTGTTTCTGATCCATGTTATGCCCACCAATTCCATGCCCCCTTTCAGCTGGTTTTCAACCTGTGCCATGGATCATTGCTACAATTAAACTTTTATGGTGATTGCTAGAACTACATATTTCAATCATTGAAATATTTCACTGTGCTCTTTTGGTTGGGGCCATGGCCATGGATCATTTTGCTGTCAAGTGCAAATACACCGATGTTAAAATGAAGTTGTGTTTCACTGACAACTTCAACTGACATTGTGAGAATACAGTGTTGGCCAGTGAAGCAACTGTAGACAGGTGATGCATGCTGTATTTGTATGCTCTGTCACATGTAGATAGCACAGCTAGACATGGTTCATAGTGACATTTTTCAGGTGTTTTCTGTCGCTGCGTTGTGATGGCCTGTACAGTTTGATGCCAATGGGCATGTTAGCATTGCACAGCTGGTGTTTCCATTCTTACCACATCTTTGTTCTATGATCACTTGTTTGTCAGTCAGTACATCTAAAGTACTGTCACGCAGGCAGTGAGCACATCAAGATTTGTCAGGCTTGGTGAGCAGATGGTCACAAAAGTGAACTGAAACAGGTTTTATATCTTATAGGTCATCCAGACTGAATGGTTTTATGAAAGGCAGGCTGTGGCATCAAACCTTGTGTGGACATTGTTAGTGCAGCAACAGGGTCATGTTTTTTCAACTGCTCCCATGCCAACATGCCAATATTTTGACGGGATTAGAGCCAGTTTCACCGGCACGCTCAAGTCAGGATTGAGTGAGAGAACAGCTGTACCTGTCTGATAAGTCTACGTACTGTTCTCCACCAGCCCTACCCTGTCAGCAGCTGCACTATGTCTGATGAGCCTGCATACTGTACTCCACCAGCCCCTGTCAGCAGCTGTACTTTGTCTGATAAGCCTACATTCTGTACTCCACCATCCCTGCCCTGTCAACAGCTGCACCTTGTGTGATAAGTATACATACTGCACTCTACCAGCCCTGCCCTGTCAACAATTGTACCTTGTCTGATAAGCCTGCGTGCTGTACTCCAAGGCCTTTAAGTCCCCTGATTAAAAGGAAACTACACCCCTGCCCGCCATAAGGTAAGGCATCTATTTTCATACCAAAAGGTCCCTTTTTCAATCGTCTACAGCTATGCAAAGATTGATGGGGCTACGCCGCGCCGTTTGGAATGAAATTATTCCGTAAAAATCTTAGAAGTCGTCAAGTTAACCCCCACTCGAGCACGTGTTAGTTCTCCAATTATACGCCGTGGCAGAATGTAGCGTATAACGCAGCTTGTTCTGGTCTAAATATCTTGATATGTCGCTGACTAATGCCAAACACTCAGGCACTAATCCAAAACTATACTAGGGTCAACAAGACACATACATTGTGCAATTAAGCCATGCAAAGATTAAATGTTACAGTAAACATGGTACAAACGCAGAGCCCCCAATGCTTGACACGGACCGTTTGCTGCGCTCAGTTGAAACTCACATCGCGGTTCTCTTTTTTTTTTGTTCCCTTTACCTGTAAGACAATTATTAGAAGCGTTTCAAATTTCTATAATTCTGAGCGTTCACTTGCCATGTTCAGCTTGTGCTTAGGCCCCAGGAAGGTTGGATGAGCCAGAAAGGGAGGGGGGGGGGCAAATTAAACTTGGGGGGCCATTGGCCCACCCGAGAGAATACAAATAAACATCGGTGCTTACAACCTTTTTGCGCAGAAGCTTCCGCGCATACAAGCATTTTTCTTACAAACGTTTCCTAACGAACATGTTCCATGCGGTCTTCATCCCTGCGTACTTTTGTCATCAATAACTTTTGCTGTCACAAACTTCGTATTGTTTTTTTATCCAAACGAACATTAGGCGTGCGACTTTATCCTGCGAATAACTGTCATATGCACTTTTTCTACGCGTACGTATGTCTGCAACGGTACACGCGGGGGCGGATCCAAAGCGGGCCACGGGGCCATGGCCCCCCGTGGAACCCAAAGGGACTTATAGCCGACAGCATAGGTGCGGTTTTTTAACACAAAACGGGACGAAATTGGACGTCTTTGGATTTTCAAGTGACGAGAACAGTCGCAAATGAATATAAAGGGCCCACGGGAGTACAAAAAGCATTCAATGATTGAAAAAGTTGGTATTGGAGAATTTTAAGCTTCATTACGCTCGCCAGGGGCTCTTTGCTATTTCCGGGGTACCTATATGCCTCCTTGCAGGGTCTTTTCGATCGTTAAGGAGCCTTCAACGTTGCCCTTGATGTCTTTGCATTTTCGCGGAAAGCCCTGCGCTGTTGCTGGGTTCTTGTTTAAAGCGTGCCGGAGCGCTCTTGTCAATCAGGAGCCTTTCACCCATTCTTTCCATTCGGCAGAATGAATCTGTACGCTATAGCCGAGGCCCATATGTTAACCTGCTGGGTATTTTGGGTTGGTCAGGTGCCCTTTGCGTTTGTCTCGGTTAACCTTCCGACACAATCGCACATACGCTCATAGGCGTTCCATATTGGTCTAAGGCGTTTGCAATTCACTGTCACTTGCTTTTGGCCCCACATTCTCGTCGGGGCCCCATCTGTCCGCCTCTTCGGCCACACTGGATTGCTCAGAAGCCCCGCACATTGGGCCTTGGTGTTTGAATTTAGGGCCCTAACTCTTATCGAGGCGATCTGATAACCTCCTCGGATACACTCCATCTCTAACCGGGTTTTGGGCACTTATTGTTGGAATGGGGGACCCCACGCTCCTTTTGGCCCCTTCTGATAAGCTGTTCGGGCACATTCGGTCGTTCGGGGCTACCTACATTGGGTCTTAGGTGCTTTCAAGTTGACTGGAGGGCCCTACGCTCTTGAGCCCTATCTGTCAACCTGCTCTGGCACACTCGATTAGTTGGGGACCCTCTATGTTGGGTCTTGGGTACGTCCCATTTGAAGGGAAAGTCCTACGCCCTTGACGTGGGCCCTATAGGTGAACTTGCTCGGGCACACTCGATCGTTCCGGGGGGCCCCCCACATTGTGTCGTGAGTATTTCTTACTGGAATAGAGGGTCCTACGCACTTGTTGGGGGCTCAATTCGTTAACCTGTTCGGGCACACACGATCATTCCGGGGCCCTCTTTGGTGTATCTTGGCTATTTTTTTATTTGAATGAACGGCCCTATGTTCTTGGCGGGTCCCATCTATCAATATGTTCCGGCCGGTGGCGGATACAGAAGGGAAGGGGGAGGGGAGGCACGGGACCATGCTTCATGGACCATGACGGGGGTACCCATAGGCTCCGAAGGGGCCCGTAACCGGCCAAACGGTCGCATTATTCTGACAAAAAAAGTAACAAAATTGGACGATGTGGGCTTACAGACGACCGAGAACGTTTGCAAGCGAAAATGATGAGTTCATAATCAAACGAGGCTAATTCTTCGCTGATTGAAAAGGCGTTGACTGGAGGAAATTTTAGGGCTCCTTACGCTGTCCAGAGGTCTTACACTGTTGCCCGCGCCCTATGTATCCATTGGCCGTGTTAATCTGATCGCCGCTAGAGCCCTTCGCGTTGCCCTTGCTTTGATTGCCGTTGCGTTGCTGTGACACTACCGATCGTTTCGGGGCTCACCACGCTAGCCTTGCTTCTTTCGCTTTCCTCTGAGGACCTCTTGCTTGTTAACGGAATCCCTTTGTGGCCCCTGTGGCGCCCATGATCGCTCAGTTCCGTCCCTATTGGTATTGGTGCCTTAGCCTTAGCCTTAGAGGAGCAGTCGGGTATGCGCCCATGCATTTTTGCGCGCAGTCGTCGAGCGCCATTTTACGTGCCGCTGACACCGTATGCGTCATTCCTTGACTTTTGAGCATGTGCCACTTAGTATATTTTATGCATCGTGTTCTTAATGTATTTTGAATTGATATTTACGCCTGTACAACCAGGGAAAAATTATTGTTGGTCATAAGCCATCAGCTGATTGCATAGCCTAGCCGGCTAAACGTAAATAAGGCAAAAGTTAAGACCATGCTTGGTTTTGATGGTGTTTAGCAGCCCAGTTGAGCTTATTTTGCCTGTTTTCCGACACTAAGCGTCAACCTCACGGGATTGAACATGATCTGGAGGAAATGAATGAGCTCCATGTATGCACACACGTGATAAGCCTACCGTTTAGGGCTGCGCACGATAAGATAGGTTTCGGTAAGTTCAAAACCCACACACACACACACACACACACATATATATATATATATATATATATATATATATATATATATATATATATATATATATATATATAATTTCATGCTGCTCATCTGAGAAGTTAATGGCCAAAGTGCGATAACATTTTATGAAGGGAATCAAACAATTTTGCGTGCCCCCCACCCCTTGACGAAATCCTGGATGCGCCCCCGGGCACGCCTACGCAACCCACTTGCGGCAATCCAAGCCAACGTTGCCTCGGCCCACAGCGCCAACAGGGCGCAGCACTGTAAACAAGGTGGCAGCACCGAGCGGCAGTATGCCCAGGCCGATGCTGACCAACAGGTCCGCACACAGGCCTAAAACTTGTCCCCCCCCCCCCCCCCGCCCGTATCCAAACCCGTAAAGCTGACATTCAATTATTGAACACCATGGACTGTGTATTCGGCAGCACATTGTTCACGACTGAGTCAAATCGAGTTACGGAAATTAAATGAACGTGTACTGCCATGCAGTTCTGCCCATTTCTGCGCACTATCATGTTAAATAACGTTGCATATGCTATATGCCAATCGCTTACGAACGTGACCTGGCACTAGTATTTGCGTTAGCAAAACAAAGCTCAAGATGTGAAATCAACCCAGACCACATGTCACCGGCGCTGTAATCGCACTTCCGCCAAATAGTGATGACAAATTTTGGTTTAGTTATGTTCAGTCAGCAGTGCGTATCAGCTTTGATGTTCTTTACCACTTTAATAATTTTGAGCTTGGAAAGTATCTCTATTTGGAAGAATTATGCAGAAATTTCATCATGATTCCAAACTTTACAACTAACAGTGATAACCTGTGTCAAAAATCTCGGAAAGAGCAAATTCTGCGGTCGTCCCTATTTACGCGTCCTTTCCGTTTGAGAGTTCGCGATGGTGGGTCATACCCATCTGCTCCTCGAGTTGTTGAGTGTGTTGCTGATGGTTTAATCTAATAATGCTGTTCCATTCTAATATTTTGTTGCGGAATGTACAGTGGTGAATTCAAGTCGTCTGGAGGCATGTGGTGTCTCAGTGAAATTCCGAAAATGGGATACTCCCTGGGTGCCCTTGCTTGCATGGCGAAGCATAGGTCCACATTCCTTCGTTTGTACGTGGGGCTGTGCCGGTGCACAACAAAGTCTGGATGTGAGGATGGCTACGTTGAGTGCGGTTTACCGTGATTGGGCAGTACAAGGTGTTGATAAGCTAGTGTTCATTCTGAGGATGCCAGACGAGGGCCCCAATAGCCTGCATTAGGTGCTGGGAAAATTGTGCCTTTTGTCTTAGTATACATGATCTTTAATGTCCTTTGATGTTTTGCTGTGCTTGATGATTATAAGGTGCTTTGCAAGCAGGTGATCAGTGAAGTAATGTTTCATTGCACTTGGTTTTGTGATTATTTACAATATGTCCTGCCTTAAACACGACGAATGGTGTACAGTTATTTTTTCTAATGTTAGGTAGGAAAGTACACCCAGGCTGAGCTTATTTTTGTGACTGCCCTTTAGGTTAAAGATAAATGTGAGCAAGTGTTTTGCCTTCAGGCAGGACTGCTAAATGTGCTTGGCTAATATTCTCCACTTATTAGTAGTAACAACAAATTTTGCACCTACATGCCAAATTTGAATGCTTTCAGTGAAGTGCATGGCCACAGCCAATTTCAGCCCATGGAGCCAATATTCCAGGGAAGTATGATTTGAAAATAATTTCAGGCGAAAAGGCATAACAATTTAATGGCTAATAATGCATTTTGCACATAAAGGTAAAAGTACTCAGTAATTTTAGCATGGGCTACTTTTTTGCTACTTTATTTGCATAGATGTGACCAGCCTGGTTTTCACATGACTTATAGCATATGAGCACAAGTCTGCAGAGGACATTGAGTATTGGTTTCTTGGGGCCTTTAAGTCCTAGTTGATTGATTGAACAACGATGGATTTATTTGGGGCTGCATTGATTTTGGGGTAAAAAGATTGGAGCAGGCTACAATTTTGACATTGATAGGTTTAGAAATAGTCAAGATTGAACCATGCATTATTTAAGTAGAATTTAAGCCATACCTCAATGAAGTTTTCATCAGCAAATCCATTCTAGTTTGCACTGATTCAGTGTGCTGTATTTTGTTAAAAATTTGCATGATGTTACATTCTTATTTTACTTGTGATATAGTAGTAAAGCAGCATTAAAATCCTATAGGATGTGTAATTGGTATGTTTACCTGTTCTTTTCATGTATACAGTTAATTGCACCAACAACTGCCAGACTCCTGGGACTTATTTGGATGGGACTTGCTAAGCTAGAGTGTAATGGCTTCATAAAGCATGGAGGTCCATGGTTTCTGCTCAGACTGAGTTCTGCTGGCCATTCTGTGCAGATTTACAGTGCCACTGCCCATCTATTTTGATGAGTTAAAGTTTGCATTGTGTTGCTGAGTGCCAGATATTCTTGTGTTTTCATTTCTACCTTTTACAACCATGTCGTCTTGTGTAATTAAAGTGTGCTTGACATGCTGTGTTGAACATATGTGGCATGGGAGCAACAATTTCAGTGTGCATGCATTGTTAATGTCATATATAGATAACATCAGGCACAGGTACCAAACCAATTTATTAAATGTCTGGCATCCAGCTCAGTTTAGCTTGGCTCCAGTGCTCACAGATGATGTTCAGTGCACTGATGTTGCATAGGTGGCTGGCTCAGTGGATGGAATGTTTGCAGATCAGAACTGAAAGGGTGTGTGAAACTCTTTCCCAACACTGCCTTGATGTGAATGACTTAAAAGTTACAGCAGTTTGCAGATGAAACTGAAGTATGCTCTTAATGACACAATGAGGCTTGTTCTCCAGGGCCTGGCTGAAAAGTGGGGTGTCAGGCCTGCATGGTATCACTGGACCTTCTGTTTATACATAGCTTCCAACCAGATCTGTGAGAAGTATGCACTTAAAATCTGCATTGCTCTGGAAATACAGGCGTATTGTATTTTCCAAGTACAGATGTGTTCAGATCAGCACATTTTATTGAAAACCTACCACTCACAACCTACAGGTATTTGCCCTAGTGAAGCCAGGCTGGGTTGGTGGCATTTCTTAACAGGAGCAGATGCAATGTCATCCTGGACTCCCTACCACTGGTATGTGTCATGATCATCTGGAGCATTATTATGGTCACCTGATTCTGGGCCAACTTTATGTTTTCCAGCATGACCTGTGTGGGTGTGGGTGTGGTTGCCACAGCTTCTGTGTGTTTGTTCCAGTCACACAGAAAGTTTGAGGCACCGCGACATGGCTCTATGGGGTTCTACCCCAAGAAGCGTGCACGCCGCCATCGCGGCCGCGTCAAGACCTTCCCCAAGAACGACGCCTCCAAGCCATGCCATCTGACGGCGTTCATCGGCTACAAGGCGGGCATGACGCACATTGTGCGTGAGGCCGACCGCCCTGGCTCTAGTGAGTCCACCGGCCGCGGTCCTGGTGGCTGCTGGTTGGGGCAGGATGGGTGGCTGCAGCCATAATAGCTGGTGTTTGGGGTGGGTGGGCAACTGCAGCCATAGTGGCTGCTGATGAGGGCAGGGTGGGCAATTGCAGCCCTGGCAGCTGCCAGTCCAGGCAGGGCTGGGAGCAGGATGCAAGGCAGGTCAGTGCAACTCAGGCTTGTTTTCAGCTGAATTCAGGGTGGCGTGGGGAGAGTTGTCCTGTTTGGTTTTAGGGCTGATGTCTTGGTTGCAGAGCTCAGGAGAAAGAAGTGGGAGTGAATTTAGTGAATATTTTAGGCTTCTAGATGTTGGCTACTCTACTGTGTGTTCAATCAAACATGTAAAATGCATATAAAATAGCAAGGAATAGAAGTAGTCAGTTTGGCAGGTCATCTTGCAAAGGTATTACAGGCTCAAATGATGTTTTGGGGATTTGTTTGCTGTGCTTAGATGCAGCAATGGGCCATTTTGCCAATGCTGGTGTTGGGGGGGGGGGGGGGGGGGGGGGGGAGGGGGAACAAGTCCTGTTGACATGTGTTTGCATGTAAAGGAAGTAAGGCTGGGTAAGTCAGCTGTTGGTTTGTGCTGCATTTCCCATATGGCTGGCAGATGGTTGAACAGCTTTTCATACCAGAGGAACAGGTGATTCAGAACTTGCAGCACTACCATGGAGATGATTCTGTGCACCTGTCATGGGCTCCCTGGTGTGTGGTGGGCTGCCCTGATGCGAGGAGAGGTGTCGACCCGGGTGGGGGGTCGGTTCGCGCGGCGTTCTACCCATTCCCGGTGGGATCGTCTCCTGTCCCTCCGAGATCAGAGAACGGCCAACAGAGAGCGCCGCACGATAGCTGCCGAGCGGCCGCCACAGTGGTCCCGGCGGCGAGCTTGCTGGCGACAGCGGTCTCGCGGCGGGCCTAGTGGACGCCCTGGGTGCGATTTTTTGGTGTTCTGCCTACCCCTCAACATTCTACTGAGGTTACTTACTTTGCGGCATGTGGTGTTGCGAAGTCCGTTCCATTGGCGGTCGCGCACCGTCTGTGTTGGGGGGAGCGGGAGGTAATTATCAGCTGGTAAGTGATGGACCTGTTGATTGGGAAGTCCTAGGGAAGTTATCAATGAGAAAGCTACTGGTGTTTCCCATCTGCCGGATCATTCTGATTGTTGTCGAAGATGAGTTCTGAATGCTGCCCCACTACCACTGAGGCCACATGCGCTGTTGCCTAACTGGCCTGGCATCCTGCAGAGCTGAACAAGAAGGAGGTGGTGGAGCCAGTGACCATCATAGAGACTCCTCCCATGGTGATCGTGGGCGTCGTGGGCTACGTGGAGACGCCCAAGGGCCTGCGCGCCTTCAAGACCATATTCGCGGAGCACCTGAGCGAGGAGTGCAAGCGTCGCTTCTACAAGAATTGGTGAGCGCCGCCCCGCCCACGCCGGGCCTGGTCAGAGTCGGGTGTGTACGAGGCAAGCCTGTAGCAGCCAGCACTCCAATGTCAAGCACTCTTCATTGCTGATAGTTTGGCTTCCTTAAACCTAGATGCTGTGGACTCAGGTATTAACATCATGACCTGCATTTATATGTTGTGGCTTTATGGTGCATGAACCGTGTGCATCACATACCTGTAGTTGTGCACATCATATGACCTTGATTCGGTTGTCTTTCATGTTGCACGCTTCATGCTATGTCTGTGATGCGGTGCGCGGCGGCCGCCGGTGGCCGGCGCCGCCGAACGGTGCACGTTGACGCTGACCCCAGCCCGGCCCGGTCCCTCAGTCTCCGCTCGCCGCTCGCGGCGATGAGGCGTCCTGCCCGTCCCCGCCTGCTCTGCCGCCTGCGGCACCAGGCCTGCCCCTCACCGCCCACTGCTCTGCAGGTGCTCCTCCAAGAAGAAGGCCTTCACCAAGGCCTCGAAGAAGTGGGCTGATGAGGCCGGTAAGAAGGAGATCAAGCGCGACTTCGAGAAGATGAAGCGCTACTGCTCGGTCATCCGCGTCATCGCTCACACGCAGGTACGGCCGGGCAGGCTCACTGGGCTTTCTGCGCAGGCGGCGGCCCAAGCTCCGGCGCTGGACTGCGGGGGCACTGCTCGCTGCTGCCATGATGATACCACTCTTGATCAAACGGTTAGAAAACATCGGACCCTCGTGACGATCCTAGGGCGGACTGAGACCGTGGCGGCGCGGCTGCCGACGAGTGCGCGTGTCCCGCTCTGACCTAGCTTACTGCCCGCAGATGAAGCTGCTCCGCCTCCGCCAGAAGAAGGCCCACATCATGGAGATTCAGGTGAGAGAGCCAGCGGCGGTGCAGGATCGGCGGTCCGTTGTTGATCTGGGTCGGCGGTCGGTCCCCGCGGCATTCTACCCATTCCCGGTGGGATCGTCTCCTGTCCCTCCGAGATCAGAGAACAGCCAACAGAGAGCGCCGCACGATAGCCGCCGAGCGGCCGCCTCAGTGGCCCCGGCGGCGAGCTTGCTGGCGACATCCCCGTCCTGTTGAGTACGCTGACCGGCGTCCGAGGGTGCCCTGTCGGCGGGCCGGTCGCTCGTATCGTGTCGCCTGACGCCGCTGGGCCTGGCGCGGTGAAGCCAGGTGAGCGGCGGCAGGGCCGAGTGGGGCCCCGCCGTCGGTGGTCTCGTGCTCACTGGCGCGCTGGCCGCCCTCCGGCGGTGCCTGTGTCGGGGGAGGGGCGCAGGGCTAGGCTTGGCCCTGGGCTAGCCTGACCTGCTTGTCACCAGTTCTGACTCACCCACCTCTTCCCCTCCCTCCCGCAGGTGAACGGCGGCACGGTGTCGCAGCAGGTGGACTGGGCGCGCGAGAAGCTGGAGTCGAACGTGCCCGTCGGCAACGTGTTCGCCCAGGACGAGATGGTCGACATCATTGGCGTCACCAAGGGACGCGGCTTCAAGGGTACGGTGTCGCCGTCCAACCGCTTTTTCCGCTAGGGATGATCGCCCGTGTGCTTATCACGCTGCATCACTGGTGCGGCGCAAGCGTTTCAAGACCAGATGTGGATGTTGCAATTACCAAGTTCTCCAAACGTGATGGATTCCCGATGGTTTCGGCTGAAAATGAGACTGTTGATTCGCCGACAATGCTGCCTTCCTTCTGACGCCGGCCTGCGTCTGCACGGTCGCCTGGGCCCCGCCTGTCCCACTGACGCTTCATATTCCGCCCGCCAGGTGTCACCAGCCGTTGGCACACTAAGAAGCTGCCGCGCAAGACGCACAAGGGTCTGCGCAAGGTGGCCTGTATTGGCGCGTGGCATCCGAGTCGCGTGCGCTTCACGGTGGCGCGCGCCGGCCAGAAGGGCTACCACCACCGCACGGAGATCAACAAGAAGATCTATCGCATGGGCGCTGGCATCCACACCAAGGACGGCGTGGTGAGTCACAGCTGCTGGCAGGCTCGGCGGGAGCGGGCGAGGCGGGGTCCCGGTAGGCGCGTTGGATCGTCCCTCGCTGCGCCCAAGTGTGCAACTCACTTCTCAGCGCCCAGCATCCCTGTGAATGATGAAACTTTGAGCTAACAATGACCCAGATGATTGTCAATGATAGGCCTGACGCTTGACGCGCGCCGATTGGGGTGTGGAGCGCGTGGGTCGGCGGTGACGCCCTGTCCGGCGCGCGCACAGGTGGTCAAGAACAACGCCAGCACCGACTACGATCTGACGGACAAGAGCATCACGCCGCTGGGAGGCTTCGTGCGCTACGGCGAGGTCAACAACGACTTCATTATGATCAAGGGCTGCTGCATCGGCCCCAAGAAGCGCGTGCTCACGCTGCGCAAGGTGAGGCACCTGAGTGGGGAGTGTGAGATGAGAGCAACTTGTGCTGCTGTTAAAAAGCTCTCTGCATCAAGTGCTGGTCTGTGTTGAGGTCTGCCATGTGCCCAGCAGCAATGCTGCTATTGGCACGGTCGAAAGCGAATCGTTACATGTCGAGACCAGATCGTGTTTCCATTGTCAGTGGCTAGTGCAGCATTCCAGGCAGTGTTCATTGCGCCGCATGGACCATCGCGCCCATTGATGGGCCAGTGAACGGTTACAAAATGACCAATCGTCGACGCGGTCTAAGCCTTAATGATAGCACTTGGTTAATGGAAGCTCAGCTGTTCATTTCCACATTTCCACCCCGCCCGTGTCGTGACGTTAAAGTAGCGCTCATGCAAAGCGTGTCGGTGCGGCGGTGTGCCGGCGGCGGCTCCCGTTGTTGGCTGCGTCCACTGACAGCGCCCCGTCTCCCCTGCCGCCAGTCGCTGCTGGTGCACACGAGCCGCGTGGCCACCGAGAAGATCGAGCTGAAGTGGATCGACACGTCGTCCAAGTTCGGCCACGGCCGCTTCCAGACGGCCGCCGAGAAGGCCGCCTTCCTCGGCCCGCTCAAGAAGGACATCCTCAAGCGGAAGGAGGCGCAGGCTGGCAAGGCCTAGCATGGCACGCTGGTGAGGATTACGCTCTGCATGGGAGAAGGGGGTGGGGTGGGCAACAGTGATGTCAGTTACGGAGGTGGTGGGGGGCGGGGAGGGAGATGGGTGTCGGAAGCCGCATTCGTTCCTTCAAAGCACTTTGTTGGCGTTCAGAGTGTCCTTTCAGTCTGCGTGGTTATTTATTATATGTGGATATATCTGACCATTCCTTTACTGGGGGAGTGGTAAGTAACATTGCTTATTCCATGCAGGTGTAACACCCACTGATACTTGTGAGTAGCATTTTTGCTTCTCAGTGCAGGACCTGTGATACACGTGTTGTAAGAGCGGCGAAACGGGCCGGTCGGCTGGCCCCCGCCATTTCTCCGGGAGCGTGACCCTGACGCGCGCTCTGTCGGCAGGTGGCGCCCGCCAGCGGACTGTGACCGGACGACGGTGGTCTTCGCTATCGGCCTCATATGACTGCTGTGGCAATACACGTGCGGAACACACCGCGGCGTGTTGGGGGAGGACAATGGACGGAGGGGCGGGGAGCGACCAGAAGGCCGTCAGCTGTTCACAACACGAGAGCGACGCTTCGTGGGAAGTGAGCAGCGTAGCGGCGCAACGGCAGGCAGTCGAGAGATGACGCTGGCGGGACGCTGGACGGCGCTGTCCGAAAATCAGGGACCAGGTCCACCGGATAGGACACGGCGGGGGTCGGAAGGCGTGGGCGCAGCACGCTCCTGGCGTGACTGCCAGGCGCTGAGCAACGGCAGGGCTGTGGTAAACACGGGCACGGACAAACTGAATGCTGGATGACATCATTGGCACCAGCGGGGTAAATGTACTAGCAGGGATGAGGCATCTGTGGACGCTATGTGACCGTGAGGTCGAAGCGCCCGAAAGCCCCAGTTACGACAGCTCTGGGCGTGGTAGACGGGGATGCTGGGCCTGAAAGGAACTATGACTTCGGCAGTCGATGCTGGTTGCCACGTTAGCGCTAGTCTTCGGCCGATGCCGCTGTCTGGTGTTATGGCCACCCCATTAGCTATCCCGACTTGGGACGGAGCCTCGGCCGAACGTCGGGATCCGGTGTCCGCAATCCCCTGCTAAGGTGTGGTTCGAAACCAGGCAGTGTATTGGTTGTCATTCCAAGGGACCGAGGGTGATAACGTAACCCATCTCGCGCCCTGAAGGAACAAGGGGAACGCGGGCGCCGCAGTGAGCTGGCTGTCGTCACGCAACGGAAATGCGAGGTGGAGAGAAATTGAAGCGCGGGGGCTGCTAGTACGCGGTGGAGGACTGACTGACAGCCAGCGAGCATCCCGCGAGGAGCCTGAGTGGCGAGGGTGCCATGAGGAAGCGGAGATGCCGGGGCACGGTCCGGGGTCGCCTGCCACAAGATCCGCCTCGCACACCGGGATGACTGAAGGAGAGTATTCAGCAGGTGGGAGCGTCAGAGGCGTGGCGACAGGCGGGTCCCTGTCCGGGGCGTGACGACAGGCGGGTCCCTGTCCGGTGCGTGGCGGCAGGCGGGGCTTCGTCCGAGGCGTAGCGACAGGCGGGTCCCTCTCCGAGGCGTGGCGGCAGGCGGGGCTTCGTCCGAGGCGTAGAACAGTGCTGAAACGAGCGCGCATGCGCACGTCACTGAATTACTGCGCAATGATTTATGGGTAGCTGGATGCGTGTATGTGGGATGCTCAGCTTGACACACTCCAATGGATGCTGCTTGTGGAGGAATTGCACGCAGGGGAGGAGCGTCATAATTTCTGTATTTTTGGCGCACAATGTGGGGAGGGGGCTGCCACATTTCCCGTGCATCCCATAAAACATGCACGGCGATACTTAAATGTCTGTAGAATAATCCAGTGGGGACGCCAGGAGGGGGGGGGGGGGCAGGGTCCCTCGGAAGCAGCGATGGATGCCCCGATTTGGGGGGAGGGGGGGGGGGCAAAGCACTGGCTAAGGTCAGAGTGCCCTGTGCTAGCAATGGCTCACAGCCGACCAAAGGAGGTGTTTATGAGGCCTGAAGAGGGGCCCGGGCGGCCCAGCGGAGCCGACGATAAATGGCTCGGATGAAGGGCATAAGGGCCCGAAGGATTGGCTGTAAGTCACATAAAGAATTGCGGGTCATATGGTGGTGAACTAAAATCTTGGAAGTCCTCTGCACCGTTTGAGGGTGCCAGGAGACAATGCTGCCCCGGTCGGCTGGAGACCACGACCACCGAGCAGTTGACTCCCTCGGTTCACTCCCTGTCAGTCTGAACCTTGGAGGCCCATTTACCAAGCTGGAGCAAGGCCGGGGAGCCACGACTTGCACTGGATTGGGTCCCGGAAACAATGGTTGCGGCTCGTCTGTCGGTTATGGGCCCACAGTGTCTACGAGGGGTCATGTGTCGGCTAGTGTCACCGAGTCGGTCACGGGATTTGAGCAGGTTGAAAGACGTACCGAGGAGCGCCTCGGTACCAAAGATCAAGGGCCCGATCGGAAAGCTGAAAGGCCCAAAAAGCTGGCTGTAGGTCACATTGACCCCCGCCCGTAGGGCCTTGCTCTTAAATGTCAGAGGGTCTCTTATACTGATCGGAGACCCCTGATACAGAGCGTTCCTATATTTCGGCCGGAGATCAATAACACGCAACAGTCGGCTTCGTGTCGGTCTGAGCTCTTGCAGTCCTATTTTCCAAGCAGGGTCAATGCGGGGTCCGCGCTTTGCAATGGTCGTGCCCCTGCAACAACACGGAGCTCCTGTACCAGTCAAGGACCCAGTGCCTGGCAGGGCGTTGTGCGTCAACAAGGGGCCTTGAGTCCATTAGGGGATCATTTGCTCAACGTGGACAGAAATGGGACCACGAATGGCAGAGGACTTGTTGCGTTCGTTGGGCCCTCTGACAATGAAAGGAAGCATTTTAACTAATGATGAGTGTTCACATTGAGGCAGTGGAGGGGTCCTGTGCTAGTCAGGGCCCCCGTTACCTAGCGGCGGGCCCTTCAACCCAATTCCAGCATGGGTCCGCTCAGCCGAGCTGTAGTCTGAGCGCAAATGATTAAGCTACCTGTAGTGATCGGGGATGTTGATGCATTAATGAGGATTCCTGCGCCGATCCGGGGCCAACGGCGAGGGTCAGAAGACCTCCCTCGTCAGAAAGGGACAAATATGATGTGACGTACCCGTCTAGGGGCTTCCGGACAGGCCAGGGGGTCCCGTCCTGTGTCTCCAGAATCGCGGCCGGAAGACACCCGCAGTTAAACGGAATGGTCCCTCAAGGTCTTGACCGGGAACAGTATTGTAGCCCCTAGTGTTCTGCTCAAGATGCGCCCTTGCCCGAAAAGAAATCAGGGCTCTCAATAGCGTTGGATAGAGTGGGTCGACGTTGTTGACGACAACCCGGCGGCGTTGGCCTCTGAAAGTAGCACCACGCGCCACCCGCGAGAACGACTGTCGTGAAATAATCGTTCCGAATGTTCTTTCAGAGCTAAATTGTAACGTTTAAAAGTAAAATTGGACGCATTCTCTTTTGCAGCGATGAGGATGTCCTCTGCACACATGGACAGGTACAGAAACACGAAACATAGAGATTCTACATTTACCCTTCCAGTTCCACCACCAGCTTCCAGCCAGCACCACTTCGCGGTGCTGCAAATGCCAATCCGTTCCTAACATCATTCTAAAAATTTCACCGGTGAAATATAGGTCCGGACTGCCTCCTAGATGTACGATTTGACGCCCTAAAGCGTTGCAAGGTACGTCTTTTGGATTCGTACTTAATTTCACTTACCCGTCGGCCGCAGCTTAGTGTTAGCCACAAGGCGGTCGCCGCGTAGCCTAAGGGGACTGCAACGCCTATCGTCGGGTTTTTTTTTGCCAAGATTTGCGAGCGCGCGTGTTCAGAACTACGTGCATAATTTGTGTCGCGAATCGATTCTTGCTGAATTTTGAACAGTTCCAGACAAACATGGCTTGGTACAGTTAATACAAATTGTTGCCTATTTCAACACACAATCTGCATTCGCGGAGTCCCTATATCCCTATAGAGCCTAGCAAAAAAATCTGACGAATCTTCTACGAGTTCCATCGGCTTCGAAAGAGTCCAACGGACCATTTTAAAGTGGGAGGCACCGACGGTTTGCTTTAAGTGATTGTTAAACTCATAATTTCTCCAGCTAATTGACTCTAAAGTTCATTAGGAATTTTTTCTCCCCGTGGCCGCTGGCTTCTATTCCAGTTATAGAATGAAAAATGAAAAATACCGTTGGAAAGCACGTCCTCCTTAACAAGTGAGATATATCCGGCAGTATTTTTGGGGAAGGGGACTTTTCACGATCAGGGTCACCTTTGTCAACCCTGTGCTCCCCTCTCGTCAAGGCTCTGGCCGCACGCCTGCAAGCAGGGGGTCCTGTGTTGGCAAGGGACCCGAGTCGGCCAGGGCCAGTGTTCGAGGAGGCCTGGAGGGGGTCCAAAGGGCCTCTTAGCACCGACGATCATGTGTTCGACTGGAAGAGTGGAGGACCCGAAGGTCTGGCTGAAAGTCACGTCAAGAATTCCAGCCCGTAGGGCTGTAGCATGAAATGTCAGTCTGAGGGCATCTTGCAACGATTGAGAACCCCTGGCGCAACACAGGCCTCTATTCCGACCGGAGACTGCCAACAACGAACAGTTGGCTGCGTGTACGTCTGAGGCTTGGGACCCGTCTCCCAAGCGGGCACGGGGTCGGAACTTGCAATGCGCATTGGTCGGGGTCCCCGAAACTAGCAGGAACTCCTGTGTCGGTCAGGGGCTCGCGGTGCCTAACAGGGGACCCTGTGTCGACCACATGCCCCGGTCGGCGAGGGGCCGTGTCCGATAGAACCCAAAATGGGTCCATAGAGAGTCCTGAAAGGCCCTCGGGACAAAACTTCCATAGCCCTGAAGCAACGAGGGGTCCCTGTCCTGATTAGAACCCACAGAGCACAACAGAGGGTCCCGTGTCGGCAATGGGAGCCGATACCACCAGGCGAACATATGCTGAACAGGGATAGGGCAGAACACCGACTGCAAGAGGGCCTCTTGCGTTGGTCGGGCCCCTGGCAATGAAATGAGATATGAGAGCTTATGGTGGGTGTCCACAACGAGACAATAAGAGGACCCTTTGTCAGTCAGAGCCCCCAGTACCAAACAGGGTCCTGGTGACCCTCTACTCCACTTCAGTAAACCCGAGTTGGATTACCCTGTGCCAATGATTGGGCCACAGCGATGGTAATGGATCTTGTTGCGTCAGTGAGGGCTCCTGTGTCGTTCTCTGCCAACTGCACGTGTCAAAGGTACTCCTACGTCATAGAGGGGACCAATGCATGATGTATCTCACTAAGGGCCCCCGAATCGACCAGGAAACCCCGCCACCGTGTCACCAGAATGACAGTTCAAAGGCACCCGCGCTAGGACGGAATGGTCTTCAGCACTTGACCGGAAACGATTATGTGCCCATTGGTGTTCTTCCCACAGGGCCACTTGCCCGAAGAAGGTAAGGTTTGTCACAAGTGTTCAATAAAGAGGATGGAAATGGTCAAAAATGAGAGGGTCAACCTAAGCTTGATTTCATTTGCAGAACGCCCCTCCTTTTGCAAAATCGACTTGCAAAACATAGAATGTAACAGCTTTTTGAGCCTGCGCGCTTGCGGTCTTAGGAGCAAAAACAGCTATGGTCGGCGGTCGCAGCTTCCGTAAAACTGAGCAGTGTTGGTCACTGCAACTAACAACAGGTGGCGGGCGCCGGCCGCGCAGGGACGACCGCCGTGGAAGGATGCTTCCGAAAGTTTTCGACATCGATTCGCACCGTTCAAAGACAAGACTGGGACGAATAATTCACCTTTGTAATTTTGAGGTTTGCTGAACAGACAGTAACAGCAACACGACAATAGAGACTCTACCTCTACTCTTGCAGTTTTACCACGATATTCCAGTAACAGTTCGCAGTGCTGCAGATGCTATTGCGTTCATATTATCATTTTAAAAAATGCACAAATGCAATGCGCACCCGGACTGCCTTAAAACATGCGGTTTGAGTGAGGCGTCCAAAGGTATTCTTGAGCTATGTCGTCATTTTTGTCCGCCCGTTGGCCAGTGCCTAACTCAGCCGCAAGGCCGACTTCACGTGATCCACGGAGACTGCAGCGCTGGACGTATTTTTAAAAATTTCCTGGCCAAAAGTTGAGCTCTTCCAGCGTAACATGAACTGGCTATGTTAATACAAATTGGTGACTATATTCTTATCTACAATCTAGGTTTACGAGCCTTCAATATCTCTGTAGAACCAATGCAAAGTTCTAGCAAAGCCTCTGTGTTTTTTTTTCTGTTTAGAGATATTCCACTGAACTACGAGAAAATTCATGGCGTCGGTGGTTTATTCCATGCGGCCATTAAACGCCCGTGTCCTTCAACATCATGACTTCAGGATGGAAACATAATTGTGTCTCATTGTGGCTTCTGGCTTATCTTCCAGTTAAAGAAGATTAAAAATAAAATTAAACAAAAAATAGGGGGGGGGTGGGGCTTTCACCATTAGAGTGTCCTTTGTCAACCCTGTGCCCACCTCCCCCGTCACCAAGGCCCTGGCTGTGCCGCTGGAGGAACCGTTTGGCAGCTTACTTGGCGACCCATCGTCCAATAACGCAGCGCCGTCCGTGCTGTTAGCCGAGCAGGCCGAACACGCTGCCGAGGAGGGTTTTCTTGTTCTCGCTGCTTTGCGCCGGTCTCGCTAGCGGGGGCGCAGGTCGTCTCCCAGCGCGCCTGGAAGCCGTAGCCTTTCTCGCCGCCGTCCCAGTGCATGCGTGCATACAGGAGGCTGCCGTTCGTGGGGCCGTAGTCCGGCGGCGTGTCTCCTCCGCAGTAGGAGACAGGCTGGCGGCCGGAGCCGCGGAGGGTGTCGCTGCAAGAGACGACGGCTTTCAGCGGCATCGTGTTTCATGTGATTCAGATTCGCAAACGTTGTGAAGTTTTTCACATCTTCACACGGCGTGCCGGCCAGGCCGAAGTTGCTTGACGACGCCTTGGCGTGAGACGAATGGCATGATGAGTACTTTCCGAGATGCCGCCAGAACTTGGGCGAACGTTGCCAGGCGCTCATTGGAACTCAAAACCGAGCTATGGGTCTTATCGTGCGTCACGTTCGCTTATCACATTTATTTTGGATGGTGCTTGGGTGGTGACAAAACTATACTATCACAAAACCCTCTCAGCTAGCGCCTGAGAAGACTCAAGCTGCCTCGTGTATGAATGTCTTCTGCCAGCATGCGTGTTAGCATCTCTACTGAACAGCAGATACCTAGGATGGTTCTGGTTTATTGAACGGCGCATGTGTGTGAGCACTAGAGGGGTGGAAGATATGGCCTCCTCCGTTTTTCACATAATGCAATTTTGTCCCTTACAATTTTGCCCGTAGAATGTGCGTTTTTATGTATTTCCATTTTAAAATGCCTTTTAATGTCAGGGTGTCCCTGCCAGACTCTATTTTAACACCCGCAAATCTGACCCTCCCCAAATCCCAGAGGCGTGTTTACACCCATTTGTGGTGGGTGTGGTCACAGTGCATCACTTCAGGTTGTCCTCTCCACACTAAGACCAGGACTTCTTGTGGCTGACGGCGGATTCCCACACAAATGGGAGAGGCTCTTTATCTTGACCGAAGGGAAGAGAAGAAGCCCAAAGAGGAGACCCA
>NW_023596805.1:15175947-15200240 GCF_011947565.3 Pollicipes pollicipes | reverse complement strand
CTGTGTATTCGGCAGCACATTGTTCACGACTGAGTCAAACCGAGTTACGGAAATTAAATGAACGTGTACTGCCATGCAGTTCTGCCCATTTCTGCGCACTATCATGTTAAATAACGTTGCATATGCTATATGCCAATCGCTTACGAACGTGACCTGGCACTAGTATTTGCGTTAGCAAAACAAAGCTCAAGATGTGAAATCAACCCAGACCACATGCCACCGGCGCCGTGATCGCACTTCCGCCAAATAGTGATGACAAATTTTGGTTTAGTTATGTTCAGTCAGCAATGCGTATCAGCTTTGATGTTCTTTACCACTTTAATAATTTTGAGCTTGGAAAGTATCTCTATTTGGAAGAATTATGCAGAAATTTCATCATGATTCCAAACTTTACAACTAACAGTGATAACCTGTGTCAAAAATCTCGGAAAGAGCAAATTCTGCGGTCGTCCCTACCTACGCGTCCTTTCCGTTTGAGAGTTCGCGATGGTAGGTCGTACCCATCTGCTCCTCGAGTTGTTGAGTGTGTTGCTGATGGTTTAATCAAATAATGCTGTTCCATTCTAATATTTTGTTGCGGAATGTACAGTGGTGAATTCAAGTCGTCTGGAGGCATGTGGTGTCTCAGTGAAATTCCGAAAATGGGATACTCCCTGGGTGCCCTTGCTTGCATGGCGAAGCATAGGTCCACATTCCTTCGTTTGTACGTGGGGCTGTGCCGGTGCACAACAAAGTCTGGATGTGAGGATGGCTACGTTGAGTGCGGTTTACCGTGATTGGGCAGTACAAGGTGTTGATAAGCTAGTGTTCATTCTGAGGATGCCAGACGAGGGCCCCAAAAGCCTGCGTTAGGTGCTGGGAAAATTGTGCCTTTTGTCTTAGTATACATGATCTTTAATGTCCTTTGATGTTTTGCTGTGCTTGATGATTATAAGGTGCTTTGCAAGCAGGTGATCAGTGAAGTAATGTTTCATTGCATTTGGTTTTGTGATTATTTACGATATGTCCTGCCTTAAACACGATGAATGGTGTACAATTATTTTTTCTAATGTTAGGTAGGAAAGTACACCCAGACTGAGCTTATTTTTGTGACTGCCCTTTAGGTTAAAGATAAATGTGAGCAAGTGAAGTGTTTTGCCTTCAGGCAGGACTGCTAAATGTGCTTGGCTAATATTCTCCACTTATTAGTAGTGACAACAAATTTTGCACCTACATGCCAAATTTGAATGCTTTCAGTGAAGTGCATGGCCACAGCCAATTTCAGCCCATGGAGCCAATATTCCAGGGAAGTATGATTTGAAAATAATTTCAGGTGAAAAGGCATAACAATTTAATGGCTAATAATACATTTTGCACATAAAGGTAAAAGTACTCAGTAATTTTAGCATGGGCTACTTTTTTGCTACTTTATTTGCATAGATGTGACTGGCCTGGTTTTCACATGACTCATAGCATATGAGCACAAGTCTGCAGAGGACATTGAGTATTGGTTTCTTGGGGCCTTAAAGTCCTAGTTGATTGATTGAACAATGATTGATTTATTTGGGGCTGCATTGATTTTGGGGTAAAAAGATTGGAGCAGGCTACAATTTTGACATTGATAGGTTTAGAAATAGTCAAGATTGAACCATGCATTATTTAAGTAGAATTTAAGCCATACCTCAATGAAGTTTTCATCAGCAAATCCATTCTAGTTTGCACTGATTCAGTGTGCTGTATTTTGTTAAAAATTTGCATGATGTTACATTCTTATTTTACTTGTGATATAGTAGTAAAGCAGCATTAAAATCCTATAGGATGTGTAATTGGTATGTTTACCTGTTCTTTTCATGTATACAGTTAACTGCACCAACAACTGCCAGACTCCTGGGACTTATTTGGATGGGACTTGCTAAGCTAGAGTGTAATGGCTTCATAAAGCATGGAGGTCCATGGTTTCTGCTCAGACTGAGTTCTGCTGGCCATTCTGTGCAGATTGACAGTGCCACTGCCCATCTATCTTGATGAGTTAAAGTTTGCATTGTGTTGCTGAGTGCCAGATATTCTTGTGTTTTCATTTCTACCTTTTACAACCATGTCGTCTTGTGTAATTAAAGTGTGCTTGACATGCTGTGTTGAACATATGTGGCATGGGAGCAACAATATCAGTGTGCATGCATTGTTAATGTCATATATAGATAACATCAGGCACAGGTACCAAACCGATTTATTAAATGTCTGGCATCCAGCTCAGTTTAGCTTGGCTCCAGTGCTCACAGATGATGTTCAGTGCACTGATGTTGCATAGGTGGCCGGCTCAGTGGATGGAATGTTTGCAGATCAGAACTGAAAGGGTGTGTGAAACTCTTTCCCAACACTGCCTTGATGTGAATGACTTAAAAGTTACAGCAGTTTGCAGATGAAACTGAAGTATGCTCTTAATGCAGATGAAACTGAAGTATGCTCTTAATGACACAATGAGGCTTGTTCTCCAGGGCCTGGCTGAAAAGTGGGGTGTCAGGCCTGCATGGTATCACTGGACCTTCTGTTTATACATAGCTTCCAACCAGATCTGTGAGAAGTATGCACTTAAAATCTGCATTGCTATGGAAATACAGGTGTATTGTATTTTCCAAGTACAGATGTGTTCAGATCAGCACATTTTATTGAAAACCTACCACTCACAACCTACAGGTATTTGCCCTAGTGAAGCCAGGCTGGGTAGGTGGCATTTCTTAACAGGAGCAGATGCAATGTCATCCTGGACTCCCTACCACTGGTATGTGTCATGATCATCTGGAGCATTATTATGGTCACCTGATTCTGGGCCAACTTTATGTTTTCCAGCATGACCTGTGTGGGTGTGGGTGTGGTTGCCACAGCTTCTGTGTTTGTTCCAGTCACACAGAAAGTTTGAGGCACCGCGACATGGCTCTATGGGGTTCTACCCCAAGAAGCGTGCACGCCGCCATCGCGGCCGCGTCAAGACCTTCCCCAAGAATGACGCCTCCAAGCCGTGCCATCTGACGGCGTTCATCGGCTACAAGGCGGGCATGACGCACATTGTGCGTGAGGCCGACCGCCCTGGCTCTAGTGAGTCCACCGGCCGCGGTCCTGGTGGCTGCTGGTTGGGGCAGGATGGGTGGCTGCAGCCATAATAGCTGGTGTTTGGGGTGGGTGGGCAACTGCAGCCATAGTGGCTGCTGATGAGGGCAGGGTGGGCAATTGCAGCCCTGGCAGCTGCCAGTCCAGGCAGGGCTGGGAGCAGGATGCAAGGCAGGTCAGTGCAACTCAGGCTTGTTTTCAGCTGAATTCAGGGTGGCATGGGGAGAGTTGTCCTGTTTGGTTTCAGGGCTGATGTCTTGGTTGCAGAGCTCGGGAGAAAGAAGTGGGAGTGAATTTAGTGAATATTTCAGGCTTCTAGATGTTGGCTACGCTACTGCGTGTTCAATCAAACATGCAAAATGCATATAAAATAGCAAGGAATAGAAGTAGTCAGTTTGGCAGATCATCTTGCAAAGATATTACAGGTTCAAATGATGTTTTGGGGATTTGTTTTGCTGTGCTTAGATGCAGCAATGGGCCATTTTGCCAATGCTGGTGTTGGGGGGGGGGGGGGGGGCAGGGGGAGGGGAACAAGTCCTGTTGACATGTGTTTGCATGTAAAGGAAGTAAGGCATGGGTAAGTCAGCTGTTGGTTTGTGCCACATTTCCCATATGGCTGGCAGATGGTTGAACAGCTTTTCATACCAGAGGAGCAGGTGATTCAGAACTTGCAGCACTACCATGGAGATGATTTTGTGCACCTGTCATGGGCTCCCTGGTGTGTGGTGGGCTGCCCTGATGCGAGGAGAGGTGTCGGCCCGGGTGGGGGGTCGGTTCGCGCGGCGTTCTACCCATTCCCGGTGGGATCGTCTCCTGTCCCTCTGAGATCAGGGAACGGCCAACAGAGAGCGCCGCACGATAGCTGCCGAGCGGCCGCCACAGTGGTCCCGGCGGCGAGCTTGCTGGCGACAGCGGTCTCGCGGCGGGCCTAGTGGACGCCGTGGGTGCGATTTTTTGTGTTCTGCCTACCCCTCAACATTCTACTGAGGTTACTTACCTTGCGGCATGTGGTGTTGCGAAGTCCGTTCCATTGGCGGTCGCGCGCCGTCTGTGTTGGGGGGAGTGGGAGGTAATTATCAGCTGGTAAGTGATGGAGCTGTTGATTGGGAAGTCCTAGGGAAGTTATCAATGAGAAAGCTACTGGTGTTTCCCATCTGCCAGATCATTCTGATTGTTGTCGAAGATGAGTTCTGAATGCTGCCCCACTACCACTGAGGCCACATGCGCTGTTGCCTAACTGGCCTGGCATCGTGCAGAGCTGAACAAGAAGGAGGTGGTGGAGCCAGTGACCATCATAGAGACGCCTCCCATGGTGATCGTGGGCGTCGTGGGCTACGTGGAGACGCCCAAGGGCCTGCGCGCCTTCAAGACCATATTCGCGGAGCACCTGAGCGAGGAGTGCAAGCGCCGCTTCTACAAGAATTGGTGAGCGCCGCCCCGCCCACGCCGGGCCTGGTCAGAGTCGGGTGTGTACGAGGCAAGCCTGTAGCAGCCAGCACTCCGATGTCAAGCACTCTTCATTGCTGATAGTTTGGCCTCCTTAAACCTAGATGCTGTGGACTCAGGTATTGACATCATGACCTGCATTTATATATTGTGGCTTTGTGGTGCATCAACCATGTTCATCACATACCTGTAATTGTGCACCTCATATGACCTTGGTTCGGTTGTCTTTCATGTTGCACGCTTCATGCTATGTCTGTGTGATGCGGTGCGCGGCGGCCGCCGAACGGTGCACGTTGACGCTGACCCCAGCCCGGCCCCGTCCCTCAGTCTCCGCTCGCCGCTCGCGGCGATGAGGCGTCCTGCCCGTCCCCGCCTGCTCTGCCGCCTGCGGCACCAGGCCTGCCCCTCACCGCCCACTGCTCTGCAGGTGCTCCTCCAAGAAGAAGGCCTTCACCAAGGCCTCGAAGAAGTGGGCTGATGAGGCCGGTAAGAAGGAGATCAAGCGCGACTTCGAGAAGATGAAGCGCTACTGCTCGGTCATCCGCGTCATCGCTCACACGCAGGTACGGCTGGGCGGGCTCACTGGGCTTTCTGCGCAGGCGGCGGCCCAAGCTCCGGCGCTGGACTGCGGGGGCACTGCTCGCTGCTGCCATGATGATACCACTCTTGATCAAACGGTTAGAAAACATCGGACCCTCGTGACGATCCTAGGGCGGACTGAGACCGTGGCGGCGCGGCTGCCGACGAGTGCGCGTGTCCCGCTCTGACCTAGCTTACTGCCCGCAGATGAAGCTGCTCCGCCTCCGCCAGAAGAAGGCCCACATCATGGAGATTCAGGTGAGAGAGCCAGCGGCGGTGCAGGATCGGCGGTCCGTTGTTGATCTGGGTCGGCGGTCGGTCCCCGCGGCATTCTACCCATTCCCGGTGGGATCGTCTCCTGTCCCTCCGAGATCAGAGAACAGCCAACAGAGAGCGCCGCACGATAGCCGCCGAGCGGCCGCCTCAGTGGCCCCGGCGGCGAGCTTGCTGGCGACATCCCCGTCCTGTTGAGTACGCTGACCGGCGTCCGAGGGTGCCCTGTCGGCGGGCCGGTCGCTCGTATCGTGTCGCCTGACGCCGCTGGGCCTGGCGCGGTGAAGCCAGGTGAGCGGCGGCAGGGCCGAGTGGGGCGCCGCCGTCGGTGGTCTCGTGCTCACTGGCGCGCTGGCCGCCCTCCGGCGGTGCCTGTGTCGGGGGAGGGGCGCAGGGCTAGGTTGGCCCTGGGCTAGCCTGACCTGCTTGTCACCAGTTCTGACTCACCCACTCTTTCCCTCCGTCCGGCAGGTGAACGGCGGCACGGTGTCGCAGCAGGTGGACTGGGCGCGCGAGAAGCTGGAGTCGAACGTGCCCGTCGGCAACGTGTTCGCCCAGGACGAGATGGTCGACATCATTGGCGTCACCAAGGGACGCGGCTTCAAGGGTACGGTGTCGCCGTCCAACCGCTTTTTTCGCAAGGGATGATCGCCCGTGTGCTTATCACGCTGCATCACTGGTGCGGCGCAAGCGTTTCAAGACCAGATGTGGATGTTGCAATTACCAAGTTCTCCAAACGTGATGGATTCCCGATGGTTTCGGCTGAAAATGAGACTGTTGATTCGCCGACAATGCTGCCTTCCTTCTGACGCCGGCCTGCGTCTGCACGGTCGCCTGGGCCCCGCCTGTCCCACTGACGCTTCATATTCCGCCCGCCAGGTGTCACCAGCCGTTGGCACACTAAGAAGCTGCCGCGCAAGACGCACAAGGGTCTGCGCAAGGTGGCCTGTATTGGCGCGTGGCATCCGAGTCGCGTGCGCTTCACGGTGGCGCGCGCCGGCCAGAAGGGCTACCACCACCGCACGGAGATCAACAAGAAGATCTATCGCATGGGCGCTGGCATCCACACCAAGGACGGCGTGGTGAGTCACAGCTGCTGGCAGGCTCGGCGGGAGCGGGCGAGGCGGGGTCCCGGTAGGCGCGTTGGATCGTCCCTCGCTGCGCCCAAGTGTGCAACTCACTTCTCAGCGCCCAGCATCCCTGTGAATGATGAAACTTTGAGCTAACAATGACCCAGATGATTGTCAATGATAGGCCTGACGCTTGACGCGCGCCGATTGGGGTGTGGAGCGCGTGGGTCGGCGGTGACGCCCTGTCCGGCGCGCGCACAGGTGGTCAAGAACAACGCCAGCACCGACTACGATCTGACGGACAAGAGCATCACGCCGCTGGGAGGCTTCGTGCGCTACGGCGAGGTCAACAACGACTTCATTATGATCAAGGGCTGCTGCATCGGCCCCAAGAAGCGCGTGCTCACGCTGCGCAAGGTGAGGCACCTGAGTGGGGAGTGTGAGATGAGAGCAACTTGTGCTGCTGTTAAAAAGCTCTCTGCATCAAGTGCTGGTCTGTGTTAAGGTGTGCCATGTGCCCAGCAGTAATGCTGCTATTGGCACGGTCGAAAGCGAATCGTTACATGTCGAGACCAGATCGTGTTTCCATTGTCAGTGGCTAGTGCAGCATTCCAGGCAGTGTTCATTGCGTCGCATAGACCGTCGCGCCCATTGATGGGCCAGTGAACGGTTACAAAATGACCAATCGTCGACGCGGTCTAAGCCTTAATGATAGCACTTGGTTAATGGAAGCTCAGCTGTTCATTTCCACGGGAACCCCGCCCGTGTCGTGACGTTAAAGTGGCGCTCATGCAAAGCGTGTCGGTGCGGCGGTGTGCCGGCGGCGGCTCCCGTTGTTGGCCGCGTCCACTGACAGCGCCCCGTCTCCCCTGCCGCCAGTCGCTGCTGGTGCACACGAGCCGCGTGGCCACCGAGAAGATCGAGCTGAAGTGGATCGACACGTCGTCCAAGTTCGGCCACGGCCGCTTCCAGACGGCCGCCGAGAAGGCCGCCTTCCTCGGCCCGCTCAAGAAGGACATCCTCAAGCGGAAGGAGGCGCAGGCTGGCAAGGCCTAGCATGGCACGCTGGTGAGGATTACGCTCTGCATGGGGGAAGGGGGTGGGGTGGGCAACAGTGACGTCAGTTACAGAGGTGGTGGGGGGCGGGGAGGGAGATGGGTGTCGGAAGCCGCATTCGTTCCTTCAAAGCACTTTGTTGGCCTTCAGAGTGTCCTTTCAGTCTGCGTGGTTATTTATTATATGTGGATATATCTGACCATTCCTTTACTGGGGGAGTGGTAAGTAACATTGCTTATTGCATGCAGGTAACATCCACTGATACTTGTGAGTAGCATTTCTGCTTTTCAGCGCATGACCTGTGATACACGTGTTGTAAGAGCGGCGAAACGGGCCGGTCGGCTGGCCCCCGCCATTTCTCCGGGAGCGTGACCCTGACGCGCGCTCTGTCGGCAGGTGGCGCCCGCCAGCGGACTGTGACCGGACGACGGTGGTCTCCGCTATCGGCCTCATATGACTGCTGTGGCAATACACGTGCGGAACACACACAGCGGCGTGTTGGGGGAGGACTATGGACGGAGGGGCGGGGAGCGACCAGAAGGCCGTCAGCTGTTCACAACACGAGAGCGACGCTTCGTGGGAAGTGAGCGGCGTGGCGGCGCAACGGCAGACAGTCGAGAGATGACGCTGGCGGGACGCTGGGCGGCGCTGTCCAAAAATCAGGGACCAAGTCCACCGGATAGGACACGGCGGGGGTCGAAAGGCGTGGGCGCAGCACGCTCCTGGCGTGACTGCCAGGCGCTGAGCAACGGCAGGGCTGTGGTAAACACGGGCACGGACAAACTGAATGCTGGATGACATCATTGGCACCAGCGGGGTAAATGTACTAGCAGGGATGAGGCATCTGTGGACGCTATGTGACCGTGAGGTCGAAGCGCCCGAAAGCCCCAGTTACGACAGCTCTGGGCGTGGTAGACTTGGGGATGCTGGGCCTGAAAGGAACTATGACTTCGGCAGTCGATGCTGGTTGCCACGTTAGCGCTAGTCTTCGGCCGATGCCGCTGTCTGGTGTTATGGCCACCCCATTAGCTATCCCGACTTGGGACGGAGCCTCGGCCGAACGTCGGGATCCGGTGTCCGCAATCCCCTGCTAAGGTGTGGTTCGAAACCAGGCAGTGTATTGGTTGTCATTCCAAGGGACCGAGGGTGATAACGTAACCCATCTCGCGCCCTGAAGGAACAAGGGGAACGCGGGCGCCGCAGTGAGCTGGCTGTCGTCACGCAACGGAAATGCGAGGTGGAGAGAAATTGAAGCGCGGGGGCTGCTAGTACGCGGTGGAGGACTGACTGACAGCGAGCATCCCGCGAGGAGCCTGAGTGGCGAGGGTGCCATGAGGAAGCGGAGATGCCGGGGCACGGTCCGGGGTCGCCTGCCACAAGATCCGCCTCGCACACCGGGATGACTGAAGGAGAGTATTCAGCAGGTGGGAGCGTCAGAGGCGTGGCGACAGGCGGGTCCCTGTCTGGGGCGTGACGACAGGCGGGTCCCTGTCCGGTGCGTGGCGGCAGGCGGGGCTTCGTCCGAGGCGTAGCGACAGGCGGGTCCCTCTCCGAGGCGTGGCGGCAGGCGGGGCTTCGTCCGAGGCGTAGAACAGTGCTGAAACGAGCGCGCATGCGCACGTCACTGAATTACCGCGCAATGATTTATGGGTAGCTGGATGCGTGTATGTGGGATGCTCAGCTTGACACACTCCAATGGATGCTGCTTGTGGTGGAATTGCACGCAGGGGAGGAGCGTCATAATTTCTGTATTTTTGGCGCACAATGTGGGGAGGGGGCTGCCACATTTCCCGTGCATCCCATAAAACATGCACGGCGATACTTAAATGTCTATAGAATAATCCAGTGGGGACGCCGGGAGGGGGGGGGGGGGCAGGGTCCCTCGGAAGCAGCGATGGATGCCCCGATTTGGGGGGAGGGGGGGGGGGGCAAAGCACTGGCTAAGGTCAGAGTGCCCTGTGCTAGCAATGGCTCACAGCCGACCAAAGGAGGTGTTTATGAGGCCTGAAGAGGGGCCCGGGCGGCCCAGCGGAACCGACGATAAATGGCTCGGATGAAGGGCATAAGGGCCCGAAGGATTGGCTGTAAGTCACATAAAGAATTGCGGGTCATATGGTGGTGAACTAAAATCTTGGAAGTCCTCTGCACCGTTTGAGAGTGCCAGGAGACAATGCTGCCCCGGTCGGCTGGAGACCACGAACACCGAGCAGTTGACTCCCTCGGTTCACTCCCTGTCAGTCTGAACCCTGGAGGCCCATTTACCAAGCTGGAGCAAGGCCGGGGAGCCACGACTTGCACTGGATTGGGTCCCGGAAACAATGGTTGCGGCTCGTCTGTCGGTTATGGGCCCACAGTGTCTACGAGGGGTCATGTGTCGGCTAGTGTCACCGAGTCGGTCACGGGATTTGAGCAGGTTGAAAGACGTACCGAGGAGCGCCTCGGTACCAAAGATCAAGGGCCCGATCGGAAAGCTGAAAGGCCCAAAAAGCTGGCTGTAGGTCACATTGACCCCCGCCCGTAGGGCCTTGCTCTTAAATGTCAGAGGGTCTCTTATACTGATCGGAGACCCCTGATACAGAGCGTTCCTATATTTCGGCCGGAGATCAATAACACGCAACAGTCGGCTTCGTGTCGGTCTGAGCTCTTGCAGTCCATTTTCCAAGCAGGGTCAATGCGGGGTCCGCGCTTTGCAATGGTCGTGCCCCTGCAACAACACGGAGCTCCTGTACCAGTCAAGGACCCAGTGCCTGGCAGGGCGTTGTGCGTCAACAAGGGGCCTTGAGTCCATTAGGGGATCATTTGCTCAACGTGGACAGAAATGGGACCACGAATGGCAGAGGACTTGTTGCGTTCGTTGGGCCCTCTGACAATGAAAGGAAGCATTTTAACTAATGATGAGTGTTCACATTGAGGCAGTGGAGGGGTCCTGTGCTAGTCAGGGCCCCCGTTACCTAGCGGCGGGCCCTTCAACCCAATTCCAGCATGGGTCCGCTCAGCCGAGCTGTAGTCTGAGCGCAAATGATTAAGCTACCTGTAGTGATCGGGGATGTTGATGCATTAATGAGGATTCCTGCGCCGATCCGGGGCCAACGGCGAGGGTCAGAAGACCTCCCTCGTCAGAAAGGGACAAATATGATGTGACGTACCCGTCTAGGGGCTTCCGGACAGGCCAGGGGGTCCCGTCCTGTGTCTCCAGAATCGCGGCCGGAAGACACCCGCAGTTAAACGGAATGGTCCCTCAAGGTCTTGACCGGGAACAGTATTGTAGCCCCTAGTGTTCTGCTCAAGATGCGCCCTTGCCCGAAAAGAAA
Source organism: Pollicipes pollicipes (assembly GCF_011947565.3). Lineage (NCBI taxonomy): Eukaryota > Metazoa > Arthropoda > Thecostraca > Pollicipedomorpha > Pollicipedidae > Pollicipes > Pollicipes pollicipes. The sequence goes on along the minus strand of NW_023596805.1, from coordinate 15,189,421 downwards.
TCAGGGCTCTCAATAGCGTTGGATAGAGTGGGTCGACGTTGTTGACGACAACCCGGCGGCGTTGGCCTCTGAAAGTAGCACCACGCGCCACCCGCGAGAACGACTGTCGTGAAATAATCGTTCCGAATGTTCTTTCAGAGCTAAATTGTAACGTTTAAAAGTAAAATTGGACGCATTCTCTTTTGCAGCGATGAGGATGTCCTCTGCACACATGGACAGGTACAGAAACACGAAACATAGAGATTCTACATTTACCCTTCCAGTTCCACCACCAGCTTCCAGCCAGCACCACTTCGCGGTGCTGCAAATGCCAATCCGTTCCTAACATCATTCTAAAAATTTCACCGGTGAAATATAGGTCCGGACTGCCTCCTAGATGTACGATTTGACGCCCTAAAGCGTTGCAAGGTACGTCTTTTGGATTCGTACTTAATTTCACTTACCCGTCGGCCGCAGCTTAGTGTTAGCCACAAGGCGGTCGCCGCGTAGCCTAAGGGGACTGCAACGCCTATCGTCGGGGTTTTTTTGCCAAGATTTGCGAGCGCGCGTGTTCAGAACTACGTGCATAATTTGTGTCGCGAATCGATTCTTGCTGAATTTTGAACAGTTCCAGACAAACATGGCTTGGTACAGTTAATACAAATTGTTGCCTATTTCAACACACAATCTGCATTCGCGGAGTCCCTATATCCCTATAGAGCCTAGCAAAAAAATCTGACGAATCTTCTACGAGTTCCATCGGCTTCGAAAGAGTCCAACGGACCATTTTAAAGTGGGAGGCACCGACGGTTTGCTTTAAGTGATTGTTAAACTCATAATTTCTCCAGCTAATTGACTCTAAAGTTTATTAGGAATTTTTTCTCCCCGTAGCCGCTGGCTTCTATTCCAGTTATAGAATGAAAAATGAAAAATACCGTTGGAAAGCACGTCCTCCTTAACAAGTGAGATATATCCGGCAGTATTTTTGGGGAAGGGGACTTTTCACGATCAGGGTCACCTTTGTCAACCCTGTGCTCCCCTCTCGTCAAGGCTCTGGCTGCACGCCTGCAAGCAGGGGGTCCTGTGTTGGCAAGGGACCCGAGTCGGCCAGGGCCAGTGTTCGAGGAGGCCTGGAGGGGGTCCAAAGGGCCTCTTAGCACCGACGATCATGTGTTCGACTGGAAGAGTGGAGGACCCGAAGGTCTGGCTGAAAGTCACGTCAAGAATTCCAGCCCGTAGGGCTGTAGCATGAAATGTCAGTCTGAGGGCATCTTGCAACGATTGAGAACCCTTGGCGCAACACAGGCCTCTATTCCGACCGGAGACTACCAACAACGAACAGTTGGCTGCGTGTACGTCTGAGGCTTGGGACCCGTCTCCCAAGCGGGCACGGGGTCGGAACTTGCAATGCGCATTGGTCGGGGTCCCCGAAACTAGCAGGAACTCCTGTGTCGGTCAGGGGCTCGCGGTGCCTAACAGGGGACCCTGTGTCGACCATATGCCCCGGTCGGCGAGGGGCCGTGTCCGATAGAACCCAAAATGGGTCCATAGAGAGTCCTGAAAGGCCCTCGGGACAAAACTTCCATAGCCCTGAAGCAACGAGGGGTCCCTGTCCTGATTAGAACCCACAGAGCACAACAGAGGGTCCCGTGTCGGCAATGGGAGCCGATGCCACCAGGCGAACATATGCTGAACAGGGATAGGGCAGAACACCGACTGCAAGAGGGCCTCTTGCGTTGGTCGGGCCCCTGGCAATGAAATGAGATATGAGAGCTTATGGTGGGTGTCCACAACGAGACAATAAGAGGACCCTTTGTCAGTCAGAGCCCCCAGTACCAAACAGGGTCCTGGTGACCCTCTACTCCACTTCAGTAAACCCGAGTTGGATAACCCTGTGCCAATGATTGGGCCACAGCGATGGTAATGGATCTTGTTGCGTCAGTGAGGGCTCCTGTGTCGTTCTCTGCCAACTGCACGTGTCAAAGGTACTCCTACGTCATAGAGGGGACCAATGCATGATGTATCTCACTAAGGGCCCCCGAATCGACCAGGAAACCCCACCACCGTGTCACCAGAATGACAGTTCAAAGGCACCCGCGCTAGGACGGAATGGTCTTCAGCACTTGACCGGAAACGATTATGTGCCCATTGGTGTTCTTCCCACAGGGCCACTTGCCCGAAGAAGGTAAGGTTTGTCACAAGTGTTCAATAAAGAGGATGGAAATGGTCAAAAATGAGAGGGTCAACCTAAGCTTGATTTCATTTGCAGAACGCCCCTCCTTTTGCAAAATCGACTTGCAAAACATAGAATGTAACAGCTTTTTGAGCCTGCGCGCTTGCGGTCTTAGGAGCAAAAACAGCTATGGTCGGCGGTCGCAGCTTCCGTAAAACTGAGCAGTGTTGGTCACTGCAACTAACAACAGGTGGCGGGCGCCGGCCGCGCAGGGACGACCGCCGTGGAAGGATGCTTCCGAAAGTTTTCGACATCGATTCGCATCGTTCAAAGACAAGACTGGGACGAATAATTCACCTTTGTAATTTTGAGGTTTGCACAGTAACAGCAACACGACAATAGAGACTCTACCTCTACTCTTGCAGTTTTACCACGATATTCCAGTAACAGTTCGCAGTGCTGCAGATGCTATTGCGTTCATATTATCATTTTAAAAAATGCACAAATGCAATGCGCACCCGGACTGCCTTAAAACATGCGGTTTGAGTGAGGCGTTCAAAGGTATTCTTGAGCTATGTCGTCATTTTTGTCCGCCCGTTGGCCAGTGTCTAACTCAGCCGCAAGGCCGACTTCACGTGATCCACGGAGACTGCAGCGCTGGACGTATTTTTAAAAATTTCCTGGCCAAAAGTTGAGCTCTTCCAGCGTAACATGAACTGGCTATGTTAATACAAATTGGTGACTATATTCTTATCTACAATCTAGGTTTACGAGCCTTCAATATCTCTGTAGAACCAATGCAAAGTTCTAGCAAAGCCTCTGTGTTTTTTTTTTCTGTTTAGAGATATTCCACTGAACTACGAGAAAATTCATGGCGCCGGTGGTTTATTCCATGCGGCCATTAAACGCCCGTGTCCTTCAACATCATGACTTCAGGATGGAAACATAATTGTGTCTCATTGTGGCTTCTGGCTTATCTTCCAGTTAAAGAAGATTAAAAATAAAATTAAACAAAAAATAGGGGGGGGTGGGGCTTTCACCATTAGAGCGTCCTTTGTCAACCCTGTGCCCACCTCCCCCGTCACCAAGGCCCTGGCTGTGCCGCTGGATGAACCGTTTGGCAGCTTACTTGGCGACCCATCGTCCAATAACGCAGCGCCGTCCGTGCTGTTAGCCGAGCAGGCCGAACACGCTGCCGAGGAGGGTTTCTTGTTCTCGCTGCTTTGCGCCGGTCTCGCTAGCGGGGGCGCAGGTCGTCTCCCAGCGCGCCTGGAAGCCGTAGCCTTTCTCGCCGCCGTCCCAGTGCATGCGTGCATACAGGAGGCTGCCGTTCGTGGGGCCGTAGTCCGGCGGCGTGTCTCCTCCGCAGTAGGAGACAGGCTGGCGGCCGGAGCCGCGGAGGGTGTCGCTGCAAGAGACGACGGCTTTCAGCGGCATCGTGTTTCATGTGATTCAGATTCGCAAACGTTGTGAAGTTTTTCACATCTTCACACGGCGTGCCGGCCAGGCCGAAGTTGCTCGACGACGCCTTGGCGTGAGACGAATGGCATGATGAGTACTTTCCGAGATGCCGCCAGAACTTGGGCGAACGTTGCCAGGCGTTCATTGGAACTCAAACCGGGCTATGGGCCTTATCGTGCGTCACGTTCGCTTATCACATTTATTTTGGGTGGTCCTTGGGTGGCGACGAAACTATACTATCACAAAACCCTCTCAGCTAGCGCCTGGGAAGACCCAAGCTGCCTCGGGTATGAATGTCTTCTGTCAGCATGCGTGTTAGCATCTCTGCTGTACAGCAGATACCTAGGATGGTTCTGGTTTATTGAACGGCGCATGTATGTGAGCACTAGAGGGGTGGAAGACATGGCCTCCTCCGTTTTTCACATAATGCAATTTTGTCCCTTACAATTTTGGCCGTAGAATGCGCGTTTTTATGTATTTCCATTTTAAAATGCCTTTTAATGTCAGGGTGTCCCTGCCAGACTCTATTTTAGCACCCGCAAATCTGACCCTCCCCAAATATCAGAGGCGTGTTTACACCCATTTGTGGTGGGTGTGGTCACAGTGCATCACTTCAGGTTGTCCTCTCCACACTAAGACCAGGACTTCTTGTGGCTGACGGCGGATTCCCACACAAATGGGAGAGGCTCTTTATCTTGACCGAAGGGAAGAGAAGAAGCCCCAAAGAGGAGGACCCAAGGAGGAGGCCCCAGAGAGGAGGCCCCAGTTCTGCGGGAATCACCGATCCAAGATGTCTAAGTGATCCGGACATCTTCAATCCAGCAGGTCCGTGCCTCAAGGTCAAGGACTCGGATCGAGAGTCAAGCAACGTCAGGGTCAAGTCACTGGCCTCCAGGTCATGGACTTCACGTTCGAGATCCGACAAGAACAAAAACCTCTGCTAAACGAGTTTTGCACATAATCTGAACTCGATGGTGCATCAGCATGCAGTTAGGGCAAACACGTATATCCGTTGACGTTATCTCTGAGCACTGAGCGCAAAATGTGATCGACATGGCCTCCGCAAGGTCACGATACGTGGACCAATAAGAGAACAAAATTGACGTCTTCACGAAAGATGTAAAATGAATGCGAACTTAGTTTTTGGAACTTCAGCAAAATGACCATCAGTGCGACCTCCAAAGACCTCATACCTTGAGAGCGAAGGGTTAACCTCCCATTTGGAGGGCGACTGGGTGACCTCCCATCTGGAGGGCGACTGGGTGACCTGCCATCTGAAGGGCGACTGGGTGACCTGCCATCTGAAGGGCGACTGGGTGACCTCCCATCTAGCCAGGGTCGTGGGAAACCTGCTACCTTCAGTTCGCGATTGCCACTAAAGCAAAAACACACAAAGAAAAAGCATCGCCTACCGAAACGACGTTGCTGTCTCAAAGACGTACCAAGCTCCGTCAAAATATCCTAATTTACTTGCTGTCGGCAAAAGACCTTCGATCCTAAAAACGAGCCCTTGCTAGGAGGGACCAAAAGACCGACAAAACCTGTCGACAACCCCATTCTCCCGAGCCTATGGCTACGACCGACTCCAAGCCTTCCCCATTCGATGTCGCTTGGTCGATGACCTATCGATACCAAAAGATGGTGACCTCGAGTCAGGTCAAATGTCACCAACAATGTTTAAAACAGAAAAATTCAACCTGCTGACAACTCTACGCCCAGAGTCTATGGCACTGACCAACACGAAATATTGTACCAATCGGTGTACCACTGCTCATAACTTTTATTTTCCCATAAGATGTTGAGCTTGGGTCAGGCCAAAGGCCGCCAAAAGCGATCAAAAACCGCCACAATGGGATGCGAGCGTTCCATTCACCAAGCTATGGAATCGATCGACACGAAACCTTCACGAATCGATACGCCATGGACAATGACTTATCGTTTCGACAGGATACCGACCTTGGAGCACGTCAAGGTCACTAAAACGCCCGGAATTCACCAAGATCAGTTTGCCGACAACCCAATGCTCCCTGCCGGTTGGACCGCTCGGGCCGAAACCTCGCCAGTCGATATGCCGTGGTCGGGAACCTATAATTACATCAAGAAGATGGTGACTTAGGGCCAGATCGATGTTCACTTAAAGTGCCCAAAACCAGGCGGTGGGTGATCGGTCCCGTAGGTTGGAAATGGGGGGGGGGAGAGAATATCTGCCAGTTGATTTATGCTATTTGGGGCATTTTTGGTGAACATTGACTTGACCCAAAATCACCATCTCCTAAAAAGGACAAGGTATTAAGCATGAAACATCCCTTAGTGAAGTTTTTGTGTGCGATAGCTCTCATGGGTTCCGGCAGATCTGACATTTATGGTAATCTTTGATCTGACCCAAGGTCACCATCCTGTGGAGATGACCATGGCGCACCGGCTGGTAAAGATTTTGAAGTGATCGGTCCCATGGCTTGGAGCATGGGGTTATCTACAGCCAGCTTGTGTGGGCTTGTGCGTTTTTTTATGACATTTGAGCCCGCCAAGGTCACTATCATTTGGAAATGACCCGTGTTGACCATGACACACGGACTGACAAAGGTTCTGAAAACCAATTTATTGTGGTTTCTGGTGTTCTAGTGACATTTAACCTGACCCCAAGATTCCATCTTGAAGAGAGGATGCGATATCGACTACTGTACATCGACTGGTGAAAATCTTATGGTGATCGGTCCATAGGCTTGGCGCATGGGGCCATCTGCAGTCAATTTTGATAAGTTTTGTCAATTTTAGTGACCTTTGGCCTGACCCAAGGCCGCCGTCTTTTGAAAGGAGTAAGTTATCGACCATGGTGCGTCGTTTCGTAAAGGCTTTGTGCCGATCGGCCACAAAGGCTCGGAGCATGAGATTGTGAGGGAGTTTTGTTGATCGTTTCACCTCTTTCCATTGCTGGGTTTACACCTTTTGGATGGTGGCGCTCCGCCTCCTTAAACCACAGCCTGGGGCGGCGGCCAGACACATCGGTTGCCGTAGCGGTGTCTTCTTAGCTGGAGGTGCCCAGTCTACAGATGGTGCAGCGCCTGGCGGGTGGTGATTAGTAGCGGTGTCTTTTTAGCTGGAGGTGCCCAGTCTACAGATGGTGCAGCGCCTGGCGGGTGGTGATTAAGCCTAAGAGTGCATTGCTAACGTAAAACCAATGGGAGGTATGCAAAGTGGGATAAGGTCTGACACAGTCACCGGATCTCGACCAAATTTGAGCCGAGCATAGAAGTGACTGCGCCTTTGTCACCGAGGGGAACTTCATTTCATCGCCTGATGGGTATCGCCAATATTGCAGCATTACTGTCAGGAAACCGGCGTAGGGAACTCAGAACTACTGTCAGGAAAGCGGTGCAGGGAACTCAGAACTACTGTCAGGAAAGCGGCGTAGGGAGCTCAGAACAAAGCATTTACTAGTTAGCTTGACGATCCACAACATGAAGATTCAAGCTTGGTATGAACGCGTGAATAGTTTTGCTGGTTGTGGCTTTGTCTTTAGGTGTCTGCAATTTTGATTTTGCTGCATTGGACACAAAGAGAGAAAGACATCTGGCCAACAAAGAGCCATGAGGGCTCATCACGGTTGGCATACCTCAGGTTCCGCACGCATCCTCAAAACAAATCTTACCACCTGACCTCTCTGGATTTAGCTATAAATGAGACATTTAGACCGATGAAACTTGTCCACAAGATCTTTAAATGTTGCTAGAGAGGGACTTCCTACAACTTAGCTTGACGGTCCCTTCCAATGATTCACTACTCAGACCAGACCACTGCCACCAGTATTCCATCGATGCAAGATTCATGTCCACTATCAACGCCTCCCCCGCCCCAAACCACAACCTCCCCAACAGGTTGTGAGAGTGAACCAAATTTGCACAGCCCCTGCGCAGATCATGCATTGTGGTGCCGCCCCAAGCCGGCTTATGCTATCGTTGGGATCAGGGGGGGGGGGGGGAGGGGCATCAGTGGCCGATTGTAACGAAGGTCGATGAAGCGTCGGGCTCTGTCGTTACCGCAGCGATGCGATGTGTGGTGGTGGGCTGGAGTGGATCCAATAGCCGAGAGCTGAAGCGGACTACGCACACGGCTTTTGCCTAGTCAGGACGTGTGCGACGAGATCACACATTGAAGTAGCACGCGGTATCAGCTCTGCCTGCTGGCGCACAAGCATGGAGCAGAACAGAACACAGACTTCTGTGTAGCCAAATCCAGATCCGTGAAAGCACATTGATATGCGTGAACACGCACTGAGATCCATGAAGGCGCACTGGGATCCGTGAAGGCGCATTGAAATCCGTGAATACGAATTGAGATCCGTAAACACGCATTGAGTCGCGTGAACATGCATTGAGATCCGTGAAGGCGCATTAAAATCCGTGACTTTACCTGAGATCCATATTGCGGTACTACACCCAAGTCGCATTGTTTGCTGAGATGCTATGCACGCAAAAAGTTAAGGCTTCCGCCGTATCCGACTCGGAGCCCACCGCAGCGATCGCATTCGCTCTTCGTCACGGCGCCAGACGCTGATGTCGTCCCTCAGCTGGGCCGCATCCCCCCTCCCCCCTTCCTGGACAACATTCGCTCTTCGTCACGGGCCAGACGCTGATTTCGTCTCTCAGCTGGGCCGCATCCCCCCCCCCCCTTCCTGGATCACATTCGCTCTCCGTCATGGGCCAGACGCCGATATCGTCCCTCAGCTGGGCCGCATTCCCCCCCCCCCCCTTCCCGTATCACCCTTCCGCCCTACGCGCGCTCTTCGGGGTTCTAACGCCCGAAAGTGGAGGAAAAACTGCTACCAGCCAAGTTTCAGCGGCCTTGATAGTGACCCGTCCGTCGTGTTCATGGAATTGAAAATGGTTTTCAACGTACCACAGTGCGTACTCACCGAGGGGTGACACGACTTGGGTGATAGCATATTACGTAAGTGCAGCGCCACAAGCATGCGTCATGCAAAAAAGCGCTAATTAAAGTACGCGGGCATTCGAAAAGGCCTTTGTAATTTCGGGTCGGTCTAAATCATGCAAACGTGGGACAGGTCGGCTGCAGAAGCTCGGGATGAAAGCTCTGGGCTGCACTGGACGTAAGCCCTTGTGATCCGCACCCTGTCCGTCCCCATCACCTCGGTGTGGAAGTCAGGCTGTGCAGTCGCCTGTGCCTGACACATTACAACGTCCCAAGCAGGCAGCTCTGGTATAAACACTGAATAGACTTCAGAAACTTATTTATACGGTACGATTTTGGCTGTAGTATCAAATTGGAATGAAAGACAATAAATACGCCGCAAAACCTCTGTATTTCGGCAGACATGCTCTCTTCGGGGAGTTCTGAAACAATGGCTTCATGAGTTTTTCCAACTTTATATATTTGCTGTACCTCATTCAAGTTTGAGACTGCAGTCAAGAGTGTGCGGTATAGCATTGGTACGGATGCACTGTCTGAGAAATGGTCTGTTATCACTGTATAAATCTCGCGCAAGTCCACTTATAAGGCGCCACACTCTGGCGCTGCGCCACTCGTAAAGCGCCTTGTTTGATAGATGCGATCAACTCTGCGACACTGGACCGAATAGATTGTAGCCCAACTACGTTAAGCATTCAAGTCGCGGTCAGGCGTCCTTTCCAGATTTCCGACCAGTCCTCAAGCACGTGCAGTCGCTGACGACGCCACCGCAGTTCGTCTGCCGCCGGCACATAACGCGATACGGCACATAACAACCTCTACCGCAACATGGCTGTCTCCCGTGCCGTTGCACTGTTCTTTCGTGTCTTCCGTGCGTTTCTTCCGCGCCCCGGGTCGGTGCCACCATTCAGTCGAGAGGCGGCTGCGGCAGAGGACCGGAGGTGGCCGGTCCGCTCGCCCCGCCGCCGGGCGCACGGCTGCTGCCATCGCCTACCCGAACCAACTGGAGTGCCGTCGGCGGTTCACCTCCTAGCGCCCAACTGAACTCCACTTCGTCTCCTACAGAAAGTTGCTGACCGTTCTGGACCTCCGAGAAGTGAAAGAACGTGCCGCCGCTGTGCTCCAAGTAGCCGTACCTTTTGTTTTGATGAATGACTTTGACGGTGGAGCGAAGCCTTGCTCGACGCACAGTGATGTTAGCCGCTCGCTCCGTGTCCTCCTCCAGCTGGAACGTGACCTCTTCACCCGCACTCAACTTGCCCCATGTGTTGCTGACAGAAGACACACCGAACCTGTATTCTTCGCCCGTATCGCTATCCTTCAGGCGACCGCAAATGTCGATGGCGTGAGCTTTTCTGCTCATTGGATGAAGGACGACGCCGCGATGCGTGCCGGGCAGCAGGACCGGCGCGTGCGATGGTACCCGCTGGCAGTTTGGTCACACTTTCCACCACTCCCCGCTGGTTTAACGTGTACTCCACCTCGTCGCCAGGCCGCAGTGGGACACTGTCCCCGCCGCCAGTGACGCAGGCCAACTTGAAAATGATACTGCTGTGGTCCATGGTTTCAATGAACCCAAACATTCTGGCGACAGAGAACACATGGCCGCTCAATGTAGCACGCTCACAGACATCGAGAACGCGACGAGCGCTGACCGGAATAATTTGAACGGCTTTAAGCACGCTACCTTTCGCCGTGGCGTTACCAAGCAGACTACACTCCACTTCGTCGCCTTCAGCAAGCTGTTGGTCGTCCTTCACTTCGCTGAAGGAGAAGAAGGTGCCATTGCTCAGTTCGAGAAAACCGAAGCCTCTACTGCGATTAATGCTGACGACAGTGGAGCGAAATCTTGATCGCTTCACAGCGATGTTGGCTGCTCTCTCGTTGTTCTCCTCTAGCTGGTACATGACTTCTTCTCCCACTCCCAATTCACCCCATGTGTTGCTGATAGAAGACACGCCGAACCCATACTCAGTGCCGGTGTCTTTGTCCTGAAGGCGACCGGAAATGTCGGCCACGTCGGTCGCTGAGCTTATTTGTCTAGTCACGACGCCTCGACACGATCCGGGCAGCAGGGCGGGGCGCGCGATGGTGCCTGCTGGCAGCTTGGTCACATCCGCCGCCTTGCCGGTCTCCTTCAGTGTGAACTCCACCTCGTCCCCGCCGCACAGTGGGACTGTTTCTCCGCCTCCCGCGACTCTGCTTCGGTCGAAGTCGACGCTCCGATGATCCATGGTTTCAGTGAAGCCATACGTCGTCTTCACAGTGATCACATAGCCTCGCTGAACTGAGCGCGGTGCCGGAGTCGCGTCTTCACTCTCCGCACCGTCCGCCTGTGCTGGCTTCCCAGCGTAGCTGCCATCGGCCATTCGGCTTCCTGGAAACACCAAACTGTCCCGAGTGTCTGGCTGCCAGCTGCTGGTGCCGTGCTTGCGCCTCTGGTGAGCTGCGGCCACTGTCTGGCTGCCAGCTGCTGACGCCGTGCTTGTGCCTCTGGTGAGCTGCGGCCACTGACTGTCTGGCTGCCAGCTGCTGATGCCGTGCTTGTGCCCCTGGTGAGCTGCGGCCGCGGACTGTCATAGCGATTCACGCTTTATCGCCCGAGGCTGACGTCATCGGATATCGCCATACTGTTTGCTGCGCCGAAATGCTTACTGTGCAAACAAGGCCCTGCGAGATGGAGCAGTGCAAGGTGACTAACGGCTTTGCCCGTGAGCCGCTGCAGGCACGTGATATAAATTCTGTTGGTGACGTTTCCGCTGTCAAGGAGCTCAATCTTTGGAGGGAATCACAACGGTGTTCTGTAATGAACGTTCGGAACAAAACTCCGGAGCACATTATGTTTAAAAATGCAACATTGCAATATCCTTGCCTTCTGTCCTCACGTCTAAAGAGCTTGCTGTAACGATTAGCATCTCCAGAGGCAGCGCTTTCCTTCGCGTACATGGAATCTCCCATTTTAAAAATGTCAGGAGTGGACGAAATATACTATACATTTTTATTAATTGTAGTTTGCTATCGCAACGCATTCAAATGACACGCAACCAGTTTTTTTTTCTAGACACAAGTGATTCAAGCTTATAGATGGTCACCGGTGCTCACATCAGATCAATGACCTTACTTAATCTTCAGAAGGTCAGGAAGATAAGAAATTTCCAGATTGGTTTGATGTGTAGAATTACTACTAGTGCCAAAAACTATGTCATGCAGCATGCTCCTCAAAGCGAACGATTAATTGAGATCATTTTAGGCCGGTGATCTCCTCTGACCTTCGTGAAACCAAAATACTCTGACTGTTAACGTCCTAGTGATGAATGATTTTAAATGAGCCTCGAATAATACTACATGAAGCAAGTCTGCCAATAATAAACCGGTTTGGTTTTGATCTTTACCTGACCCACATATGTAACCCAAGGTTATATTACACTTGGTCGTTATCCCAATTTCAGTTGTCTAAATATTTTCGAAACTATCCCAAAGCTCATACTACCACAATACATGTGGCCACCATGGCACGTGGTTTCAATAACCTAAGAACACGAGCACATTACCTAACAGACTGCAGACTCCAGGTTAGATGCGGCATACCCAGACATGCCACGGTATACCCAGACATGCCACTCGACAGTTTCAGTGGCACCAAAAAATCAAGCGCGGGATGAAGTTCACGAAGTGCGTCTTCAGAATAACTAAAACGACTATCTCACCTCATATACGATGCTTCAGGTGTGTAACCGTTCTCGCACGCACCAACTGACGAAACAGCTTCAACTGCCACCATTGCGTCAAAATTATCATTCACGTGCGCGACTATCCACTGGTAGGTGCCTGCAGTACCCTGCCGTCCAAGCAAATGAGACAGCTACGTCATTTTTGAAATCCATTGCTCAATGCCGGATCCTACCAAATCTCTCTTTTTGTTGACGCTGAAGAAAAATACCAAAGCTATTTCTATTTGCCATCGGGTTTCGCCTAGCGTCATCAAATCACGTTTACACCGTTGTTAAAATGAGCACATTTGCTGCACACCTTTCCATGGAACGCCATGGGAGTAAGGTAAAATTCCAAAATTATTGGGAGCGGCGTGTTCATGACGCCTCTCTCCCATTCCCGGTGAGGCCGCAGCGAGGTTTGACGTGCTTGAGTTCCATTGTCTCGATGTAGAGCGTTCGAGTTGAGATTATTGGCTACCCTGGCGACCGTCGGACCGTCGTCGCAGCGTGAGCTTTATGGCTTATTGGCTCATAGAGTTAAAGTGGCTTATGTGGCTTAAAGTTACCCGTGAAGTTAGTTGTGACTTATTCGGAAATCCAGCGCACGTTGTACAGCCGCTAAAATACAGTCTTAGGCTGCAGTGTGGTATTTTTTTCGTAGGTCCGACGGTGTGAAACCCAAGGGGCTGCATAGTTGAAACGTGAATGTTTATGCTTTTCAAGACACGCCGTCATTATCGCCGTCATCGGAGAGTTACAACGCACTCAGCTACTGAGGCTGTTGGTGTCACCCGCCTCTCATCCTGGCAGGAAGGATCGGTGCCGCCGGGAATCGAACCCCGTACCTCTGGTTTCCCCAGTGAGCAGCTCAATCACCATACTACCGGAATCCCTTGTACACAAGCCAATGATATCAACAAAATTAACTTGAAATTGTGCGGTGGGATACAACAGAAAGCACACTTGATTCTCAATGAGAGGTGTTTTTAATGAGTATCGAGTGATGCTGAAGCAGGTCAGCCATGTTGCATGCACTAAAACGCGCTAGGGTTGGGCTCAATTTGACCCCCTCAAAAGTTTTTCAGAATGGTTTCTGGGTCGCTGACATACGGCAGGTCAAAGTTAGGCCATGGATTTAGCGATCTAGGTAATTGTTCAATCTGATGCCATAATGTAGCACTAGACAAAACTATAAGTCTTTGAGATAGCTTCTGAACAAATC
>NW_023596805.1:15125947-15170947 GCF_011947565.3 Pollicipes pollicipes | reverse complement strand
ACATCAAGGAAATTAGGAACATAATAGATTTCATTACCCTTGCGCCAGGTGTTGGAAGGGAGAAGACCGGCTACCTTCTCTCTGCTGTGGGACCAGCTGTACAAAACTATTGAACGCTATGATCTAGCTAAATGAGAGTCTTAGACCAAACTTATGGACGCCTTGGGGTATCCAACCCGTCGGATGGAAACAGAACCAACCATAGTCTAGATTTGGGACAACATCGGGAAGGTGCGATCTCCCACATGTCATACCTTCCTAGAACTAGACGTAGATTAGCTACCGTACCTAGATTCTAAAAAACCCCTCAGATCTTCGGGAAGCGCGATCTCCCACAGGTCGTACCTGCCTAGAACTAGACATAGATTAGCTGCCGCACCTAGATTCTGCAAAACCCCTCAGATCTTCGGGAGGCGCGATCTCCCACATGTCGTACCTGCCTAGAACTAGACGTAGATTATGTTGAGAAACTACGCCCCTGAACAAAACTCATGCTTGGAAACGACGTCATTGCCATCATCACTATCTTTACCATAGACGGAATTGATATTGGGCTTTTGGACCAAATGTTAATCAGAACAAATATTTGGCATGCCGCTGGAGAGAATGTATGTGCAACAGTTTTAAGTACCTGTGCATTTATCGGGAGCAAAGTCTCAGTTATAAAATACATTCCGCATTGAGAGCCAGACAGCACCTAGGTCCCACATGAAGTGCGGGATATAATCCTCGAGTCCTAAGTCCCGGATCTTGAAGGATGCAATGATAAATGATCTTAGGGACTTTCGTGAAATATCGCAAAGGACTTTTTGGGGGAATCGGGTTCATTTCAAATTATTGTCAAAGGCTTATCTAAGATTGTAGACCTACTGCACAATGTTGGCGAACTTTTGGGTGTCGGACGTCCCTATAACGTTTGCCGAAAAGATCCAAAGAAGAAGTCTGAGGAAAAGGAAGTTAAGCTTCTGTTGAATACAACATTTCAATAGCACTCTGTTCGAGGATATTATGATTTGAGGGTTTAAAGGTTTGAAGCTTACCGTGGACTTTGTGGAAATGTGTGATTTCATACAAACTAAATGTAGCGGGATGGACAGTTCGCAAAATTTTACCTGCACAGTTAGGACTAGCAGCAATGTAGCATTTGCCGACCCTCCGACAGATTGCCAGTCATTATAACACCATTGCACAATGACGAAAGCGTGTCTATGAACAATTTACATCAATGATTAGATTAAAAACATCCTTGACATGGATGTACTGCTTTGTTAACGCCCTTTCGTTGCCGGCCCACCTAGAAATGCACCACTTAGGTGGCGGACACAAAACAAGGCCCTTGGTAGCATGTAGTAGCACATGCGCCAATTAAACAATCGTCATTGGAAATGATCCAGTTTAGCAAGTTCACCTGTGAAGCGTTCTTCATTTATGATATGCAGCCTGCTAGGACACTGCCAAGCTTCAGCCCAATCGACAATATTACATCACAAAAGCACAAGGGTGTGCCATTGGACTCTTCTTAGAACTCGGTGAGTGGGTCATGGCTTGGTGCGCAATGACAGGGAACATGCGACAGCGAACAGATTTCTTAAATCGATGAGGACAACATGGCACGTGCTAAACATTTTATTGGCTGACTCACCGGCGTCGCACGTACTCCACTCGATGTGGAAGCCGCGCCCGGATCTGGAGAAGTCCGAGAAGAAAATGATCGTGATCGCGCCGCCCGAGGAGGGGCCGACGGTTTGCGGACACAGGGCTGTGCCGCAGAACTTGTGCAGCTCGGAATCAGACCTACTGGTGCCGTCTCTGCCGACCAGAGAAGGACTTCAGCCAGCCGGCGAGCCCTGGTCTCGGTCACTGGGCAACGGGCTGCGTCATCAGATGGGCTCTCGCCTTAGTCACAGTAGAGGAGCCATATCATCAAGAAGCACCTCGCCGTGGTCGCAGGAGAAAGGACTCTCGTATCGGTCACAGTAGGCAGGGCTCTGTCAACAGGCAGGCGCTGTCTGTTGTAAAACACGGTCAGGTGCTGTCAATAGAGGGGCTGGCCTCCTGCTGCCGGTACCTCTGCCCCTGTCAACAGACGAGCTGCCATGCCTGCCACTCGGCCACAGAGAGAATGGTAGGATAGACTCGGGAGGAAACAGTTTCTCACAGCGTTAAAAGACGGCGGTGGAGGGTGGACACCGAAGAAGGCGGCGGGACTCTACATTTACTGCAATACCGAACGCTAAGATCACTGCACTCCATATCACGGAAGTTAGTCTGACGGCAGTGACCCACCAAAGGTCCGACGAATCGCGGCATCCGACCAGCGCCTGCTCATACCTCCCGAGAGAGCTGGCGCGAGGCTAGCTACCAGGGGATGTGGGAATTAGCCAAGGGGCTCTTCTCAATGTGCATGAGAGGCCAAAGACGGCATATGTTTGTTTCCGCTGGATGGGTTCCTAAAGGGGAACTAGCAGCTGGAAACGGGGGGCAGAAAAGGAGGAGCATCAACTGGGTATCACATCCACACGCTAAGGGAATGGGTGACGTATACAGTCCGTTCTCCGTGGAGTATGCGCATAAAGGGCACACACGTCCCTATACCGGCGTCAGAAATATCGACGTTCATTGTCCAGCGACGTCGCAATGAAGGGAACACCAACCCCAAATAGGCCATGAGCATGGGTGGCATCCACGAAGGCAAAACGTCATCGACCGGACGTGACGTCATCGACCCGACGTGACGCTATCAACCCGACATCGCTATTCGGCGCCACGGGGCTACTGGACGCTGGCCTACAACTCACACGATGAGCAGATAGTCAAAGTTGCACTGACTGTCGTCTCGCTCCAGATGCATGTCCACGATGTTTAGGACGATGGTCTGGCCGGGCTCGGTGACGAGAGTCCACTGGATGGTCATGTTCATGGGGTAGTAGTCCGGGTAGTGGGGCGACTTGATCGTGCCATTCCGGCCGGTGCCCTCACCGTCGCAGGCTGGACGGACGGACAGCGTGTCATCACCAGCAGGTCAAGGTCTCCAAGCTGTGGACCATGCTGGCTAACAAAGGGCTGGGAGTTTCACCACCCTAATCTTGAATCATCCTACGGTAACCTATTAATGGGGAAGACAAGCAATTCTTTGGTTTTTTAACTGAGGATGATGCTTCGTAAGCCTTTGGAAATACCACACGACAATGAAGTCATTGTTGAAAAGGATACCGTGTGCATGTGCAGGGGTCAATGTCATCACATATCAGAATCATCTTCAAGATCTTGTGTGATACAACTACCGGTGTCTGCAAAAAAGACTCTACCCGAAAATCATGTCACTGCAGACGTTTGAATACCGATGCTATTAAAGCACGACATCTCTGACACGTCTGTTCTGTTGTCAGTACTCTTTTCATGCAGCATCAGTACCAACTTGACATACATTAGTACTTTGCCGCTGTTGCATGATTCCCACATTCTCTTTACGGAGTCATTTCCCAGGTTGGAAACCACTGCTCAAGAAAGCATGCAATTTTCATAGCTGCTGCCTGATTAACAACTCCGTTATGTGCCTGGATTGTTGCGCAACACAACGCAAGCGCGCCGGCTGGTTCCGCGGCCTCGTTCAGCCGTCTATCGCCAGCTTTGAACCGAGTGATTCCACCTAAAGCGGTGTTCATCTGCACCCACATTGGTGCACCAGCTACCGAGGGTGGCTGGTAGTCCGTTTTTGGGGCAAGTAGAATAGTCAGTAGACTCTCATAAAGATGAACATATCGGTTGCGGCAGTAGATTATATCGCACCAACCTGATCACTCACAATTCTGTGCAAACTCTCCGGAGTATTAACATTGAGCACCACAGGACAAGACGCCTGAGTTTTCGGGCAAAGTGGCCCATGACCGCTCCCTTGCAATTTGCTAGTGGGATGCCGCGGCGGAGCGCAAGGTGCTTACCCAGTGGCGCCGGAGTAGAGAAGGGAGGGCAGCTTGTGGTCGTCGTCTCCGGGCCGTTGGTGCTGGTCCCGGCGGACGAGGTCGTCGTGGTGGATTCCGCTGGTGATGATCCGGCCGATGATCCGGCCGATGGTTCAGCCGATGATCCGACCGATGATCCGGTCGACGATCCGGTCGATGATCCGGCCGATGGTTCGGTTGATGATCCGACCGATGATCCAGCCGGTGGTTCGGTTGATGATCCGACCGATGATCCAGCCGGTGGTTCGGTTGATGATCCGATCGATGATCCGGTCGATGGTCCGGCCGATGGTCCAGCAGATGGTCCGTTCGGCGGAGCGGGCGATGGACCGCTGCCTTCGGTCAAGTTGGTCTCAGGGGCAGCGGTCGTGGTCGGCACGGGCCCTGTACACGACAGCCCAACGTCGGTGTCCGTATTGGCTCAGTGAACACACTACAACATACTGCGAGCGGCGGACCTAGCAGACTGAAGACTTACTCACGCCCCACCATACTAAACCCCAGAGGCGGACCTAGCGGCTGAAAGCTTGTTCACACCTCACCATACTACCCCCCCCCCCCCCTCCCCTTCCCTCCCAGGGGCAGGCCTAGCAGACTGAACATTTACTTACGCCCCACCATACTAAACCCCGGAGGTGAACCGAACGGACTGAATACTTACTCATACCCACCATACCACGCCCCCCCCCCCCCCACCAGAGGCAGACCTAGCAGACTGAAGACTTAGTCATATACTCCTCCATACTACCCCCCAGAGGTGGACCTGGCAGACTAAAGACTTGCTCATACCCTACCATGCCACCCCCAACGGCGGACCTAGCGGACTGAACACTAGGTCATACCTCACAATGCCATCTCCAGAGGCGAATGCAACCTCAAATCCTGTGGTCAGAGGAAGGTTCAGAAAAAGGACCGATTCCCTCGCTCCTGTTTCTTCGTCGTTCCGAGAACCATCGTCCTTTTTGCTGGTCAATCTTCGATCCACCACTGTTCCCAGGACGGCCAGTTATGTCAGCCGCAGTCATAGTCATACGACCACTCATGCTTCCTAGAACCCAAATGTCAAGGCGAGCGAAAAGGTCGAAACAAATCGCCCCACTGGCCTCATTAGATTATCATTCTAAGGACCTTTGCTACAAGGTTTATTTCCATGAACGGATACCATCGCTCGCAGGCAATGTTGCTGTTGCGTGCTTAAGTGACGCACGGCAAAATTGTGCTAGGACATTCACAGAAATTATCGTCTCTGATGCCGCCTTATTTTGAGGAAAAGCATGCTCTGTAAGATTCAAGACTCGGGGCTGATCAGGACGATGTAAAGCAAACGGACCTATGCTGGATGCTTGAGACAGCGCCATTCAACAGATCCTCGTGCGGCTTGCATTTGCATCACCGATTTTGCGAGCAATCCTCGTAGGCATAACTCGTTATCGCTTATTTTCGGGAGTATCTTCCGGAGGCACACCTACGAAGGCGAGACCATAACCAGCCTTCAGAGACAATATTTTCCATACGCAATCCACCCACCACCCACGGGCCTATGTTCCCACTGATCCGTCACATATTCCTATCAGTTGTACCCTCCCGCTACCGCCCCTTTGTATTGTTCCACCCACTATGGAGGAGTTCAAGAAACTTTTACGATGAAAGGCGCTTGGTAAAAGTAGTGTAAGCGGAGCTAATGATGTCTAAAAGAAGAAGAAGCGTTACTATTGTGTAATGAAGTGGCAACCAGTGATTTCGTAGATGTTTTTTCTTAATCCATACAATTAACCGTAATACTGTCAAAGTACTCGGTGTTTCATTGGAAACATAAATTTCAAAAAACATGCAATTTATCTAAGACTGTTTATTACTATGGTTTCATTATATTACAGATGCTTTAAAATCAACATTCAAAAATTGTTCTGTTTATTGTCAGCATTGATCTACCTTGCAAAACGTTCTAATGACAGTGTGATCGCGCTTCTCTAAATTCCAGACTGACCGATATCTGCTGGCGGTGGTGCTGGCGGTCTTGCAAATGGCGCGTTCAGCCAATGAGTGAGTGGACGGAGGCCTGCACCTCTAGTTCCCAGACAGCAATGTTTCCAGGAAATATATCAATCTAAATACTGGACGATATCTAAAAATTACTGCCAAATAATTCGTAGTTTGTTTTTTAGATATTTTGTTTTCAATCCTCCTTACGTACACTTTATACTTGACATTTTGATTGGGATACTCACCTAACCCAGCCCGTTCCACATTCCATATGGAATCGGCTCTCCCACTCCGTGAAGTCATCCCTGAAAAACCCCGCGGCTCACCCACTCCGTGAAGTCATCCCCGAAAACCCCGCGGCCCACCCACTCCATGAAGTCATCCCCGAAAACTCCGCGGCTCACCCACTCCGTGAAGTCATCCCCGAAAACCCCGCGGCCCACCCACACCATGTGAAGTCATCCCCGAAAACTCCGCGGCTCACCCACTCCGTGAAGTCATTCCCGAAAACCCCCGCGGCCCACCCACTCCGTGAAGTCATCCCCGACAACTCCGCGGCCCACCCACTCCGTGAAATCATCCCCGAAAACCCCCGCGGCCCACCCACTCCGTGAAGACATCCCCGAAAACCCCCGTGGCCCACCCACTCCGTGAAGTCATCCCCGAAAACTCCGCTGCCCACCCACTCCGTGAAGTCATCCCCGAAAACTCCGCGGCACACCCACTCCGTGAAGTCATCCCCGAAAACTCCGCGGCACACCCACTCCGTGAAGTCATTCCCGAAAACCCCGCGGCCCACCCACTCCGTGAAGTCATCCCCGAAAACTCCGCGGCTCACCCACTCCGTGAAGTCATCCCCGAAAAACTCCGCGCCGACAGATGCATGAACGGAAAAAGCAAAGTGACGTAAACGTTCATAACCGCAAAACTTTTCCGCAAGAGGGGATGAGCAATTCTTTACATCTCATTTTTAGTGTATATTTCTTCGTACTGTGTTTTCCATTGCCGCTGCGCTTTCCTCCTTTTTCCACGCAATACGTTCTGTTGCATGTCGTCATTCGCACAACTGTTTTTTTTTTGCAAACCACATTTGTTTCGGCGCGCAATTGCTGGTACAGCATTCCGTGCTTGCAAGGGTGAGTAATGCATCATAATTCGAAATGAATAATGTAATCGCATGACAATGCAACATGCAATGTGCTGCTTTGACCATACTTGTGTTTACTGAAGCGAAACAAGACTCCGCGCCCCGTTTGACTGGGTTGTGTGAGAAGCCGGGTGATGGCAGAGACGATGGTTGGCGCATGAAGCAGTACTAAAGCGTATGGTGCGCGTCCAGTCAGACGTCTAAATCGCGTCTGAAGCTGATGCAAATGTGTTATCGTGTTATCCTTTCTGTCCTTGACAAGATGCCTGAGTGTTAGTTCATTTATTTTATAAACAAGCTCCGTTTGATATGTGCACCATGTAAAGGTGCCGACTGCCGCTGTCATTTTGCGAGCCTAGGAACAGGGGCATTGCTCTGCATTCCTAGACTCGCGTGTCCAGCTCTCGTTACAGGACAGGTCGTGCTAAGGCATCGTTGTACTTGCCTGGACCCAGACCGAGTAAACCGAATCCTGTCTAGGCCCGCTCGAAGGTATGCAGCATATTACCAGGGTCTCAGGCTATATCGAACTGGCTTCAGTGACACATGGAGACCGGCGACTTGGCTACAGTGAGGGACGGAGACTGGTGGCTTGGCTACAGTGAGGGATGGAGACTGGTGA
The DNA here is from genome assembly GCF_011947565.3 of Pollicipes pollicipes. Classification (NCBI taxonomy): domain Eukaryota; kingdom Metazoa; phylum Arthropoda; class Thecostraca; order Pollicipedomorpha; family Pollicipedidae; genus Pollicipes; species Pollicipes pollicipes. The sequence continues at coordinate 15,163,233 of NW_023596805.1, read as the reverse complement.
CTTGGCTACAGTGAGGGATGGATACCGGCGAGTGGGCTACAGTGAGGATGGAGACTGGTGACTAGGCTACAGTGAGGGATTGATACTGGTGACTTGGCTACAGTGAGGGGTGGAGACCGGCGACTTGGCTACAGTGAGAGACGGAGACCGGTGACTTGGCTACAGTGAAGGATGGAGACTGGTGACTAGGCTACAGTGAGGGATGGAGACCGGCGAGTGGGCTACGGTGAGGGATGGAGACTGGCGGGGAGCCATTTCAATCACCAGCTCAACACTGCTATCTCTGGAGATGGAAAACATACAGGCATCTGCATACAGCCGTACACACCTGATGGGAGGATCAAAAGGCCTAAGTACCGAGAGGGTACACCCAACGAACATCTGCAGGGACACGTAACGGATAGGTAAGAGCGTAACAAGGGGGGATAAGAGGAAGCCAATATTTGGCCAACAGACATAATATACAAATATATATATATATATATATATATATATATAAATATACATAACATTTGCATATTTTTGAAGATATATGCATACATGCATATGTATGTATGTATATATACATATACATACATACACACACACACACACACACATATATATATATATATATATATATATATATATATATGTACATATCTATATACATATATAGACATATATAGCCAAATCATTAACAAAATTATTCAGCCATCCACGACAGAAAATCTTTGACACTTAGAACCGGACGTGCGAAGAAACACGTTTACCAAAAGGCGGTTGGAAGAATCGCGTTTAACAACAACTGTGGTGTCAACAATCGCATGCGCAAAGAAATCGAGTTTGTCCGAAATACTTATATGGAGGAATGCGACGAAAAATGCGCACGCACAGATGCGAGGGCAAAATCGCGATTTAAAAGGCTGCGTACGCGAAGTCTTACAAATATGCAAACCTGCAGATGGAAGTTGTAGGTAGATATATAACAAATATTTGCGTACAAAGATTTGTGTTTTGGAATTTGCGATGTAAGGATTTGCGATTTAATAGCTACGAGTTACGTGCAAGGTTTTTGAGCCCGTAGAACTGCGCCCTGAGGTTTTCGAGGACGTTTTGAACAAGTGAAGTTTCGTGGATGAAGAAATGTGATGTGAAGAAATGGGAGGCCAAATTGTGTTTTGTTGCGTTACGAGACACAGTGCGGCAACCTTGACTTAATACTAGCCACGAACATCATAATAATTCACTTTTTAGGTAACTTGGGTGGCTCTTTTAACTATATCAATGTGCTCGCGTCGTACTTGATCTCATGTTCGTAAATGCTGTATACTTTATTGTTACAAGTGGGCCAGCGGCCGGTATATTTGAGTGGAGCCGGGCATGCTGCTTGAAGCATGACCTTCGTGTCACCTTCATGGCATGTGACTGGAGCAAGCTTCGTTGACATTGCAACATTGCTATGGAACTCAATGCCGGGCGACACTACACTTTTTGCAACCTGACCAAAAGAACACCGACAGATGTATCCACTTACCACACTCCGACCTGCTTTGAGGGTATTGGCCTTCGGGGCAAACGCAGGTGCTGGACCGGCAGATCGCCACGCCATTGGTCAGACTGCCGCAGTCGGAGTCTGCTTTGCACCAATCACCGACTGAGGGCTGTGAAAATAGTAATGATGACGTTAAACATCGATTCAGTAGTACCCGGTTTGATTCGGTAGCGTTCGATTTGCATTAAACTCCAGAGAAAATCGGTGGGTTCGTTTTGGGGTGCAAGCCTGGTGAGAAGATGCATCCGACATTTAACGCAGATCCCGATGCATTCACATGTAGCTGCAGATGCATCCGCTATGAGGGGGAGGGCACAGGGGCATGTGCCCCTTTCCTCGCTTAGGTGCCGACGTGCCCGAAGAGCCCCCTGGGACCGACGATTAAGGACGCTTTTTGAGGGCTCGAACGACCTGAAGGACGGAGGTCGTATCAAGGGGCAAGGAACCTCAGAGCTGGCCCCTCAAATGCCATGGACCTCGGAACCGGCTCCTTAAATACCATGGACCTCAGAGCGGGCCCCTTAAATGCTGGTCAGTATGCCCGTTGTGCCGATCAGTGTCCGAGTCGATGACGGGCCTCTGTGTCGGTCAGGCAGCACGGGTAACGGACGGTCAGCTCAGAGTCGGTCTGGGCCAGTGGGCCCATTTAACGGAAGGTCAGCTCAGAGTCGGTCTGGGCCAGTGGGCCCATTTAACGGACGGTCAGCTCAGAGTCGGTCTGGGCCAGTGGGCTCATTTCCCAAGCAGCGACGAGGTCAGGCCCGCGATTTTTATTGGTTGGGGATCCTGAGTCAATGAGGGCCCCTTGTCGGCCAGAGACCCACAGTACTTGATAGAGACCCCTGTGTTAACAAGGAGTCAGCCAGGGACACTCTTCGAGGGGCCCGAAGAGGGGCCGAGAGGGTCGCCGGGACCGACGATCAGGGACATGATTATAAAAGCTAAGTGCCCGAACGGTGGCCGCAGGTCACTTAAAGGATCAGAGCCCGCAGGACAGTGACCTCAGATGTCGGTCAGAGCGCCTCCTGCACTAACTGAGGGCACCCTGAGACAATGTGGGGGTCTATATCGGCCAGAGGCCACCGACACCGAACAGTTGGGTCTGTGTTTATCTGAGCCCTGGGGGCCCATTTCCCGTGCTGGAATGAGGCCGAGGGGCTCAATCTTTATTAACGATGTCCCTGAAACAATGAGGGGCCCAGAGTACCGAACAGGGGTCCTGTGTCCGGGCCTCCAAGTCGGCTCCTGGCCAGACCAAGAGCTCCAGTCCCGATGGCTCGGTGGACCACAGAGTCTGCCGTAGGTTCGAAACCCATCGATTTAAAAGTCTTGGATTACATCTGTAAAAGTGGAGCTATTCCTGAGCTATTCCTGAGCACGGGAACGGAATTCCGATTGCCAGAGGGCCTCTTACGTTGGATGGGGCCTCTGACAATGAATCGAAGGAGACCTGAAAATATATTAACTGGAGCTCATGTAGCAATTATTGGACCACCTGCGGCAATAAGGGATCGTGTTGCGTCATTGAGGGCTCCTGTGTCGATCTGGGGCCAACTTCCCGGGTCAGAGGGCTCCCCGTGTCATAGAGGGATCCAATCGCATGACGCATCTCTCTAAGGGCCTCCGGATTGGCCGGGATGCCTCACTACCGTGCCACCAGATGGCAGTTGGTAGGCCTCCCGCGCTGGGACAGAATGGTCTTCGGCACTCCGACGGGAACGATTATTTGCCCATTAGCGCTCTACCCGCGTGACCACTTGCCCCAAAAAGATAAGGGATCTCATTAATTTCCAACACTAAGGATATGAGTGTGGTCAAACATGGAAAAAGTCAACCCTTGTTTGCCTGAAATGCCCATTCTGTTGTAAAGTCGACTTGTGAAACAAAGAGCATGAAAAGCGTAAGAGCTGTGTGCCCGCAGTCTAGGGAGCAAGAACGGTTATGGTTGAGATTGCAGCTTCCGTAAAAGCGAACGGTGTTGGCCACTGCAGATAATACCAGGTGGTGGGAGTCAGGCGAGCGAGAAGAATCCCCGTCAAATTATGCCTCTATTTTACTGGGGCGAAATTCTTTTATATTCTTGAAGCTTTGTTTTGGACGGATTAACGGTTACAGCAACATAAAAATCGAGAGTCTACCTCTACTCTTTGAGTACCACCACCAGATTCTGGTGCCATTTCGCGGTGCTGTAGTTGCTGTAACAGCCTTCGTGATCTACCATTTTAAAAATCGCACGGGTGAAATGTACACCCGGACTGCCCTGTAAACATACGATATGATGTCCTAAAGCGTTTAAAGGTGCTTATTTCCGCCGGTCCCGTCGGCTGCCGCCTAGCGTTAGCAGTAAGGCCCATGCCACGCGGCCTAGGGACACTGCCGCGCCGTGGGTCGGACTTTTGTTCAAGACTCGCGAGCATGTTTAAAACTATGGTGGATGAATTTTCTCGCCAAACGATTCCGGCTGAAGATAGACAGTCTCCACAAGAACATGATCTGGCCACGTTAGTGCAAATTTGTGTCCCCATTTCTTTCTACAATCTACATTCAGGGTCGTTCAAAATCTCTGCAAAAGCCCTGCAAATCTGGCTAAGCTTATGAGCTCTATATGTTGAAAAACATTCAAAATATCCATGGTAACTGAACAGCCCAGGCAGATCAATCCATGCAGTCATTTCAGGCTCACTTTCAATATCTTGAATTTAAATACCAAACGGAAATGCATCTAATGGTAGCTTTTGGCCCATCTTTCAGTTACAGAGAAAAAGAAGAGAAGTGATACACATGATACACCTGACAGGTATCAGCGAAAGAACGGCTTTGGCAATGTGTGAATGATGGTTGCTTGTGTGGTAGGATGTTAGTTTTCTAGGTCGCATCTGATGCAGAAGTCCGAATCCTACAAACGTGAAAGCCACGCCAACACAATTTTAGGTAGGACAAAATAAGATAATGATAAATGATTTTGTTTCAACGGAACATAACATTATACCCATATTTCGTATTGTGAGCATGCTTCTCGTGAATTCTCGAACCAGGGCCATTTTCGCAATACGAAGTCGAATAATTTGGACAAAAACAATATACCGACATTACATGAATATCCTGATTGCATGCATCAACAGACCTCGTTTAGCTGGTCCCACAGCGCTGCAGTCGAACCCTTTCGCAGAGTGTGGTGTCTTTACGCTGTCACGATATGCTGGAGGTTTTTACTAAGCGTGTTATCCACGTTGATTTGTTTGCATACATTATGTGGCTTCAAACCAAATCAAAGATGGCTCTTCCCTCTGCGCTTGCATCACTCGCCTGTACTCGCTGCCTGCTCGCTGACCTTATCCTCGACCCATTTTAGACAGATGCCAGCCAGAGAGCACCATCCCCACCACCTGGCAATGCTATGCTGCCTGCTCCAAAGGCCACTTGCACATGTCCTTCGCAGCGAGGACTCACCGTTCCATGGCGAGTCAATGACTCATCGACTCGCCCCTGTTGCTCGGGTACTGGAACACCACGCCGTCCCGCCGCTTCGTGCTGCCGTGGTTGAAAAAGAGCCGACACGCGATTGACCCATCTGGCTCCGGCCTGGAACACCACGCCCTCCCGCTGCTCCGTGGTGCTGTGGTTGAACGAGAGCCGAGGCGTGACTCACCCATCTGACTCCGGTACTGGAACACCACGCCGTCCCGCTGCTCCGTGGTGCCGTGGTTGCCGCGCACCGCGTTCAGCGTGCAGTTGCTCGTGTCCGGCTCGAAGCTGTACCCCAGGCATTCCTCCCGCATCAGACACTTGGTCAGGCAGCCGCCTGAAGGGGAGAGACGCCGCATGGTTGTGACACCAGTGGAGAATGGGGGAATGGGGAGGGGACGAAGAAGTGGGGAGTTCATATAAACCCCAAACGCCTTGTCACATTCCGCTGTTCATAATAGCATAAGCTGCATATTGCACATAATGCCTGTGTCACATTTGGGCAAAGAGAGAAAATGTCCCGGCAAATGCCCAGGCAAAGGCCCTGGTAAATGCCCCGCCAAAGGCCCTGGCAACTGCCCCAGCAAAGGCCCTGGCAAATGCCTCGGCAAATGCCCCGGCAAAGGCCCTGCCAAATGCCCTGGCAAATGAAGGTTACCTGCTATTCGACGTCAGCTCCTCCAACTCAAGGTAATGCAACACTTAGTGAGCGTGAGACAACAGCGACGAATGCCATAGCAGCGCCCGGACAGGTTTCAGCCGCGCCCGGACAGGTTTCAGTATTGGCTGTTGCCGCGCCCGGATGCCGCGCCCGGACAGGTTTCAGTATTGGCTGTTGCCGCCCCCGGACGTGGCCTCGACTCATTGAGGCAGCGAGCTGGCAGCTCGATGAGGACACCGCGGGCCCGGACCAAATGGCATGTCTCGTGGGACTTGGTGCCGTCGCAGGCGTAATATCCGGCCGTGGGCGCATTGTTGGACTTGTAAATGAGCTAGCACACAGAGGGACACTCAATGAAAAGGCATCTGAGTCCGTGTATCTCGCCTAGGCAGTGAGGAGCGCCGGGCAGCCGGGAACCATGAAATGTGAGGGTAAAATTGCATCTAATCTCGCATTGCTTATTGTAAAACAACGGAGCTCAACGTCAGAAGGCCCAAAGGAAGGAGAAGGAAAACATAAACTACGCTGGCATTTCAGATATGGAATGTCGGGCTACGCAGCCTGTAAGGTTAAGCGCTTGACCTGTATCGCTACGAGTTTGGTGTAACCGTATTCCGAAATAAGCTATACGTGACGCTGTAGCATGTTCCAGGAGCCAACCACTTTCTGTCTATGTTTTACAGAGATAAAATTTTGGTGGTGCCCGCACGCTCAGGTAAATGTTCTATAAGAATGCGAACATGTCAGAATAATGCGATGCCATTTTAAGCACACCTAGTGTTATAGCACACACCAGCGGACGTTTCAAACCTTAAGTTTTCCTAAATTCCAGAAAATTTGTCTCACGATCTTCCTTTGCGCATCGCAAAGTCTTGCCATGACAGACCTGCGCCACTTAATTTTTTCTCGGACTGATGCGCTGCCCTTTGCCGCTTTAAGTGAGCATGTGAGGGCGTCGAGCGCGCGCTGAGGATTGCCCAGCGCGCAGCGGCCCAGGGGCGCAGCCAGCACGCGGGCCAGCACAGCACAACAGATTCCTCACAACAAAACAAGCAGGCAACTCAACAAGTTTTAGGCTCCTTTTTATAGCACTCTGGATGAAAAATATCATTTCATTATCTTTTGCAGACCAGGTCATCCAAGATCAAACTAGGTCGGGCATCAACCTCGATGTCCAGATTTACCATTTGGAAGGACATGCGATTTAGATCTTAATGACACATATCTTGGGGCGTTGAGAGTTTTTCTAACCCTGTTCTACCCACCGTTATTGTTGCTTTTTTAATTCTTGATATGACGGACGGGCCAATGAAGCAATTACCGTTCCCCCTTTGGCATCTCGTGATACGGCAGGTCACATACATCGACACACTCAAGTGCCCATCGGATTCGGGATTCTTGGAACTCTTCAACGCGGTTTGCATATTGTAGCCTGTCTGATTATTAAGATAACAGAAAGGATCTATAAAATGCTATGACGACCCCTGTAACCCGGTCTAACTCGTCAAAATCATCATTGTTCTTGTTATCTACCATTGTAAAGACGCACCCGGCTGATGCAGTTTGACGAGAGCATTCCAATGCTGTTTTTGCATGGCTCTAACTTGCTTGATAACATCTGGATGTGCCTGCGAGGTACCCAATATGACGCGCTTTGGTTATATCGGCTGCCATTGTATTGGTTATATCGGCTGCCATTGTATGAGTTATATCGGCTGCCATTTTATTGGTTATATCGGCTGCCATTGCATTGGTTACATTGGCTGCCATGTATTGGTTATATTGGCTGCCTTTGTATTGGTTATATCGGCTGCCATTGTATTGGTTATATCGGCTGCCATTGCATCGATTATGTCGGCTGCCATAGTGTCCATCCGGATGGTTCTCGGCGTGGCTGCGGGGACGCAAACTGCATGGACAGGGTGGGCTGTGTGCACTGAATGTGACGCACGGAGTGGCCCAAGCTGCCATCTTGCGACCTGCGCTGTTCATGACCTTGGTCAATGTCTGCGGCAGCATATCCCACATGGAAGGATCGTAATGCTCGCAGACGACATCCAGTTCCTTGATTCCGAATGTTTAACAAGAGTTGAATGCTCCCTCCGTGTGGCACGGCAGTGGTTCACTAAGGGTCAATTGAAAACTTATCCCTCCAAGACTTAAGTTATCATTTTAAATCCCAAATTATCTCATCTAAAAGTCTCAGCTTTTTGATCCCTTTTGACGATGCCCTCTTACTTTTCTCACATACGTTGCTGTATTGCCATGAGGTGACATTATACGTCAGTGTAATGACAGTGCGTTTAGAGAGCGATCTTTTCGGCGTCCGTACTGAGACTGACCTAAACCAGCGTGACCGTAGGACCCCATCGCCGCGAGAGCTGGGGTGGTCTAAATTTGATGAACTACTCCCCATCATCATATCATCACCATTTCACCATCACAGCACCGTCCTGTCGCATTTGAATTATGTGAGCGACTGCCCCGGCGCCCTGACGTGTCCGCCCGCCACGCGCGAGCTACAGAGCGACTGCTCCGGCGCCCTGACGTGTCCGCCCGCCACGCGCGAGCTACAGAGCGACTGCTCCGGCGCCCTGACGTGTCCGCCCGCCACGCGCGAGCTACAGAGCGACTGCTCCGGCGCCCTGACGTGTCCGCCCGCCACGCGCGAGCTACAGAGCGACTGCTCCGGCGCCCTGACGTGTCCGCCCGCCACGCGCGAGCTACAGAGCGACTGCTCCGGCGCCCTGACGTGTCCGCCCGCCACGCACGTGCTACAGAGCCACTGCCCCGGCGCCCTGACGTGTCCGCCCGCCACGCGCGAGCTACAGAGCGACTGCTCCGGCGCCCTGACGTGTCCGCCCGCCACGCGCGAGCTACAGAGCGACTGCTCCGGCGCCCTGACGTGTCCGCCCGCAGCACGCGTTTGCCATCGGAAGTAGCACAAAAGACTCGGTCTGCGCTCTTCATTGAGCGCGAGTCTGGGTAATGAGACCCGACTTTGCATGTCTCCCCATGCCATCCTTGCTTTTTACGCTTTGAAAGTTACTGTAATTGTTTGTCTCGTATGAGTTTCAACTGTCCTATCATATATTACCGTGAACACGATATGAGTCATCGAGCGAAGGTGCTTAAAGAACATGTCTGTATCTATATCTGATATTCCAAAGCGTTTGGCCAAGCGATGCGCCGTCACAGTCATCAGTGAGTGTGGCCGGTACCAAGTCAGATCAGGTCATTCGGGTCAAACGTTGAATGCGCTGAATTTTTCTCGTCATCTCCAAGAGGAACAAAAGATGACAGCAAAACCTGCGACCTCGGAAAGTGCGTGTCATGCCGCCTAGCAGTATAAGTTAACGGGATGCATAAGTTGTCTAATACCATGCCATACAGATTAAACAGTTGCCCCTATTCGTATAATTCTAAGTTGGACCCACTTGACCTCACTTGACTTTGGATGACCCGATCTAAATGCATTGCACAGAAACTTGCTATTACAGTGTGACAAGGCCACGCAGGGCAATGCACTAACCCTCGCTCGGATTCATCGCATTTCATAAACCGGCCTGATTGGGATGTGTGATACGGCAGCCTCAGTCATTTCCAAGCGAATAATAATAAGGTATCGCGGAAAACAAACAGTAAAACGGCCTCAGCAAGATCTTCCGACTGGATACAAAGTCTGCGTGGCGAGATCAGTTAGAGTCCCACTCCCACCACATCACTCGTTCGTCGCGAGATCAGTTGGAGCCCCCACTCCCACCAGACCACATCACTCGTTCGTCGCGAGATCAGTTAGAGCCCCACTCCCACCAGGCCACATCACTCGTTCGTCGCGAGATCAGTTAGAGCCCCACTCCCACCAGGCCACATCACTCGTTCGTCGCGAGATCAGTTAGAGCCCCACTCCCACCAGGCCACATCACTCGTTCGTCGCGAGATCAGTTAGAGCCCCACTCCCACCAGGCCACATCACTCGTTCGTCGCGAGATCAGTTAGAGCCCCACTCCCACCAGGCCACATCACTCGTTCGTCGCGAGATCAGTTAGAGCCCACACTCCCACCAGGCCACATCACCGGTTAGTGTTTTTCGAAAGTCGCGCTGCTTCAGATTTACGTGTCAATATTTACCAAAGGCATGCAGCGCAGCAGCATGCAACATATAAAGTCGCATGACTTATCAACTTTTAGAATGTTGAAACATGTTCTCGTGCGTTATGATTAAATACTAGGGGATGGACTAATTCACTTACTGCAGGCCATCGTCGCTGTCGGCGGAAGATTACAAGGGAGGAGGGGGTAGTGAAATAGTTAAACTGTGCAACGTAATTCAAGGATGACCCCTAACCGTAAGTCATTGACTGCTTAAGTGCGACAAGCGACGGACATAGCAGTGAAAAAGAGGTCAGTGTTAAGACCCTGCGAAAGGTGCAATGTTCAAACACCTAACCTTCTACATGCGTTGAGGGTTAGGACTTTGGGTACTGAAGATATCGCGATATCATGCGTTCAGCCGTTCAGCAGTTGTTTCAACAAAGGCAAAATCCAGGGAGCACCGGAGATCCGTCCTCAAGTAGCAGGGTTAAGAAGATCAAAACTGAAAACAATACGAAAAACTTGGTGCTCATAGTCACAACTGAACATTATCTACTTACACTGCGAGTCGGCATTTTCATATCCGAGCACGTGCTCCGGGTTGGTCAGCAGGCCCTGGCTCTTCATCAGGAAGGGTACGGACCTCATGACGAACATCTCCTCGTCCAACGTCGCCCTGCAGACCGCGCCGCCCAGGACGAGTACAGACAGCGCTGCCGCCAGCACCGGAGGTGTCATGACGGGGCGAGGCTCGAGAGGCGGCGGTGGCGGCAGCGGTGACGGCGGCGGCCAAAGTGGTCAACAACGGCCGCTGTCGGTGGCGACTGGGTCAGCGATCCAGGCGACGCCGCTACACACGGCCGTATCCAACACCGGGTCGGGGTGCAGGCCCGGCCCGTCGCCACGTGCAGGTCACGCACCCAAATGGCCCCGGCGGGACAGATGCACGATGGCAAAGGGTTTCGATCGGCCCACCGCAGTTGAACATAGCTTGATTAGACGCATAGCTTTTCAGCTAATTGCTCGGACTGCCGAGATCGCCAGAATGGTTCGGATGTTGGGAACTGGAAAAGTAATTCAAAATGCAATTTATGCCATATGTGAAGCTTGTATGATTCATGAAGGTGACAATTTCAATATGCCTTTTTAGCAGTACATTTGAAACCCACAAAATCACCTAAACAGGAGGAAGAGGTCAAGAGTTCAGGGGTCAAGCGGGGCGCCTGGGGAGCCAGGGGTCTGATTCCCGCACAGCGGCCGTCTTTCCCGCTAGGGTGAAAAGCAGGCGCACCATATAGCCTCAGCAAGTGAGCGCTTCAAAAAGCCCCAATGACACCCACAGGAGGCGCCGATTCCATCACCGTCTGCTCACGTGGCTCACCGCCGTCTCCAGCAGACTACGGCGGATGATACGACCACCTGGAGTCACACAGGCGATCCCGAACAAGAACTGTGCGGTAAAGATGGCCCCGTTTATTCGATGTAACTCCGTGCATGTCATCCACATTGCTAAGCAAGGTCGTGCAGAATTTGCATTTGTGTTGAACTTTCCACAAGCTGTCCAGACAGCCACAGAAGTAGCTCGTTAAGCACAGGCTACCTTGACATATGAAGTTAATAATTATTCAATAGCTGCACCTAATAAACGTGTCAAGATATTCGTATGAATTATCCACTTGAAGATTATCCACCTATTACTTAAGGTATGATCATAGACATATCAAAATATTCGGTTAAACATATTTATTTGAATGTCTAGATGTCTTATCTTGAAGGCGATCCAAGCCAATGCGTGTCATCAAGCATTGGAAGAACAGGTCAACCTGTTGTAGCTTCCAAGGCTCCTGTTCCTTAGCCATTTGTTGATTCAGCAACATCCTGTTTTGTGCGGTGAAACTATTCTAGTCCATCTTTCAAACTTGGGGTTAATTGTCCTTAATAAATGAAAATTCTACAAAACATTGCAAAGCATGCGTTCGCTGTAACGATACAACACCATACCCATTGTGGGGGGCAAGCAGCTACAATCTTCCAATCGGTCCTTCAGATTTGATGCGTTTGTTTGGCAAAAGCTTCTAATGATTTAAGACTAAATTAGTACAGGCCTTACGATACTGCTTGCGATCCGTCAGCTAATCCTTCCCCTTACTCCCCATCACTGTTCCATAATTTAACTGCACTAATCATTTACTACTCATTACTGTCTTCTGTCACGTTCAAACACAGACACCCGCGAGGAAAATTTCATGCAAATTTAATCCACCCATCTCAAACGTTAACAAGTACAGAAAAGAAGTGTCAATGAACTTTAAGAGATAACAACAGCTTGAATCTTTCATCACGCGCAATCTTGACATCTAGCATGTTAGGGAAGTGTTGTTAGCTTCCCCTCCAATTTATTTTCTTAGCCATGACAGCTGGAGTAAACGTCGACTTAAAACTGGGGCAAAACATTCCTTCCATCATATCGCAAAAGCACGATCATGCCTCTATCGAAGCCAAATTTCACGGTTTCAATACACCAACAATGTAGTAATTTATCTATGTAAGAACTGCTGCCGGGCTCCCCTACTCTAATGTGTAGCAAAGTGTAGACAGATGTAGCTTCACGCCATATACGTTTATGGAGCTTAGATGGTGTAAGTACATCACACCATTCTGCCGCTGTTGCCGTGTTCATTCTCTCGTCTCCAGCACGTGTGCATTTGCTGGTGGTCTGGCGATGAACGCCTGTCACCACAACTTTGTCAGAATGGAGCTTGTGAGGCGGAGTACCCAAAGTCACGCCATACAAACCACATCAAAACATATTTAATATCTTTGGTTTTGCAGCTTCTTAGGAAATCAGGGAATGTGCCCATATAATCAGTAATGTGAACTGTACTGACTCACTTTTGCCAAGTCATCTACGTCGGCCACGTCATAAACCTGACATTCATTTCAACTGTGTGAATAAAGCCATACCTGAAAACCCGAAAAACTCGGAAGAAGGCTTCGTTTTTTGTGATTCTCCCCCAAAATGGAAGTTTAAGCCCTTGTTTACTAGCTACCAAAGCATTCATTTTTCACTTCCCTATTCAAAGCACAATTTTTTGGCATGCTGCCTTTAGATTCCAATCACACCTTCCCACGTTCCAGATCCCGACTTATACCCTCCCCCATCCCCACCTTCCCACGTTCCAGATCCCGACTTATACCCTCCCCCATCCCCACCTTCCCACGTTCCAGATCCCGACTTATACCCTCCCCCACCCCCACCTCAATACCCCCCACCCCCGCCTCAATACCCCCACCCCCATACCCCACCCCCACCTCCATACCTCACCCCACCTCCATACCCCACCCACTCACCCATACCCCACCCCCACCTCCATACCCCACCCACTCACCCATACCCCACCCCCACCTCCATACCCCACCCACTCACCCACCAATCTCTGAGACACGGTGGCCACACACATCTTGGCACCGATGTATTAGTCCCGAAACATGCCCGCTATCTTCGTACCATCTCCACCGCGGCCAATTGTGGGTCAATGTGTGATCAACAATGCAACGCACACGAAAAGCCTGCCACCTGCAGAGTCAACAGCAGAACATGATCCGATCGCGTCAGATGGAGACAGGAGAATGCAACTCGATAACTCTGACCAATTCCAACCAGGGGTCGTTCAGCTGACGTGACTGAACTGATGACGTACCCAGTCATGTAACAGGCCTCGAAAACATTCTGAAGCATTCCAACTACCACGGGCCGGGATATACTTTGCATTGGCGTGCAGCTACCAGCAGTAAAATACGGTAGCCGTCAACAAAGTAAGCAGTGGAGCGCGGCTGGAGTCGGTGCTGGTGAGGCGCTTCACTCCACCGGCCGCTTCTATAAATCAGCGGCTTTGGACGGAAGTGCACGCCGCACCAGCCAGCTATTTTTCAGCAGCCGCGGCCGGAAGGCGCGACCTTTGCATGCTGCCACCAACCCGGAAACGGCCCGGTGATTACCTGGCCGGCGGTGTCGTGACCACGCACGGCCCGTGTGATTACCTCGCCAGCGGTATCGTGACCACGCACGGCCCGTGTGATTACCTGGCCAGCGGTGTCGTGACCACGCACGGCCCGTGTGATTATCTGGCCGGCGGTGTCGTGACCACGCACGGCCCGTGTGATTACCTGGCCAGCGGTGTCGTGACCACGCACGGCCCGTGTGATTACCTGGCCAGCGGTGTCGTGACCACGCACGGCCCGTGTGATTACCTGGCCGGCGGTGTCGTGACCACGCACGGCCCGTGTGATTACCTGGCCGGCGGTGTCGTGACCACGCACCGCTCGTGTCAGCGGCCGTTTCACGAGGCCCGGGTTCATGGCGGGGCGAGCGGAGGCGAGCTGCCACGGCTGCGGACGACCGCCGCGGGCGACACTCGTCACGGCTGGGGACGACCGCCGCGAGCGACACTCGCCACGGCTGGGGACGACCGCCGCGGGCGACACTCGTCATGGCTGGGGACGAACCGCCGCGGGCGACACTCGTCACGGCTGGGGACGACTGCCGCGGGCGACACTAGTCATGGCTGGGGACGACCGCCGCGGGCGACACTCTTCACAGCTCATGCTCCAGCCAGGCGAATAATAATGACGTTATTTGTAGCTTGGGTAGTCTAGCTTAGGTCTATTGAGCACCATTTAAGGAGGCAGACTGTTCTACATTCTTTTGTTTCCTTTATCATAGCTATGACGTGTCAACACACCTCTAGGCGTTTGGCATTGGGGCTTTACGACGCACTCAGCTGCTGAGGCTATATGACGTCGCCTGCCTCTCACCCTGGCAGGAAGGGCGGGCACCGCGGGGAATCGAACCCCGCACCTCTGGATTCCCAGACACGCGGTGGTTAACGCAGACGCGTTACAACACACCTCTAGAGACTAGCTGAAAGTCTAAAACTAGATTGCCACTGCTGCTTTGCAGGTGCACCCAAACGCGAATTCTCCGTTTGCCTCGGCACGCCGGCCGATCAGGCTGCTCCATGGTGTGAAACGTCTCTGCACACGGCGCGATGACCTTAAACACATTGTATACATTATCAGTCACCGCATGTGAATATGTGTATGCGTATGTGAATATGTGTATGCGTATGTGAATATGTGTATGCGTATGTGAATATGTGTATGCGTATGTGAATATGTGTATGCGTATGTGAATATGTGTATGCGTATGTGAATATGTGTATGCGTATGTGAATATGTGTATGCGTATGTGAATATGTGTACGCGCAGCGTGACACATCACTTTATCTTGAAAGAGGTGTCCCGCTGGACATGGAGTTTTGAGCTGAAAAAGTAGTCTTGAAGACCTTTCGGTGCTGTTCACAACCTTGCCCTTCATGACACCCTTAGCCCATCTAGTATCTGAACTACAGGCACGCTACATTGGGAAAAGGTGTGTCGGTGATAGTATTTCAAAAGCCACATTGGCAATCATGACGTTATGATAACATCATTCAGATTCTGCGATTCCATAAGCCATGTGGCAATCGAGGCCAAGAAAAACATAATTGCTGAGGCGTCCATAGCTGGCGTCCGTGATCGCGATTTCCAGATATACCGGCCGTTCATTGTCCCTCAATCATTGTTGTGCAATGTACGATGGCGTAGTCCCACCATGAGGCATTGAGGAGCATGTTTACTGAACAGATAATTGCGCTGTCTACATGAGTCATTCTTGCTCAAAAAGTATACCAATAGTTTTAAGTAAGCTGGCTTTATCGTATCTGATGCGTGTTTCAATATCCTCAAATGTAAAATATTCCCTTTAATTAGCCAGCAAAATCTTGAGTTTCCAAGGCAATCAGTAATCCTTCATGACACCACCAAACATATGTCACTCTCTAGGCATTTTTAATTGCTATCCGCGGATATCATCAACCAGGTAGTACGTCGCCGCTAAGGCCACGCGGTTCTAAAGGCCTTCCACATTGTGACGCCAGTGGACCAGTGGAGCACGAGTTGCACCTGCTGACAAATCGGACTGGTAGTTTGGACAAACATCAGCCTTTTTCCTCAGCAGACTGAACCATCAGTGGACTGGACCATTAGCGGACTGGACCATCAGCGGACTGGACCATCAGTGAACTGGACCATTAGCGAACTGGACCATCAGCGGACTGGACCATCAGTGAACTGGACCATTAGCGAACTGGACCATCAGCGGACTGGATCTTCACTAGACTGGACCATCAGCGAACTGGACCATCAGCGAGTGGCCCATCAGTGGACTGGACCATAGGTGGACTGGACCATCGCCGGACTGAACCATTAGCGGACTGCACCATCAGAGGACTGGACCACCGCCGGACTGGACCATCAACGGTCTGGCGCTTTCTCATCTTTTCCAGACGACGAAGTAGAGATAGTCTTCATACCATCTAGAAAGAAAAACTAGACACTGTACCCAAGGACAAAATGGCATCGCATAGCTTGCATAGCATTGCATTAGGACAGGGACACTAAACATGAATGCCGCTGCAGCTCCAATGAACATCAATTCATGACCCCAACAACACCATGCACAGCAAAACTAGCTCGAGTGCTCAAAATGACATACTCACCGGGTGAAATACCAGCGAGGCTATTGGCCCAGTGAGTCTTCCTTGAATGAAGAGAACGCTTTCAGCTTCAGCGGCTGTTCCAAGTCGTATTGGGCGCCGCACTCTCCCAAGGCTGATATTTTCCAAGCACGGGGGAAAGGTTTGCGTGGTTTTGGGGACCAGGAAAAGCCATTCGTTAAAAACTACGCAATGCGACTTGCAAGGCACTCATGTATACAAGCCATTTGACCTGTCGGGCTTCGCGTGCAACGTGTCAGTATCACCACGATCTCACCTCACCACGCGATTAATATGGCACGCCTGGAGCCCACAGAGGACCCAATCACGTAAAAGCTGAAGAACACTTGCGCAAAATACGAGCGGATCTAGATATCGTGGATTGGACGTCGAAACAACAAGACATTAGCTGATATTAACTGAGGAGAAAGTAGAGAGCCGCACTGGCAAAGGTGTGCGACGATGTGTGGAGATGGTCAAATACGCTCGCACGGATCCTTCCGTTTTGTGCTGTTTTTTTAGGATCGATGTCCACTGTCGGCTACTAGAGCAGATGAAGACGGGAAACTGACGGCACATTATTGTCAAAAATACCAGATGCAAGTAACACTTAGACCTAAAGACTGATCTACTCTTATCTGCGTCAGCAGCTGAGTGGAAATTTAGCAAAAGCCGTTTTTCACATTCGATTACGGTGCAAAACTTACCTTAAATAGCAAATTTTCAGCGTTTGTTTCTTTAGCGGCATGACGTTAATCGTCGGTTTCCGGATAAACATGATTTGCAGTGACAGAAGACTGCAACCGCGGTTGCCTGGCTATAAGGAAGAGAATGCTCGTTATTAGCAGGCTTGATTCCAGATCTCTTCCTACCGAAACTTTTCGATACTTTTTAAAAACATCCATGTTATGTTTGACGCAGATGTGACAACATACGCTCGCATAGCCTGGCCGCGTCCCTGAACACAGCTTTTCAGTACTCACAGGACTTACAAACCTCAGCATGACTTACGATGCCAATCTTTGAGTTGAATCATCCTCAAAGCCCGCCTTGCTCCACCCATCACCGATGTAAACAATAACGACGCAACCAGCATCCAAAGTCTGCGATAGATCCACCCCGCTGATTGCCAGGGATGGCACTCGCCAAAAAAAAGGGATGTAAAAAAGGCCTGGACTGACGACAACATGCCTTCAAACAATCCTGCTAATATAACTAGCGTGCTCTTAGAGAGGTACGCGTGGCTTAGCTGTTGAATGCTAGTAGAAATATCTGAAAATAATCACTTGCTGGCCATAATGTTTAGTATATACTTCAACCTCATATGAATATTGCTTTTTAGCTTTTGTTTTAATTTAGCTTATTAAACCATCGTAGGGATGGCTAATGTCACGTTCATTCTGAAATCCGTCTAGAATGCATTACTATGCGGCATAAACAGACAGCGAAATAGATCATAAAGACTAAACGAGGGCAACATCTCATTTATTGTGACCAAGACCTGCTCAGCATACTCGCACCGCTGTTCGCTCACCATTCTCACAATGTTGTCACAACTGCAAAAAACGCAAGTCAATGCACCTTCATGGATTCCATCGATTGTAATGGCCAGCCTGATCAGACAAACAGCTGACCATTTCTTAAAGGGAGTGTTCCACATTTATATCGGGTTTTGAACTGAAATAGTCATCTTAAAGGCCTATTGGTGATGATCACAATCATGCCCTTCTTAAGAACTAAGTCCCTCTAGTTTTTTAAGTTACACGCCGGGAACATGAGGAAAGGCATATCGGGGAGAGTATTTCAGTCACCTTGGTGTTTATGAGGTCATAATAACCCCATTCAAATCCTGCCATTTCATAATTCATGCGGCGATCAAGTCCAAGAAAAATATTATTGTCAAGACGTTCATATCTGACGTTCGTGAGCGCGATTTCCAGATATAACGGCCGTCAATTGGCTTTCAATCAACGTTTGCAATGTACGATGACATAATCAAACCATGACGCATTGAGAAGTATGTATGCTTGACAGAGAATTGTACTATCTAGAGCAGTATTCTCCACATAAAAAACATACCAATAGTTGTAAGTGAACTTGTTTCATCACAGCTGATGCTTGCTTCAATATCTTCAGATGTGAAACATTCCCTTTAAGACACACTTTCCGTGATTTCAGCTTCGAATGCCACATCAACAAGCTTCAGCCTGCTAAGTTATCATCAAAGACGCGTCTTTCAAGAGATTTAACGAAGCTATTGGCATCGGCTGCCAAAGGCGCCGGCCCCATTTAAGCTCGGCTCTTTTAGTTTTTGAAATAATCTACCTGACAACAATAAACATTCCCTTCATCTTGTTTCGCCTCGCTTGTGCCGCACTGCACAAGTCGTCCAGTTGCTTATTTATTATTCATGGCCTGGCTGGAAGCCTGGTGGGTCACATTGAAATAAATCAAGTGCAGCTGGAAGAGCATAATTTATCGTCGTCGGTTTGAATTTGAAACACGAGATTCTTCAGATTGTTGAGGCACCTACCATCAGATCTTGAGATGATGAGATGGGCTGTCACACGTCACTGACATTGATGAGTTAATTGGAGTGTGTGATCTAGTATATCAATAGCTCTACTACACTGACTTTCCTATTACAAAACATCGACGGCTTGGAAGGCGATAAAGCTACATCATGTAACTTTTTATTTTTGGTTCATGTGCCCCTGGAAAGGAACATATTGTTCAGCGGTTTGCAACTAGAGTCTGTGGAAAACGGCATACGATACATACAATTTTCGGCTTAAAACCAACTCCATAAATAGTACCGCTGCCTACATTCACTAATTACTGTCCTGATATGATATGGCCTATTGCCTATTATGGCCTATTGCCTATATTGCTATGATATGGCCTATTTTGTTAAAATCACCATGCATGCTATCATCATATCACTATATTGCCATCCAACGTTACTTGCTCCGCCGGGTAAAGACAATATTAATGTCGTACAGGTCGAGACATTCCGTACCGCCTTTTGCCGGGCCTCGACCCGTTTAGTGCTGCAGCTAGCAGGGACATTGTTTGGCTTCCTGCGGCGCTAAGAAAGACATGCGGCCAGCATTACATGACGAGACTGTGTTTAGCAAGGGTTGAAACATGTTGGAAACAACAAGAAAGCTATGAAAGCGGTCAATGCGAAGCGCGAATGCACATGCACACATGCTATCTCTGAGGTGAGTGTTCACGTAGCTTATTACTTTCACGCCTTGGAATGGCCCAGCGACGTCGCATGCTGCACTACATCTTTCCTGCAAGAAGGAAGTTCTCCGCGGGTTTTCCAGTTCGGATGGTGACCTTAATTTGTAAGTGCCGTAGCCTTTCGATGAATGTAAACCCGTAATGACATGAGATTCAAAGAATATATTTTAAATGTTAAATTTCTGTCAAGTCCGTGTAAAAAATCGAGCGGGTATCGTCGAGTTTACTGCTTTACTAATATTTGCATCATGAAGAGCCATCAAAGGGACACCTTCGTGCAAATGCCTTGAGACCCAGGCGCGTTCTAATCATTGCCTCAAGTTTTCGGGGTCACGCTTCCCGACCCTTCTGTCCCTGTGCCACAGGCCAATCAGTATTCTGTTCCTGTGTCACAGGTCAAGTAGCACTCTGTTCCTGTGTCACAGACCAAACAGTACTCTCTTCCTGTGTCACAGACCAAACAGTATTCTGTTCCTGTGTTACAAGCTAAACAGTGTTCTGTTCCTGTGTCACAGGGCAAGCAGTATTCTGTTTCTGCGTCACGGGCCAAGCAGTTCTCTGTTCCTGTCACAAAGCATGCAGTACATCAATGAGCCATTCGTAGGGGAGACATCCGTTAGTGAACATGGCAGAGTCTATATTCGGTTTTCAGTCTACGCCCACGAAGAAATTATCCCTTTGTGAAGAATAATCAGCTGGCAGAACGGATTCCAGCCATTCCCACACATACGATAAACCATTAATAGCATAGCCCTTGGGCCCGCCGCTTAATGTAGCATGATGAGGCATTAGTCCTGCTCACAACACACAACTCGCTGAAGCCACCTATGGAGCTTTCGGCAGGTGGCTGATTGGTCTATTTGTAGCCCTTACTGGATTTTACACATGCATCATTTAATGGCTTAAAGGGAAGGAAATTTTAGGTAAATCGGAACATTACATGCATATATATATATATATATATATATATATATATATATATATATATATATATGTATATATATAATGTATATATATAAACATTTATATACACATATACGTATGCATGTATATATAAACACCTATAAGGTAATGTAGGCTATGCACGATGCATAGCTCTCTTTTCAGAACTATTTTACTAAATGTTTTAAGTAAATTGCCATCAACAAGTTCCAGCCTGAGAGAATCAATTGCGGCGTGGTAGCCAACTATAAGCGTTTTAACTATCCTAAGCAGCGGCCATGATTTATGTTCAAGCTTAAAGCGGCATGTTTGCTCGTGTCAAGTAGACCATGGAGACAAATCTGCACCAAACTTATCAGATGAAGTTTAATGTTGTGTAACAACTTCTGCCATAATACATTAAAATATCACGTTGCTAGCGCCAAACATTGTTGTAACTGCGCTCACTGGTGGTGTTTTAGCCCCTGGCCTATCATCCAAAGATATTTCATCTCTAAGTCAGCTGTAGTCGAGTTCGGGGTACTTGGACGTACTGCTTCCGAGGGGTTTCTAAGGTGGAGGAGTATGGGGCATTGGTTATGCGGTGTGTGCCTGTCCAGCTTGAATTCCCACCTGAATGAGTATTTCAGTGTGGTATGTCTAGCGTACGAAGTGGGTGCTCGATAGATGTAGGTGGGCGCCAGGTAAACCGTAGTGCGCCCTGGGGACGCTCGCACGGAGTCGCACGGAGTCGTAATACAGAGTCGTGTATTTGTATCTGCCGTGAGTGCCTTCCTACCCCATGTTCATTTCGGTCTACTTTGATTGCCAAGAATCCCCAATACTGCTTGGTGGTCTTCTTTCTTAAATTGGAAACGGCGAAATATCACACTGTATCTGTTTGATGCATTGTTTATAGGGAGCCGATAACAGGTAATTTTCGGGTCTGTTTAACGAAATTGTATACCGAATTTCTAAGATGCAACGCAAAAACTACTCCAGATGCTTTTCTGTTGTCACCCCAAACTCTTTTCGCAATTTGTCTGCAGAAGTTGATGCATACAGCTATCACTATAACCGAGAGAAAAGTTGGAGCATTTCATTAACATGCTCTCGGGTGGGGGCCAAATTGACCCCCGAAGGTTTTCTCAGAATGATTCTGAACGACGTAGTCGTAGTAGTAGTAGTAAGACGTAGAAGTAGAGCGACGAAGCGGCGTAGCCACGCAAACCTTGCATAGCTGTAAGGAACAAAACAGCAGACATTTTAGTGTAAAAAGCTAGGTGTACCTTGTAAGGTCGCTGACATATGACAGGTCAAGGTCGGGTCGTGGCTGTCTGCGAAGAGCATTTCTACGGAATCGTTCTATGTGGTACAACAACGGAGTGTTAGACAAAGCCATACACATCTACATTTTAGGTGGCACTTTGTGGCACTTATTTCGATTGTTTAATGACAGGGACCACAATAGACATGTTCCGTGGACATTTCAAAGTTCATGACATGCCACTGACCTTAAATGACCAATCTCAACATTTTGTTTTTAGGAACATACCGCCTCGTCTAATCCCTGACGTTTATCAATTGGTAAAACAGGAGCAATCTCCTAGGCATCTGGATGCCTTGTTTTCATAAAGATTGAACAGGGTCAATGACCCATTGACATTTTGCTTAGAACAGGTATCTTCACTTCATGAACTTCATGGCGTTTGCATGAGGAAGTCTAGGGGCACTTGAGACACCAGTCGGAAGTTTGACCTTGTTTAACCTATCTTCTCCCCAAGGTCATGACGTAATTTAAAATCATGCAGTCAAATTTTGACACAAGTGAGTTTACGTACAAAACAGTTTACCCTACAAATTTGGTATCTCTAGCTATCTTGGTTTTTGAGACCTCGGGGGATCAAACTGATCCGGCTCACCCGAGCGAAGCGTATTCAACCGGCCACCCGGGCGCATGTTTACGGAAAGCCAGATGGAGCCAAACGAAGCGCGCCGTTGAAAAATCGACCTACTGCGCACACGATGAACACATAACATGTCCAACGCACTAACTGTGAAAGTTTCCTCGGTTTGCGATACCAAGGCAATAGCCATGGTACCACAGGTTTTTTGGGTGCAATCTAGATAACTGTTTGGTGGTCCAAGCAGCACGCGATCCGAAACGTTACACTGTTCGTGACACAAGCAGCCCTCGAAGGCCCAGCGGATTGGCAGCAGTCTGTAGTGGACGTTGGGCGGGTGGGCAGATAGCATGATATAGGAGCGGAAGCCAGAGCCAACACACTGATCCCTGCATTCTCGCTTTCGGAGCTGACGGTTTCTATATATTGTGCCCCTGACGCCAAGCGGGCACGCCATCCAGGTGCCGGACGTGGCCAAAACAGCCAGCGAAGCCCGGCCTGTCGCCCCCCCCCCCCCCCACCCTCGGTTCGGTGTCCAGTCGGCCCGGCCGTGCCGCCACTAGGTCACACCAGGCGACATCGTAGCCTGGCCGGCGCGGCACGGCGTTCTGGGCCACCGTGTCCTCGTCGGCGAACAGCTGGCTCTGGGACAACCGGTCCACCTGCGGACATGTCAGATCGAGACCCAGCCAATAGCGCAAGCGCATAGATGACACCAGTGGCCCAGACAGCGGCCGGGTAGGTATGGTCACTGGCGAACTGGTGGGCCTGGCAGAGTGGTTGTACCGACTGCGGAGCGGCAAGGCGTAATGTCACAAAATTCACTTTTCACTTTCAAGAATTCTCATCTGAAACCCTATACCGGCCGCCATCCACTAATTACACAACCGCCCGATGGACCCGCCAGCAGAGTGGCTCACCCTCGGTCAGGTGGCTCAAGATTGTATCAACCATGAGACTGCGGGTTATGTGTAGCTATTAGCCTCGACTTTCTTCAAGCTCAACATGAGCACTGACCACGTTCCATCTTTTCATCGGAGCCTGAACTATGTTTGGCTTTCGAAATGCTATCCGATATTTCCTTTAAAAAGTCGCCTTTAGCGTCTCACTACCTGCCAGTTGCATCAGCCAGTTCTGGGATCGCAAGGCGGTGCCCTACATTTTGATTGGTTTGCGTAACCATCAGATGACGTCGTACTCGTTTCTCATCGGTTAACTATCGCATTATTTCTGAACCCTACGACCAACTATGAATCAGTTCCGACGCGCACAGTATAAAGGCCGTACCATAAGTGACCGTGTAAATGCTCTCACACTCTCCGAGCTCGAAGACGCAAGACCGCTGATGGTTGATGTGTGGACAGTGTGGTGTGAGGGTTGGTGTGTGTGACTAGAAGATAGAAGCTGTGTTTGACAACGGCCCTCCTTGTTGGACTCGCGAGAAAGACTGGCGAGAGCAAAATCTCCACTAATATTGACGACCACGCAAACAGTCAGAAATCTGCTACACAAAGCAAGACCAGCTTTTTGCAAACTGCCATGGCTGCATTTCGAAATGGAAGGACTGAGCGGCCGACAAAACCTGTTGTCAACGCCATCCTCCGAGCCTATAGTGCCACGCGATCGATCGAGCCAATCGAACCGATAGACATCAACTTCTTACCAATCGATGCGCCATGCTCGAAAACATGCTCCTTTTTGAACATGGTGACCTTCGGTTGGGTCCAGGTACACCAAAAATGCCGAAAACCGGAATAATGCGGTTGCAGACAACCACATACACTGAGCCGACGGAACTGAATGGCACAAAACCTTAAACCATCGATACATCACTGTCGATCACACATCTAACCGGAATATGATGACCCTGGGTCAGGTCAAAGATCACCAAAAAACGCGCCAAACCACGTGAAATTAGTTTGTTGACAGCTCATGCTATGAGCCTACGACCGATCGGCACAAAACGTTTACCAATCTTTGTGTCATAGTTGACATCCTATTCTGATTAGAACGTGGTGACGTTGGGTCAGGGCAAAGTTCATCAATATACCAAAAAACCTGAAACATAGGGTTACAGCCAACCACACACTTTGAGCCTATGGGAGTGATGGGCACAAAACATTCATCAATCGATGCGTCGTAGTCGATTTATTGCCCATGCAAGAACATGGAAACCTTGGGTCAGATCAAAGTTCACCAAAGACGCCGACAACCACCAAAACTACCTACTTTTCCGGTTTTTGGCGTCCTTTGACCTAACCCAAAGTCACCACGTTCTGGAAGGAGAGGATATCAACTACTGCGTGTTGATCAGGCAAGGTTTTGTGGCGATTGGTTCCATAGGTTCGAAGCAGGGGTCGTTTACAACAGGCGCATAGTCAGAGCCGTGGCAAGGGGGAGGGCACAGGGTTTATGTAGGGCCCCTGATAGCAAAAGGGCTCCCCAGGGAATCGTCGGATACGGCCGATTTGTAAACAAGGTATGCGTTTCTTTTCTCTCTCTCTCTCTCTCTCTCTCTCTCTCTCTCTCTCTCTCTCTCTCTCTCTCTCTCTCTCTCTCTCTCTCTCTCTCTCTCTCTCTATACATGTGTGTGTGTGTGTGTGTGTGTGTGTATGTATGTAAAATAGTTCTTACCTCACATAACTGGAATATAGGCCGGGCGTTACCACAAAATTAATTCCGCCTGAAGTGTATGGTCAATAAACTGAAAAGATAACGCTTTAGACGATCGATGAAGTAATTCAACGGCGCTCTTCATTGGTCATTTGAACTCTTTTTAAACTGATGTGACTCAGAAACTTCGTCAGAATTTTTTATCACGGCTGCACAGAAATATTCGGAACCCCGCGAATGTAGATTGAAGATCAAGAAGAGTCAACAGTTTGTGTGAACATGACCAAGCGATGTTTGTCTTGAAACGCTCTGCATTCAGCCAAAATAAATTTATGATGCAACTTACGTGGCGTAGTTTTCAGTACGCACGCTCGTACCTCTTAGTAACACAAACCTACACCACAGGCCTTGTGGTCTCCACGTGCCGCGCAGCGCCGGCTCCGCTGCTGACACCATGCCATGACCAATGGGTTGACGAAAATGAAAACGCATTTAAAAGAAATATCTTTGAATGCTTTCGGACATAAAACCGTACATTTGAAGATATTTTCTGGCATATATTTCACCTGTGCAATTTTTAAATTGTCCATAATAACGGATTAGCCATTACAGCACCGCGAAATGATGCAGAAATCTGGTATTGGAGCTGGAAGACTCAATAAATTATTTCTATTTTCGTGTTGCCATAACGCTTATTTGTCCACAGAACATCCTCCAAGCTACAAACAGAATTCGTTTACTCTTGTATCTTAGTTGTGCAAATTTATTTTGAAAGACGTTCAGAGCCAATATTTTACGATGACCGTTGTTGCATGCACGGCTCCCATCTCGTGGTGCGACTTGCAGTGGCCAACACCGTTCGGTTTCACGGAAATTGCAGCCTAGACCATCGCTGTCCTCGCTTCCCAAGATCGCGGGCGTATCATTGGGGCTTCACGACACATTCAGCTGCTGAGGCAATATGCCGTCGCCTGCCTCTCACCCTGGCAGGAAGGGCGGACACCACGAAGACTTAAGCCCATACCTCTGGTTTCCCAGACGCGCAGTGGTTAGCGCAGGCGTGTTAACACGCGCTCGGGTGGGGATGGGGGGGGTCAAATTGACCCCCCGAAGGTTTTTCCAGAATAGTTTCCGAACGGCGCGGCGCAGCCGCCCCAAATTTTGCATAGCTGTAGAAAATTGAAGAGCGGATGACTATACCGACTTCGACCGACTATTATCAACACTAATAGTGCTTCTTATTTCCGGGGAAGGGGCTCGTTGAGAAGATTACTACGGGGCGCATTGTTGTTCCCGGTCAAGGACTGAAGGGCCATTCTGTCCCACGGTGGTTTGTCTTCCAGCCGTCATTCTGGAGACACGGGACACGATTCCCTGTCGAATCCGGAGGCCTTTAGAGGGACTCATCATGCCACATTAATCCGCTCCCTTACGCGGGGGCCCTCTGAAAGTGGACCGCACAGTTGACCCTGGATCGACGCAGGGGCCTTCATTGACGCAAAACATCTTTGATCGTCGCAGGCGGTCAAATATATGGCACATGGACCCCATTTCGGCCTAACCGGGCCATGCTAAATTTGGGTTGGGGCGACCGCCGTCCGGTACTGGGGCCTTGACTCGCGCAGAACCCTTCAATTGTCTTAATGTGAGTACTAGTTCTAAGTTCTCATGTTTCATTTCACTGGAGGGACGCGCTGCTGGAGGAGGGACACATGCTGGAGGGGAGCGACCAACGCAAGAGGCCCCCTGGCATTCGGGCCTCCGTCCCCGTCCCTATTGAGCAGATGTTCCCCTGGCTGACTCAAGGCCCCTTGTTCACACATAATACTTTGTTAGGCACTGTGGACCCTGAACGACACAGGGGCCCCGATCAGTATTAACCACGGAGCTGGCCTTGTTCCTGCATGGGAAGTTGGCCCCCAGAGCTCAGACGAACACAAAGCCGACTGTTCGCTGTTGGTGACCCCTGATCGAAAAAGAGGAACGTCTTTTCTCAGTGGTCCCTATCGGCGCAAGAAATCATCTTACTGACATTTGAGGTCACGACGCTATGGGCGCAGGTCCTTAATGTGATCTACAGCCAGCCCTTCGGACCATTCAGGCATCCCATTGGGTCCTTGATCTTTGGTTTCGAGAGACCCTTCGGCCGCTCTTCGGGCCCCCTCATACACCGCTCCGGCTCAGGGCCACTTGTCGCCACAGGACCCCTGCTCGGCACTATGGCCCCGAACAGGCACAGGAGACCCTCATTGTGTCAGAGACTCCGAAGATTGCAAATCGCCGAGCACGGCCTCGTTCCTGCTTTAGAAGTGGGTCTCCATGGCTCAGGTCTCAGACGAGCATGGAGCCGACTGTTCGGTGTCGGTGGTCTCTCGCCGACCTAGACACACGCATTTTCTGCGGGGCTCTTCAAACGGTGCAACAGGACCTCTGGCTGATATTTCAGGTGACGATCCTACAGGCTGTGGTTCTTTATGTGACCTACAGCCATTCCTCGGCCCTTATGTCCTCCAAGCGGGTCTTTGATTGTCGGCTCCAATGGGCCGCTCGGGCTCCTCTTCGGGCTTTATCGAACACTTTCTGTGGTCTACTCGGGGCCCTTTTGGGCACAGGGTTCTCTGCTAGGCGCTGTGGGCCCCTGGTAGATACAGGGCCACCAACCAGTGTAAATCACTGGCCTCAGCTTTACAGCTGATTGGGAAGTGGGTCGTCAGGCCCATACCGACACGGAGCCGATTGCACGGCACTGGTGGTGCCTGACTGACATATAGGCCCATATCGACTCAAGGGTCCTCGATCGTTGCCAAGGACCCACCGACTGATACTCCGCTCAAGCCGAGGCCCCTGAGTAAAAATCAGCCCAGTCCTTCGCGCCCTTAGACTCTCCAACCGGGCTCTTCATCGTCGGACCGGGTGGGCCCTTTAGGCTCTTTGGACCTCCTAGAACACTGCCTTTGGCCGACTCGGGGCTCCTTACCAACACGGGGTCCCCGTTAGGCGCTGTCGAGCGCTGAAAGACGCTGCAGCTACAGCCAATGTAAATCGCTGGCTCTTGCTTTGTTCCTGCCTGGGAAATGGGCCCTCAGGCTCATGCCGCCACGGAGCCAACTGCGCGTACTGGTGGTGTCTGACCGACATATAGACCCTTATCGACTCGGGGCTCCTGATCAGCGCACAGGGCCCTCTGGCTGGCCTTGCAGTGCCCGGCCTTGTGGACCGGGATCCCTGAATGCAGCTTCTGGCCGGCCTTTCCAGGCCCTCTGGGCCCTCAAATCGGGCCCCTAGTTGCAGGTTCTTTGGGGCTCCTCGGACACTAGGGGGAGGGGGGAGGGGAGGCACGTGCTTCCTGGGCCCGCGCTCCTGCCTGCGCTACTGGTCTGCAACATATTTTTCCGGCTGTTAGTATTTTTGGTGTGTCCCTTGAACTAGCCCAAGGTCATTATGTTTTGGAAATCATACGACCATAGCGCATCGATTAGTAAGGGTTCGGTGTCTATCGATTCGATCAACTCGATCGATCGGTCGGTGCATTAGACGTGGAGCATGGGAATGCCAAAGGGTTTTGCGGGCCGTTTAATCCCACCCATTTAGAAGTGAATCCATGGCAGTTTGAAAAATTTGGTCTGCGTTATGAAATGACAGTATTAAAGATATGCATGCCTGCATAATATACCACTTTCGAGGGCTGCAGTTTTGCAAATCTACCGAGGAATTTTGCTTGTTGGCTACTCTTTTGTGCTCTTTATATATATATATATATACATGTATATATGTATATATATACATATATATATATACATATATATGTATATATGTATGTATATATACATGTATATATGTATATATACATATATATATATATATATATATATATATATATATATATATATATATATATACATATATATGTATATATATACTCATGTATATATATATATATATATGTATATATATATATATTATATATATATTATATATATATATATATATATATATATATATATATATATAGTGCATATGCATGCATGTATATGTACACATATAAATGCATGCGTATATAATCTCTCTCTTTTTTTCTCTCTCTCTCTCTCTCTCTCTCTCCTCTCTCTCTCTCTCACTCACCCTCTCTCTCTCTCTCTCTCTCTCTGACGGCATCACACCCGTGAGTTGGGTCCGTCGTTTCCCTGCCAGTGTTTGCTCACTCTTACCGTCAAAATTGTTTAGGCAATGCTGTTTGGTGTGCAATACACTTTTCCAGTCACTGCTCGGCAGCACTACCTGGAATATCGTTAGCTTAGAGGACAACCGTGGAGAGCCCGGCATCAGAGGCCGGCCATCTCAACAGAACACATGTCATTTGTCTGCAATGCCCACCCCAGGGCACGGTCTGACGGGGCATATACCAGAGGCCAGCTGAAGCGAAAGGTTAGGCCAGGCAGGCTGGATAGGGTCCGACCAGGCCAGGAACAGGGACACGATGTCCGCGGTGTTTGATGTCACTGCTCTGCGGAGGATGTACGGGACCAGGCCTGCACTGAGGATAGTTAGCTGTCTGATACACAGGCTGACCATTGCCAGTCAGAAGCTAGAGGCCTGCTCGCGGTCGCTGCGAGCTTAACTGGACGGGACTGGGCGCCAGGCTGCTGACGCAGAAGAGGTCACCAGAAATGTCACGAACGCCGCTGCAAGATCTGCCGCAGTGTGGAGACGGCGCTGACAGGAGATTCGAGCTGGTGCCCTAGTTGGTATGTGGCACGGGGCCACCTCAGCAGTCCTCCAACACGTGCTACGAGGAGTGACGTGACCTCAGAATAATTCATATAAGCAGGAAAGGGCTTCAGCTACAAGTTATTCGATATTATGAACTTGGAGTTTTCATGCTACTTTCATTAACCTTTAGTATAGCAGCAGATACCGACAAAACGTCATGTCAAGCAGCACTTTTAGGCTAAATTCCCTCTCATGCGAAGTAAGTGGGTGTATTCGGACTGCCACCGATTTGATTTATTCAATTTCAGTTTGCCAATGACTGTCGAGCCGGCCTGGTGTCGCAGTTATTTGCCTCCGGACCTGTAGACGACTCCTAACAATGTGGGTCGTCAAATGCAGACGTTGAGACAGCTGTGCAGCGCAACGTTCGCTTGTCTGTGCGTGCTTGACACCTGGGACGACGTTTTAGTCAAGTTTACTGGCCGCATATGTTCCATTTCCTCAAGTTTCACGTCACAGACAAGCTGCAGTACAGATGATAAGTGCCAGACTTTTGTTTCTCGCTGCATCACCAGATGGACTAATTTCTTAAAAGAGGTTGTCATAGTTTTTTTGCTCAGAACGGGAATGAAAAAGCCTTAGACGGCTATAAGAACAAAATGTATATCACACTTTAGATACTTTTCTGCCTGGGCCATTTTCTGCTGTATAAAAGGAATGCCAATTATGGAGGATCTCCCTCATCTTGAACATCGCCAGCAAAGTGAGGCGAGTCACCGGCGCCATGACGTCACATGCCACCATGTGACGTCACCCCAGATTGCCTGACGCGGGCAGCTCCTTGTGTCGCCGACGAGGCGGCTGGCGCAAGTGGGTGTCCCCGACGGCTACTGTCGCAGACTGACTGGGATCGCGCTGTGCCCGGCTCGGCGGGCTGCTTTTCACGTCTGGGATCGCGCTGTGCCCGGCTCGACGGGCTGCTTTTCACGTCTGGGATCGCGCTGTGCCCGGCTCGACGGGCTGCTGTTCACGTCTCCTCCCGATAGCACAGCAGTATCAGCACAGCACGTCATGAATTCCTAGTTCACTAAGTTCCACGTGTGGAATCGGAACGGGGGTTAACAACTCCTGAGGTGTCATTGCACACAATGCCCAAGTGCATGTCATGCTGCTATTTCAATGGAATGGAACACTGCAAGGAAGACGCCGCAAGCAGCCGCGTCATACCTCAAGCAATACAGGGTTGTAAAACAACTGCAACGTCTCACCCACACCCACGCGTATTCACAATGCTATCGACAGAGCAGCTGGACGTTCGTAACCGTGGGCAGAAAATTAATGCCAGGTGCCTGTCGCATACGACAAGCTGGTAGTGTCGGCGGTAGTCACCGATGCGTCGGAGGCAGCGGATACACCGACGACTACTGCTGTGTGGTAGACGACTCGTGGTATATATATATATATATATATATATATATATATATATATATATATATATATATATATATATATATATATATGTGTGTGTGTGTGTGTGTGTGTGTGTGTGTGTGTGTGTGTGTGTGTGTGTGTAGTGCAAACGATAATATGTGATATAAAGTCCATAAGATGGATGATATGAATGAGATAGCACATGCAATCATGCAGTCAAGATGTGTGTCCACTGACCGCGAGGGTTCATGCCCCCTTCATTGAGGTCTTGAGACAGCATACCTGGCCGTACAGAGAAGTGGTACGATCCTAACCTGAAGTCGGCACAGGGCGATGGCAGCAGCGGTGCTGGACAAAACGTGTTTCGGGTCATGTCTACAAAAATACTGAAGCTGTTTCTGTTGATTGCGTCTCGCTATAAATGACCACGTTGCAGCTAGAAGTGCGAAATTTAAGATAATAAGGTCATAAAGCATTCTGATAGCTGGCATTCTGCCAACGCTGGTGAAGTTTGCGTGACATAATGAAGCTCGATCAAGTACCGACGTTGTGTAGACGTTGCGGTGCCAAGTTATGGTTGCCGTGTTTTGATGACTCGACAGTAGATCGTGAGTGGACAGTTCTCCGTACGGTTGCCGCGTTTTGATGACTTGTCTGGAGATCGTGGATGGACCGTTATGAAGGCTGCCATGTTTTGATGACTCGTCTGTAGATCGTGGATGGAACGTTCTCCTTATGGCTGCCGTGTTTTGATGACTAGTCTGTAGATCGTGGATGGGCCGTTCTCCTTATGGTTGCCGTGTTTTTATGACTCGCCTGTAGATCGTGGCTGGACCGTTCTTACGGTTGCCGTGTTCTGATGACTCGTCTGTAGATCGTGGCTGGACCGTTCTTACGGTTGCCGTGTTCTGATGACTCGTCTGTAAATCGTGGATGGACCGTTCTCCTTATGGTTGCTGTGTTTTCATGACTCGCCTGTAGATCGTGGATGGACCGTTCTTACGGTTGCCGTGTTCTGATGACTCGTCTGTAGATCGTCGATGGGCCGTTCTCCACTCGACCAGCCGGAGCATTTCCAGGCCAAACATTCGAGCAGCCGGGACGGCTTTGAACCAGTGCCGGCAGAAGTGCTGCACTACACCCTCTGTCATTTGACTTCCGTAGAGTTGCTGGCGGTCCGTTGAGGCACGTAACACACGCAGCGTAACAGCCTGTTTGCTGGATAGCCGGTAAAAGTGATGTCTTTGGCGTCTGGCTCGTATGCATCCTACACGGTAGGTGGCGTTGAACGCTTCCAGGACGCCAGTTCGTAAACGTGAGGTAAAACGTAAAAGTTGGTGAGCAAGTGTTTGCACTGCGTAGCTTGTATTGGGAAGGATTCGCACACGATTAACTTCGTGACGGCCTATGGGGGTGCTGGGATTAACTTCGTGACGGCCTATGGGGGTGCTGGGATTAACTTCGTAACGGCCTATGGGGGTGCTGGGATTAACTTCGTGACGGCCTATGGGGGTGCTGGAAGTGGCCGGTGCCGGATAAAGTCCGCATACAAGGTTTTGAAACCGATGCAGCTCATGTGCAGTAGCCTCGCATGCTTAAGTCTGTGGAGGAAAACTAGGCAATGGACATTGTTTGCGAGGAAACATTCACACGCAATGAAAGAAACGCGTCTGAAGTGCTTGGCGGTGATGTAGGGCAACAGTTGGCGCTTTAAATCATACCCCAGACGTATGCTTGTGAAGGAGGCGAGCTTTCTAAAAGGGAAACAGCTTTCTTTAGCCAAAAAGAACTCTGAAACGGGGCCGTATGAGCTTCGAACAAGACTACTTCTGCTCGGATCACTGGCCTTCTGGGCGAAACACTTGGTTGGCACTTATCATCCCTGTCATCCCTGTCTATCAGCACTGTCTTCTCCAAAACCAGTTACCGATAAGACTCGTGCAGCCAAACTTCCGCTCAGGCGCAGCTTCCTTTGCAGATTTAAGACCGGCATATCTATGTAATAAAGACATTGGTAACAGCCTGGCCGCTGCGCGAGAGTTCGCGGGAACTGTTTTGGGTTGCGCACTCTTGCAATTGGAACCCTCTTGTTCCTCCCATCCTTTGCATGTTCGAGCTTTTGCGTATGGGGTTTCGCTTGCGAACGCTTTTCATTATTAGTTTTTTGTTCGCGAATGAAGCATACAAACCTCTTTCGTACGACAGGCATTCGATGCGCACGTTTTGAATGGGAAGTGTGGTCTATAGGGTCCTTTCAGTCATGAACTTATCGAGCGCGAACTGTATGTGTAGCTCACACGAACGTTTTTCGTCCTGAGGTAGTGCATGCGAACGTGACTTACGAACATTTTCATCATCAGACTTCCGTTACGAACTTCTGGTTGCCTAATTCAATCATGATCGAGTTAAGTAAGATTAGTCTTGGCCTTTTGATTAACTTGACTTAAGTTGAGTCAAGCTTACGGTAAACGTGTATTTTGTATTTAACCGTGGCAGAGTCGGGGAATGAGCAGAACGGAATTCAGCCCAGGCCATTGGAAATGGTGTTTCGTTAGAAAGGAATGAAGATTAACAGCGTCCGGTCGCTTTCCAATTAAGTACATTTTCCCTTCGTGCGTTCAATTGATCTGATTTGGTTCATCGAGTGATTTGAATATTTATCAGTCGGGTCAGTCCGACTGTGCGAGGTCACCTCAGGTCATCATCAGATTCTGTGTGAGCTTTACATGTAAGATTTGACTGAAAATCGCGTCGAGCACCGATGTGTAGTAGTTCAGAAGAGACCTGTGACGTCAACAGTCACAACAGACATGCAAAGACATGACAACAGTCATGACATGTAACAGACAACAGACATGTAAAGTGGCTCCCGCATGAGTTTGACGTGATTCATCGATTTATATTCGATTTTTCCATCAGACGACAGCGTCATTAAATAAGGCCGGGTGACTAAAGCTATTGACTCGCGCGTGGGGATCCTGAGTTCGAATCCCCTTTCATTTAAATCCGTGACGAATTGAGATGAAAGGCTTTTCATTCCGCATTGTCTCACTGGCGTGGCGGTAGTGCTAGCCAGATGCTAGTGCATGTCACGTGTGAGCTGGCGAAACTATTTCTTACCGACCAACAAGAAATGTTCTCGTCCTGTGTATACTGCTCCTCTGCCACGAAGTTGCCAAAACCGTGCAGTTTGCAACAGCAGTAATTCAAATGCTGTCCAATTCCACCGGTCATTTTGTGTCCTTGGATCGCGCGGCGGGGGCGGTGTGGTGGACCCCAGCTGACTTGCCATGTTTTTTTCAAGTTTCAAGATAGAGCCGAGTAAGTGTTCGAGCTGCCTGACCTTGTTGGAAAAGGTCCGTGTGCTCGGAGTGACGTCACCCGACCTACGACGGACGTCGCTCTGCGCACGCTGCATGGAAGGTCCGCATGCTTGGAGTGACGTCACTCGAGCGTACGACGGACGCCGCTCTGCGCACGTTGTATGGAATATCCGTATGCTTGGAATGACGTCACCCGACCGTACGACGGACGTCGCTCTGCGCATGCTGCAGGGATGCCGGCTGAGGGAAGTGGACCTATCCTGGTGCGACAGCTGCCCCAGAGAGAGTGTCACACAGTGAGTTTGCCTTTGCACGACATGGCTCTAAGAGGATGCCTTACTGTGTGTTGGCCTCTGGACAACATGACCCGAAGAGAGGGCCTTACAATGAGTTCACCTCTGGACAACATGGCCCGAAGAGGGCGCCTTACAGTACGCGCGTTTGAGATTGCGGATCTTTGGTGTGCTACGAGATACTTGGTTCAAGGGAGTGTTCCACATTTATATGGGGTTTTGAACTGAAATGGCCATCTTGAAGACCTTTGATGCTGTTCGCAATCCTGCCCTTCTTAAGACCTAGCCGTTTGAGCTTTAGACTAAGCCGTTTCTGGGCTACACATTCGGGAGAATGGGGAGAATATTTCCAGGAAAGTATTCAAAGTCACCCTTGGTATTCATGGCGCCATAAATGGCGTTATTCAAACCCTGTCATTCCATAAGCCATGCGGTGACTAAAGCCAATACAAAGATAATTGCCGAGGTGTTCATATCTGGCGTTGGTGAACACGATGTCCAGATATAGCGGCCGTCAACTGGCTCTTAATCAATGTCGTGCAACGTACGATGACGTAATCAAACCATGACGCACTGAGGAGCGTATTTACCGGCAGACGGCCGCGCATCCTCCACTGCTGCCAACGCCACTTGTCCCCGCGTGCACCCACGTGCTGCCGACGTGCAGCGTGGCGCGACCGTGCCGTCTCGGCGCGCGCGGCTGCGCCCGTGTGCTCAGAGCCGCGGCTGGCTCGGGGCTGGTGTGATGAACAGCATGTCTCTGCGGCCGGAGCTGTGTGGGGGTCAGCTGCCGACAGGCGGCCTGCTGGCGAGGTCAGACAGCGTCCCAGCCGGCCGCCGGTAGTGTTGGCATTGTGCGACCGTGGCGCCTGACTGTGGCGCCTGACGCCTCGGTTGACGTCTGACTGTGGCGCCTGACGCCTCAGCTGGCGCCTGACTGTGGCGCCTGACTGTGGCGCCTGACGCTTCGGTTGACGTCTGACTGTGGCGCCTGACGCCTCGGCTGGCGCCTGACTGTGACGTCTGACTGTGGCGTGTGACTGTGGCGCCTGACCCTCGGTTGGCGTGTGACTGTGGCACCTGACGCCTCGGTTGGTGCCTGACTGTGGCGCCTGACGCCTCGGTTGGTGCCTGACTGTGGCACCTGACGCCTCGGTTGGTGCCTGACTGTGGCGCCTGACGCCTCGGTTGACGCTTGACTGTTGCGCCTGACGTCTCGGTTGGTACCTGACTGTGGCACCTGACGCCTCGGCTGGCGCCTGACTGTGACCGGCTAGCGCTTGATCTGGACACTAGCGTCAGCGGCCTGTCCGCAGGAATCTACACCCCGTCGGCTCCAAAGGTGACTATCCCCGGCCCGCGCGCCGCAGGCAGGAGTGTTATGATACCTTGTTGTTCTGATGAATCAAGTCGCCTCTTTGTCTTCATAGTTGGATGCATCCACGTTTTGAAATTGGCAATGCCTCCTGCGGCCTTCCTCTGAATCCGAAGCATTTTCTTTTCAACGGGCGATACAGAAAGGTGTCAGACAAGTTGTGTGATGTCAGGTATCACCACCACAGCTATCTTAACCTATTTGTGCACTTCGTCTAAACATTCAGTAAGCGATCTATTCATGAAAAATACCGAGAAGCGGCCAATGTCGCCTGCTCCGAAGCAATCTCGAATACAACTGGCTGAGGCCAAATTCGAGGAAGAGTGCGCCACGAAACCTTCACGGGCGCGTTTATCATAACCAACACCCCCCCCCCCCTAAATAGGTGCTCTGTCGCGATATTTTGACCGCAGCAGCATTTTGGAACAGGCGTCCAGAGCTGTGAATTATCATGTTGCCATCGATGTCATCGCCTGAGGTCATCGGGCGCGGCCGGACCAATCGCCAGAGTTTTCATGCGCTGCCAGTCTGTGGTATCAGCGACCAACTTTGAGGTCGATGACCTTGGCCAGCTGACCTCTCCCGGCGAGCTCCGTGGACACCGCCGACTCCAGCGGGAGTCAGCGGTGTCCCATCACTCGGCGCCGGAACCTGAGCAGGAGGCTTCACTGCCGCGGGGCCAAACCTCCCTCCAAACCTCCTTCCTCTGGCCAGCGGCGGACCGAGGGCACCACGAATCTGTGGCCGCAGGAAGAAAACATTGCGCAAAATGGTGTCGTTTAGCGATTTACAGAGAATTGAAGCAGCCACAACGGACACTTAAATCTCTATTTCAACACTCCTCAATGCAAAGGCGAGCGAAATTTGGATATTCTTGAAGTGGTCTATGGACTGTCGGTAGCGCATTGGCTAAGCCGCGCGTTTGGGAGACCAGAGGTACCTACCTGGCTGGATTGGCCAAGCCGCGCGTCTGGGAGACCAGGGGTATCTACGTGGCTGGATTTGGCGCGGAAGCCGCGCACTCTGGCAGTGTGGGAGGCAGGCAGCGCTAATTGGCCTCTGTTGATGCTCCGTAGAGGCACATAGATACACATTAGAAGCAGCCTAACCTTTCGG
>NW_023596805.1:15121260-15125020 GCF_011947565.3 Pollicipes pollicipes | reverse complement strand
GTATGTATGTAAAATAGTTCTTACCTCACATAACTGGAATATAGGCCGGGCGTTACCACAAAATTAATTCCGCCTGAAGTGTATGGTCAAAAAACTGAAAAGATAACGCTTTAGACGATCGATGCAAGTAATTCAACGGCGCTCTTCATTGGTCATATGGACTCTTTTTAAACTGATGTGACTCAGAAACTTCGTCAGAATTTTTTATCACGGCTGCACAGAAATATTCGGAACCCCGCGAATGTAGATTGAAGATCAAGAAGAGTCAACAGTTTGTGTGAACATGACCAAGCGATGTTTGTCTTGAAACGCTCTGCATTCAGCCAAAATAAATTTATGATGCAACTTACGTGGCGTAGTTTTCAGTACGCACGCTCGTACCTCTTAGTAACACAAACCTACACCACAGGCCTTGTGGTCTCCACATGCCGCGCAGCGCCGGCTCCGCTGCTGACACCATGCCATGACCAATGGGTTGACGAAAATGAAAACGCATTTAAAAGAAATATCTTTGAATGCTTTCGGACATAAAACCGTACATTTGAAGATATTTTCTGGCATATATTTCACCTGTGCAATTTTTAAATTGTCCATAATAACGGATTAGCCATTACAGCACCGCGAAATGATGCAGAAATCTGGTATTCGAGCTGGAAGACTCAATAAATTATTTCTATTTTCGTGTTGCCATAACGCTTATTTGTCCACAGAACATCCTCCAAGCTGCAAACAGAATTCGTTTACTCTTGTATCTTAGTTGTGCAAATTTATTTTGAAAGACGTTCAGAGCCAATATTTTACGATGACCGTTGTTGCATGCACGGCTCCCATCTCGTGGTGCGACTTGCAGTGGCCAACACCGTTCGGTTTCACGGAAATTGCAGCCTAGACCATCGCTGTCCTCGCTTCCCAAGATCGCGGGCGTATCATTGGGGCTTCACGACACATTCAGCTGCTGAGGCAATATGCCGTCGCCTGCCTCTCACCCTGGCAGGAAGGGCGGACACCACGAAGACTTAAGCCCATACCTCTGGTTTCCCAGACGCGCAGTGGTTAGCGCAGGCGTGTTAACACGCGCTCGGGTGGGGATGGGGGGGGTCAAATTGACCCCCCGAAGGTTTTTCCAGAATAGTTTCCGAACGGCGCGGCGCAGCCGCCCCAAATTTTGCATAGCTGTAGAAAATTGAAGAGCGGATGACTATACCGACTTCGACCGACTATTATCAACACTAATAGTGCTTCT
This sequence comes from Pollicipes pollicipes, assembly GCF_011947565.3. Lineage (NCBI taxonomy): Eukaryota > Metazoa > Arthropoda > Thecostraca > Pollicipedomorpha > Pollicipedidae > Pollicipes > Pollicipes pollicipes. The sequence goes on along the minus strand of NW_023596805.1, from coordinate 15,123,777 downwards.
TATTTCCGGGGAAGGGGCTCGTTGAGAAGATTACTACGGGGCGCATTGTTGTTCCCGGTCAAGGACTGAAGGGCCATTCTGTCCCACGGTGGTTTGTCTTCCAGCCGTCATTCTGGAGACACGGGACACGATTCCCTGTCGAATCCGGAGGCCTTTAGAGGGACTCATCATGCCACATTAATCCGCTCCCTTACGCGGGGGCCCTCTGAAAGTGGACCGCACAGTTGACCCTGGATCGACGCAGGGGCCTTCATTGACGCAAAACATCTTTGATCGTCGCAGGCGGTCAAATATATGGCACATGGACCCCATTTCGGCCTAACCGGGCCATGCTAAATTTGGGTTGGGGCGACCGCCGTCCGGTACTGGGGCCTTGACTCGCGCAGAACCCTTCAATTGTCTTAATGTGAGTACTAGTTCTAAGTTCTCATGTTTCATTTCACTGGAGGGACGCGCTGCTGGAGGAGGGACACATGCTGGAGGGGAGCGACCAACGCAAGAGGCCCCCTGGCATTCGGGCCTCCGTCCCCGTCCCTATTGAGCAGATGTTCCCCTGGCTGACTCAAGGCCCCTTGTTCACACATAATACTTTGTTAGGCACTGTGGACCCTGAACGACACAGGGGCCCCGATCAGTATTAACCACGGAGCTGGCCTTGTTCCTGCATGGGAAGTTGGCCCCCAGAGCTCAGACGAACACAAAGCCGACTGTTCGCTGTTGGTGACCCCTGATCGAAAAAGAGGAACGTCTTTTCTCAGTGGTCCCTATCGGCGCAAGAAATCATCTTACTGACATTTGAGGTCACGACGCTATGGGCGCAGGTCCTTAATGTGATCTACAGCCAGCCCTTCGGACCATTCAGGCATCCCATTGGGTCCTTGATCTTTGGTTTCGAGAGACCCTTCGGCCGCTCTTCGGGCCCCCTCATACACCGCTCCGGCTCAGGGCCACTTGTCGCCACAGGACCCCTGCTCGGCACTATGGCCCCGAACAGGCACAGGAGACCCTCATTGTGTCAGAGGACTCCGAAGATTGCAAATCGCCGAGCACGGCCTCGTTCCTGCTTTAGAAGTGGGTCTCCATGGCTCAGGTCTCAGACGAGCATGGAGCCGACTGTTCGGTGTCGGTGGTCTCTCGCCGACCTAGACACACGCATTTTCTGCGGGGCTCTTCAACGGTGCTGCAACAGGACCTCTGGCTGATATTTCAGGTGACGATCCTACAGGCTGTGGTTCTTTATGTGACCTACAGCCATTCCTCGGCCCTTATGTCCTCCAAGCGGGTCTTTGATTGTCGGCTCCAATGGGCCGCTCGGGCTCCTCTTCGGGCTTTATCGAACACTTTCTGTGGTCTACTCGGGGCCCTTTTGGGCACAGGGTTCTCTGCTAGGCGCTGTGGGCCCCTGGCAGATACAGGGCCACCAACCAGTGTAAATCACTGGCCTCGGCTTTACAGCTGATTGGGAAGTGGGTCGTCAGGCCCATACCGACACGGAGCCGATTGCACGGCACTGGTGGTGCCTGACTGACATATAGGCCCATATCGACTCAAGGGTCCTCGATCGTTGCCAAGGACCCACCGACTGATACTCCGCTCAAGCCGAGGCCCCTGAGTAAAAATCAGCCCAGTCCTTCGCGCCCTTAGACTCTCCAACCGGGCTCTTCATCGTCGGACCGGGTGGGCCCTTTAGGCTCTTTGGACCTCCTAGAACACTGCCTTTGGCCGACTCGGGGCTCCTTACCAACACGGGGTCCCCGTTAGGCGCTGTCGAGCGCTGAAAGACGCTGCAGCTACAGCCAATGTAAATCGCTGGCTCTTGCTTTGTTCCTGCCTGGGAAATGGGCCCTCAGGCTCATGCCGCCACGGAGCCAACTGCGCGTACTGGTGGTGTCTGACCGACATATAGACCCTTATCGACTCGGGGCTCCTGATCAGCGCACAGGGCCCTCTGGCTGGCCTTGCAGTGCCCGGCCTTGTGGACCGGGATCCCTGAATGCAGCTTCTGGCCGGCCTTTCCAGGCCCTCTGGGCCCTCAAATCGGGCCCCTAGTTGCAGGTTCTTTGGGGCTCCTCGGACACTAGGGGGAGGGGGGGAGGGGAGGCACGTGCTTCCTGGGCCCGCGCTCCTGCCTGCGCTACTGGTCTGCAACATATTTTTCCGGCTGTTAGTATTTTTGGTGTGTCCCTTGAACTAGCCCAAGGTCATTATGTTTTGGAAATCATACGACCATAGCGCATCGATTAGTAAGGGTTCGGTGTCTATCGATTCGATCAACTCGATCGATCGGTCGGTGCGTTAGACGTGGAGCATGGGAATGCCAAAGGGTTTTGCGGGCCGTTTAATCCCACCCATTTAGAAGTGAATCCATGGCAGTTTGAAAAATTTGGTCTGCGTTATGAAATGACAGTATTAAAGATATGCATGCCTGCATAATATACCACTTTCGAGGGCTGCAGTTTTGTAAATCTACCGAGGAATTTTGCTTGTTGGCTACTCTTTTGTGCTCTTTATATATAT
>NW_023596805.1:15041260-15118760 GCF_011947565.3 Pollicipes pollicipes | reverse complement strand
GTGTGTGTGTGTGTGTGTGTGTGTGTAGTGCAAACGATAATATGTGATATAAAGTCCATAAGATGGATGATATGAATGAGATAGCACATGCAATCATGCAGTCAAGATGTGTGTCCACTGACCGCGAGGGTTCATGCCCCCTTCATTGAGGTCTTGAGACAGCATACCTGGCCGTACAGAGAAGTGGTACGATCCTAACCTGAAGTCGGCACAGGGCGATGGCAGCAGCGGTGCTGGACAAAACATGTTTCGGGTCATGTCTACAAAAATACTGAAGCTGTTTCTGTTGATTGCGTCTCGCTATAAATGACCACGTTGCAGCTAGAAGTGCGAAATTTAAGATAATAAGGTCATAAAGCATTCTGATAGCTGGCATTCTGCCAACGCTGGTGAAGTTTGCGTGACATAATGAAGCTCGATCAAGTACCGACGTTGTGTAGACGTTGCGGTGCCAAGTTATGGTTGCCGTGTTTTGATGACTCGACAGTAGATCGTGAGTGGACAGTTCTCCGTACGGTTGCCGCGTTTTGATGACTTGTCTGGAGATCGTGGATGGACCGTTATGAAGGCTGCCATGTTTTGATGACTCGTCTGTAGATCGTGGATGGAACGTTCTCCTTATGGCTGCCGTGTTTTGATGACTAGTCTGTAGATCGTGGATGGGCCGTTCTCCTTATGGTTGCCGTGTTTTTATGACTCGCCTGTAGATCGTGGCTGGACCGTTCTTACGGTTGCCGTGTTCTGATGACTCGTCTGTAGATCGTGGCTGGACCGTTCTTACGGTTGCCGTGTTCTGATGACTCGTCTGTAAATCGTGGATGGACCGTTCTCCTTATGGTTGCTGTGTTTTCATGACTCGCCTGTAGATCGTGGATGGACCGTTCTTACGGTTGCCGTGTTCTGATGACTCGTCTGTAGATCGTCGATGGGCCGTTCTCCACTCGACCAGCCGGAGCATTTCCAGGCCAAACATTCGAGCAGCCGGGACGGCTTTGAACCAGTGCCGGCAGAAGTGCTGCACTACACCCTCTGTCATTTGACTTCCGTAGAGTTGCTGGCGGTCCGTTGAGGCACGTAACACACGCAGCGTAACAGCCTGTTTGCTGGATAGCCGGTAAAAGTGATGTCTTTGGCGTCTGGCTCGTATGCATCCTACACGGTAGGTGGCGTTGAACGCTTCCAGGACGCCAGTTCGTAAACGTGAGGTAAAACGTAAAAGTTGGTGAGCAAGTGTTTGCACTGCGTAGCTTGTATTGGGAAGGATTCGCACACGATTAACTTCGTGACGGCCTATGGGGGTGCTGGGATTAACTTCGTGACGGCCTATGGGGGTGCTGGGATTAACTTCGTAACGGCCTATGGGGGTGCTGGGATTAACTTCGTGACGGCCTATGGGGGTGCTGGAAGTGGCCGGTGCCGGATAAAGTCCGCATACAAGGTTTTGAAACCGATGCAGCTCATGTGCAGTAGCCTCGCATGCTTAAGTCTGTGGAGGAAAACTAGGCAATGGACATTGTTTGCGAGGAAACATTCACACGCAATGAAAGAAACGCGTCTGAAGTGCTTGGCGGTGATGTAGGGCAACAGTTGGCGCTTTAAATCATACCCCAGACGTATGCTTGTGAAGGAGGCGAGCTTTCTAAAAGGGAAACAGCTTTCTTTAGCCAAAAAGAACTCTGAAACGGGGCCGTATGAGCTTCGAACAAGACTACTTCTGCTCGGATCACTGGCCTTCTGGGCGAAACACTTGGTTGGCACTTATCATCCCTGTCATTCCTGTCTATCAGCACTGTCTTCTCCAAAACCAGTTACCGATAAGACTCGTGCAGCCAAACTTCCGCTCAGGCGCAGCTTCCTTTGCAGATTTAAGACCGGCATATCTATGTAATAAAGACATTGGTAACAGCCTGGCCGCTGCGCGAGAGTTCGCGGGAACTGTTTTGGGTTGCGCACTCTTGCAATTGGAACCCTCTTGTTCCTCCCATCCTTTGCATGTTCGAGCTTTTGCGTATGGGGTTTCGCTTGCGAACGCTTTTCATTATTAGTTTTATGTTCGCGAATGAAGCATACAAACCTCTTTCGTACGACAGGCATTCGATGCGCACGTTTTGAATGGGAAGTGTGGTCTATAGGGTCCTTTCAGTCATGAACTTATCGAGCGCGAACTGTATGTGTAGCTCACACGAACGTTTTTCGTCCTGAGGTAGTGCATGCGAACGTGACTTACGAACATTTTCATCATCAGACTTCCGTTACGAACTTCTGGTTGCCTAATTCAATCATGATCGAGTTAGGTAAGATTAGTCTTGGCCTTTTGATTAACTTGACTTAAGTTGAGTCAAGCTTACGGTAAACGTGTATTTTGTATTTAACCGTGGCAGAGTCGGGGAATGAGCAGAACGGAATTCAGCCCAGGCCATTGGAAATGGTGTTTCGTTAGAAAGGAATGAAGATTAACAGCGTCCGGTCGCTTTCCAATTAAGTACATTTTCCCTTCGTGCGTTCAATTGATCTGATTTGGTTCATCGAGTGATTTGAATATTTATCAGTCGGGTCAGTCCGACTGTGCGAGGTCACCTCAGGTCATCATCAGATTCCGTGTGAGCTTTACATGTAAGATTTGACTGAAAATCGCGTCGAGCACCGATGTGTAGTAGTTCAGAAGAGACCTGTGACGTCAACAGTCACAACAGACATGCAAAGACATGACAACAGTCATGACATGTAACAGACAACAGACATGTAAAGTGGCTCCCGCATGAGTTTGACGTGATTCATCGATTTATATTCGATTTTTCCATCAGACGACAGCGTCATTAAATAAGGCCGGGTGACTAAAGCTATTGACTCGCGCGTGGGGATCCTGAGTTCGAATCCCCTTTTCATTTAAATCCGTGACGAATTGAGATGAAAGGCTTTTCATTCCGCATTGTCTCACTGGCGTGGCGGTAGTGCTAGCCAGATGCTAGTGCATGTCACGTGTGAGCTGGCGAAACTATTTCTTACCGACCAACAAGAAATGTTCTCGTCCTGTGTATACTGCTCCTCTGCCACGAAGTTGCCAAAAACCGTGCAGTTTGCAACAGCAGTAATTCAAATGCTGTCCAATTCCACCGGTCATTTTGTGTCCTTGGATCGCGCGGCGGGGGCGGTGTGGTGGACCCCAGCTGACTTGCCATGTTTTTTCAAGTTTCAAGATAGAGCCGAGTAAGTGTTCGAGCTGCCTGACCTTGTTGGAAAAGGTCCGTGTGCTCGGAGTGACGTCACCCGACCTACGACGGACGTCGCTCTGCGCACGCTGCATGGAAGGTCCGCATGCTTGGAGTGACGTCACTCGAGCGTACGACGGACGCCGCTCTGCGCACGTTGTATGGAATATCCGTATGCTTGGAATGACGTCACCCGACCGTACGACGGACGCCGCTTTGCGCATGCTGCATGGAAGGTCCGTATGCTTGGAGTGACGTCACTCGAGCGTACGACGGACGCCGCTCTGCGCACGCTGTATGGAAGGTCCGTATGCTTGGGGTGACGTCACCCGACCGTACGACGGACGTCGCTCTGCGCATGCTGCAGGGATGCCGGCTGAGGGAAGTGGACCTATCCTGGTGCGACAGCTGCCCCAGAGAGAGTGTCACACAGTGAGTTTGCCTTTGCACGACATGGCTCTAAGAGGATGCCTTACTGTGTGTTGGCCTCTGGACAACATGACCCGAAGAGAGGGCCTTACAATGAGTTCACCTCTGGACAACATGGCCCGAAGAGGGCGCCTTACAGTACGCGCGTTTGAGATTGCGGATCTTTGGTGTGCTACGAGATACTTGGTTCAAGGGAGTGTTCCACATTTATATGGGGTTTTGAACTGAAATGGCCATCTTGAAGACCTTTGATGCTGTTCGCAATCCTGCCCTTCTTAAGACCTAGCCGTTTGAGCTTTAGACTTAAGCCGTTTCTGGGCTACACATTCGGGAGAATGGGGAGAATATTTCCAGGAAAGTATTTCAAAGTCACCTTGGTATTCATGGCGCCATAATGGCGTTATTCAAACCCTGTCATTCCATAAGCCATGCGGTGACTAAAGCCAATACAAAGATAATTGCCGAGGTGTTCATATCTGGCGTTGGTGAACACGATGTCCAGATATAGCGGCCGTCAACTGGCTCTTAATCAATGTCGTGCAACGTACGATGACGTAATCAAACCATGACGCACTGAGGAGCGTATTTACCGGCAGACGGCCGCGCATCCTCCACTGCCAACGCCACTTGTCCCCGCGTGCACCCACGTGCTGCCGACGTGCAGCGTGGCGCGACCGTGCCGTCTCGGCGCGCGCGGCTGCGCCCGTGTGCTCAGAGCCGCGGCTGGCTCGGGGCTGGTGTGATGAACAGCATGTCTCTGCGGCCGGAGCTGTGTGGGGGTCAGCTGCCGACAGGCGGCCTGCTGGCGAGGTCAGACAGCGTCCCAGCCGGCCGCCGGTAGTGTTGGCATTGTGCGACCGTGGCGCCTGACTGTGGCGCCTGACGCCTCGGTTGACGTCTGACTGTGGCGCCTGACGCCTCAGCTGGCGCCTGACTGTGGCGCCTGACTGTGGCGCCTGACGCTTCGGTTGACGTCTGACTGTGGCGCCTGACGCCTCGGCTGGCGCCTGACTGTGACGTCTGACTGTGGCGTGTGACTGTGGCGCCTGACCCTCGGTTGGCGTGTGACTGTGGCACCTGACGCCTCGGTTGGTGCCTGACTGTGGCGCCTGACGCCTCGGTTGACGCTTGACTGTTGCGCCTGACGTCTCGGTTGGTACCTGACTGTGGCACCTGACGCCTCGGCTGGCGCCTGACTGTGACCGGCTAGCGCTTGATCTGGACACTAGCGTCAGCGGCCTGTCCGCAGGAATCTACACCCCGTCGGCTCCAAAGGTGACTATCCCCGGCCCGCGCGCCGCAGGCAGGAGTGTTATGATACCTTGTTGTTCGCTGATGAATCAAGTCGCCTCTTTGTCTTCATAGTTGGATGCATCCACGTTTTGAAATTGGCAATGCCTCCTGCGGCCTTCCTCTGAATCCGAAGCATTTTCTTTTCAACGGGCGATACAGAAAGGTGTCAGACAAGTTGTGTGATGTCAGGTATCACCACTACAGCTATCTTAACCTATTTGTGCACTTCGTCTAAACATTCAGTAAGCGATCTATTCATGAAAAATACCGAGAAGCGGCCAATGTCGCCTGCTCCGAAGCAATCTCGAATACAACTGGCTGAGGCCAAATTCGAGGAAGAGTGCGCCACGAAACCTTCACGGGCGCGTTTATCATAACCAACACCCCCCCCCCCCCTAAATAGGTGCTCTGTCGCGATATTTTGACCGCAGCAGCATTTTGGAACAGGCGTCCAGAGCTGTGAATTATCATGTTGCCATCGATGTCATCGCCTGAGGTCATCGGGCGCGGCCGGACCAATCGCCAGAGTTTTCATGCGCTGCCAGTCTGTGGTATCAGCGACCAACTTTGAGGTCGATGACCTTGGCCAGCTGACCTCTCCCGGCGAGCTCCGTGGACACCGCCGACTCCAGCGGGAGTCAGCGGTGTCCCATCACTCGGCGCCGGAACCTGAGCAGGAGGCTTCACTGCCGCGGGGCCAAACCTCCCTCCAAACCTCCTTCCTCTGGCCAGCGGCGGACCGAGGGCACCACGAATCTGTGGCCGCAGGAAGAAAACATTGCGCAAAATGGTGTCGTTTAGCGATTTACAGAGAATTGAAGCAGCCACAACGGACTTAAATCTCTATTTCAACACTCCTCAATGCAAAGGCGAGCGAAATTTGGATATTCTTGAAGTGGTCTATGGACTGTCGGTAGCGCATTGGCTAAGCCGCGCGTTTGGGAGACCAGAGGTACCTACCTGGCTGGATTGGCCAAGCCGCGCGTCTGGGAGACCAGGGGTATCTACGTGGCTGGATTTGGCGCGGAAGCCGCGCACTCTGGCAGTGTGGGAGGCAGGCAGCGCTAATTGGCCTCTGTTGATGCTCCGTAGAGGCACATAGATACACATTAGAAGCAGCCTAACCTTTCGGATATCGGCAGCCAAGATTCGCCAATGACCATGTCCGGGCCCGCTCCGGCGTTGCCGATCATTATTATGTCAGTGCTTTGGTTTCCTAAATTCTCACTTCGCCCACCTCCTAAACACGTTCAGCACATGCCGACCACCAATCACGAAAGCTTGTGATTGGCCCGCGCGAAACTGACTGCGAAATAAGACATATGACAGGCACCAGGCACGTCAGCAGGGTTTAATTCGGAAGAGGAGGATGCCAAATTGTCCTATGCGAACTGCGACGTGGCCAGGGTTTCCAGCTCATCATTTGGAAATATTGCCGTCTCTTGTTCATCAGCGACCGTGCGCCGCCTTCATTTAACAACGCGCCGTCGTCGGTGGTACGGGGTTTCGCCGGTGGTACGGGGTTTCGTAGGTGGTACGGGATTTCTTCGGTAGTACGGGGTTTCGTCCGTAGTACGGGGTTTCGTCGGGGTAGTACGGCGTTGTGTCGGCAGTACGGGATTTCGTCGGGGTAGTACGGGGTTTCGTCGGTTGTGCGGGGTTTCGTCGGTGGTACGGGATTTCTTCGGTAGTACGGGGTTTCGTCGGTAGTGCGGGGTTTCGTCGGTGGTACGGGGTTTCGTCGGTAGTACGGGGTTTCTTCGGTAGTACGGAGCTTTGTCGGTAGTACGGGGTTTCGTCGGTAGTGCGGGGTTTCGTCGGCAGCACGGGTTTTGTCGGTAGTACGGGGCTTCTTCGGTGGTGCGGAGGAGGGCTTGAGTTTCCAGATGTGGACGTTCAGGCGGACAGCCTTAGCACGCGCCCAGGTGGCCGGCTGGATACCCTTCGCTCGGGTGCGGGCCAATTTAACCCCCCTGAGATCTCGGGAACTGAGGGTGCTAGAAAAAACAAATTTACAGGGTGTGTTGACCTGTACGTGAACTCACGTAGGTCAAAGTTTGAAGTTCCTAAATCACGACCTTCGGGTCAAACAAGATCAAACAGGATCAAATTCTAGGTTGGTCTTCAAAGTGCTCCCAGAACCTAGATAACTTTCTAAGCAAAAGGTCACACGGTTTAAGGTCAGTGACTTTTTTGACCTTTTGGAGGTCATGGTGACCGAAATCACACAAGACTGTTCTGGGTTTTGCATTTGAATAAGCGACAAAGATTACGCTAGGCGGTATGTTTCTAAAAAGAAAATGTTGACCTGGGTCATTTCAGGCTAATGACCTACTCTAACCTCGAAGAAGTCCATGGAAGATGTATAATTCAGTTAATGCAATCGATAAATTCAAAATAAGCACCAGAAACTATTCCATGCAGCAAACCCCTAAAATAATAAAGCAGGTTGGTTCTGACGTTGGTATGAACTTTATACACGACTTTAGGTCAACTTAATTTGCTCATACAATACTTATGTTGCCTAATAAAGCATCTCAAGGATGTATGGCTTCATTTAACACACCGTCGTTGCATCAGATTGAACGATTTCTTAGATAGAAGTTGACTGCGCTGAAACCGTGGCCTGAATTTGACCTGCCATGGGTCAGCGAGCTTACAAGGTACATCTAATTTTTGTATGCCAAACGATCCAATATTCAATTGTCTAAAGCTATGAAAAGTATGGCGCGGCCGCACCGCGCCCTTCGGAAACCATTTTGGAAAAGCCGTCGAGGGGTCAATTTAACCCCCCAACCCGAGCGCGTGTGAGGATAGCGTGGGTAAGAAGAGTGCTCGAAACGGGATGTTGAATCAAATTGAAGGCTATGAGGCTAACAAAATTATTTGTCGATAACGATGTTGCATTCTTTCACTGCGGTGGTGACTATGATGGGCGAGTGAGAAGCGCATCATAGGGGGCGAGTGAACGAGTGAGGGCAGAAACTGGGGAGGGACTGCCGCAGCGAGATAACCAGCGTGCATTAAGACCAGATTGTCGCACACCCCAGGGCAATTCGCGTCGTCAGCCACCTGCACGATTGCATCGTGCATGTCAAGCAAACTAAATTTAAAAAGATTGGAATGAATTATTTCGAGCTTATGACCCCGGTTCGCGACGTAGCGAGTTTATCACGCCTGGTCACCCGATACCGGCCAGTCGGCTAATGGCATGCCACGCCCGGTCACCCGATACCGCCCAGTCGGCTCATGGCATGCCACGCCCGGTCACCCGATACCGACCAGTCGGCTCATGGCATGCCACGCCCGGTCACCCGATACCGGCCGGTCGGCTCATGGCATGCCACGCCCGGTCACCCGATACCGACCGGTCGGCTCATGGCTTGCCACGCCCGGTCACCCGATACCGACCGGTCGGCTCATGGCATGCCACGCCCGGTCACCCGATACCGACCGGTCGGCTCATGGCTTGCCACGCCCGGTCACCCGATACCGGCCGGTCGGCGCATGGCTTGCCGTCGTACATGATCCGCCAATGCTCCAAATGCACTCGTGACCGATATAGGAGACCTCTGATTTTTGTTCAAAGCGAGCACTCCAGCCCACGTCTGTCGGAACGGACGGGCGATAGCTTCACTACTTTTAAAATCTATGGTAGCTGCTTCTCTTCAAGCAGCATTTGTCAACCATCTAATGAACTAGCTCGAGAGCAAGTCTGCAGGTCAAGCAGACGCCGCAGCTGGAGCTGCCGAGAGTCGGGTTCGTCTTCAGTCACTGTATTTCAAAAAGGCACTGCAGTAGGTCAGCGCAACGGAATTTCTGCCTGGTTGTCTGACGTATCTATCTGCACACCCAATACTGTGGCAGCTGGCTGACACGATACTTTCGATGCATACAAATAGTTGTTGCGATTGTGATAAAAAAAATGTCAGCATCTTTATATCTGTGGCATGTGTTATCGCTATTCCTTAATTATTTGAATATTCGATTGAGGGAGAAGCCGAAGGATTCGAGCCGCCCGCCCCGACGTCGGCAGCTCTAGTACTCGCACACAAATGATAATCTACTCTTGTTGGCTTCTCGGTCATTCCACTGACTGGACACGGTGTAAGGGTTTACGCTCAATTTCTTGGCCATGTCATCGTTGGGCTGTGATGTGTATCAGGCCAGGAAATTGGTGGGAGAGCCATCCGTCCAGCGAAACTCGTCATCCTCATACCCGGGCAGGTGTTGGTACCCAATCATTACGAATTTGACGCCTGGGCTCACAAGGCTGATCACGAAGCTGTTCTCTTCCACGGAGCCGATGGACACCAGGTGACCGCGACGAGCCGCCAAGCCGCACGCCCTCTCAGCATCATCCCAGAGCTTCGCCTCTGCGAAATGCTTGTAGCAGCTGCCGCAGAACGGCTGCCAGCCGCTCTCACAGGTGGGGTCGTTGAGGAGGGTGCAGCGCCGCGCATCGCCGGAAGAGCCGTAAGAGACGGCGTTACAGCACGGCCGGTGGAGGCAGAGCAGGCCGCACTGCACGGCTGAGCCAGCCGACAGCGTGGCCAGCTCGGAGCCGGCGGCCGGCTGGCGGGCCAGCCAGCGACGGCCGGAGGCGCCGTTGGTCAGCAGCAGGCAGGCGACCAGCGCTGCGGCCAGGCGCCGCTGGCTTGACCTCAGACCGGGAGACATGGCCCAGCAGCTGTGCTATGGACGGAGGTACTGACCCACTGTTGGTTTCTGCGGGCGGAGGTGCCCGTCTTCTGCTGTGGGCGGAGCTGCTGACCCTGTTGGCTTTTGTGGACGGAGCTGCTGACCCTCTGTCGGCTTCTGCGGGCGGAGGTGCCCGTCCTTTGCTGTGGACGGAGCTGCTGACCCTCTGTCGGCTTCTGCGGGCAGAGGTGCCCGTCCTCTGCCGTCTCCGCCTGCTGCCCAACTGGAGGTGTTTGGCAGTGCATCGCTGGTGGTTGTTGGTGCGCGCCGCCATCGCGCACGCACCCCTGCGCGGTCAAACAACGATCATCGCTTGCCGGGGCTCGGCAGCCGACCAAGAGCCCACCCCCTGTCCCAGCGATCCTGTTGGCTGGGCTGCTGACAGTCGTGGACACAGAGCGTGCCGAGCATCCGCTTGCCCGTGCGGAAATCTTTGCAGGGCAGTCCGCTCTGACATCTAAAACTGCCCGCCTCAGGTTAGGACATTGTACACAATGATAACACCTCTTGCCACGAGCGCATTTTCGCAAAGTCAGTAGAGGAAAAGAAATAAAAAGTGATGTTAACTATCTACACGTACGCGTAAACTTACTGATTCGATCGGATTTCAGATCTGGTGGTCTCGGCTGTGGCTGGTGAGGTGTGCATCGACACCGTGCCCGTCCCCCGCAGCACCTGTGCCCCCTGGATCATGTGAGCTCTCTGGTGGTCTCGGCTGTGGCTGGTGAGGTGTGCATCGACACCGTGCCCGTCCCCCGCAGCACCTCTGCCCCCTGGATCATGTGAGCTCTCTGGTGGTCTCGGCTGTGGCTGGTGAGGTGTGCATCGACACCGTGCCCGTCCTCCGCAGCACCTCTGCCCCCTGGATCATGTGAGCTCTCTGGTGGTCTCGGCTGTGGCTGGTGAGGTGTGCATCGACACCGTGCCCGTCCCCCGCAGCACCTCTGCCCCCTGGATCATGTGAGCTCTCTGGTGGTCTCGGCTGTGGCTGGTGAGGTGTGCATCGACACCGTGCCCGTCCCCCGCAGCACCTCTGCCCCCTGGATCATGTGAGCTCTCTGGTGGTCTCGACTGGGGCTGGTGAGGTGTGCATCGACACCGTGCCCGTCCGCTGTAGCGCCTCTGCCCCCTGGATCATGTGAGCTCTCTGGTGGTCTCGGTTGTGGCTAGCGCTGGCGGATACAAAACTCAGAAAATCCGGGTGTGGTGTGGCAGACCGGGGTGCGCAGAAGCTCTGTAGAAAACACTTTGCATTGGCCACTGACAGAATTAGAAGAGAGTACTGCAGTTCAGTGACAGTAGTGCACGATTTGATCGTAAACGAAGAGGCTAATAAGTTCAGCAACGGCGTACGTACTTAGGTCGGCTTAGTGTAAGAATTTGGCAAAACATATGACAGTCGAATGGGCTTGTGTGGGGTAAGGTGACGGTGGGGTGACGCTTTGTCATGCACCAAATCACAATTCATGACACAAAATCCCAAAGAGAGCCAAATGAACAAGCGGCTGCATGGACTAGCTGAGGCATGGAGTCACTGATAAGAGATCCAGATAGCTGATTAAGTGCTGAGGGGGCTTATATGCTGGTAGGTTGATATTCAACTCATAACTTGCAACATCACAGTCTGAACAATCTTCAAAAGGATGTTGATCCCACATGTCCAGTTGGTCGGAATCGGCCTTGTTAAAGCAGCAGAGGTATTTCAAGGCATGCGAGAACTGCGTCAACCACAGCCTTGCTGCGCTCCCACCATCCGGGACAGCGTGCTGGCCGAGACAGCCAGCTTATGAACGACGGTTGGGATATTCTCTTGTGGCGTCGGCTCCACACCATGCTGCACTGCCGCTGCGCTGCTGGATACAGCTCTGCCGCTGCACTGCCGCTGCACTGCGGCTGCACTGTTGCTGCGCTGCTGCTGCACTGCTGCTGCGCTACTGCTGCGCTGCTGCTGCGCTGCCGCTGCACTGCTGGATACAGCACTCCCACACCACTGCATGCCTTTGAAGCATTTTTGGAGTCGGCACGCATTAAGCTGTAGCCTGGAGCAGTCAGCGGCCCACGAGTTAACAAGCGTTAGAGTTGGATTGCTAACAGGAACCGCATGATATATCTCCGGTGGTTTTCTTACAGATCAGAATGGGTCACTGACCTAAAATGGCCCGTTCAACATTTTGTTGTTAGGAAGATACTGCGTAGCGTAACCCTTTACGCTTATTCGAATGCAAAAATTGAAGCAGTCTTGTATGTTTTTGGTTATCATAGCATTCAAAAGACTGCACAGGATCACTGACCTTAAAAGAAACACCATTGAACTTTAGCTTAGGACAGGTATCCAGGCTCACAATGGTCACATGAGAAGGTCTTAGGGCACTTTGGACACCAATCTGGAGTGTGACCTTGTTTTACCCCATTTGACCCAAAGGTCCTAGCCTAAGAAGCTCGTATGTTGACACAAATGATTTCACGTAGAGGCTAACACATCCTGTGAATTTGGTGTCTCTAGCTTAGTTTCTGAGATCTCAGGGGGTTAAATTGACCCCCACCTGAGCGAAGGGTACCCAGCCGGCCATGCGGGCGCGGGTTAAGCAACGTTTCGTACAATGGTAACAGCGCAGTGAAACAGCAGAAGTTCAGCGGTAAGTCCGACATCTCCGGCCGTAGCGTCTGGGAGGTGGTGGCACAGATAGGGCGGGTGCCGGGCCGGCGCCCTCGCTCCAGCTGCAGCCGCCTCGCTGGCAGGGCCGGGCCGGGAGCTCAGGCTACGGCGAAATGTGAGCGCCCGGTCCGTTGGGGTGCGTGGAGAGATGGCCCCGTCGTCCGGCAATGATCAAGAAGCCGTAAAGCCGTCAACCAGTCAAGCCATATCTGTACCTTGATGACAAAGCATTGGCTTGTCCATAAGTATGCTCCGCTCAGCAACATATCGAGGCATAACACGCTGGCAATCAGCATCACTATCGCCACACGGGCCAGCTTGTGCGCTCGGCGCCGAACGGACACGTATTCGTTCCAAATTTGGTGGCAAAAGAAGAAGCTCCCATTCCAATGGCTCGACGTGTTTGGATGTTCAGCTAGTTTCATGACTAACAACACGCTCGGCCATTCCCCTTCCCCGCTCTCTTGCCAGCATCGCGCATGGTTCTCGCAGATCGGGCGTATGCCTATACACGCACACGGCGAGGACCACGCTTCAGCATAGCAACCTCGATAATACGCCCCGTATCAAACTGTTCATACCATACCATACCAAATTATCCATACCTTACCATACCAAACTATTCATACCTTATCATACCCTGCCCCACATACGTCGAAGCCCTTCAGACTGCTGGTACATTAACTTTGTCTCTGGCGCGCACCAGGAGGCTGATCGGAGCGTTTAGACCAAAATTTGCAGAAAGTGCCAGGCTACAGGCAGATTAGATAACGTACACATGTGCGCTGACCGATGCTAATGTGTTTTGCCGGGCTTGGACAGGTCAGCTGGTTACTGACAATAACAATCGAGAAGCAGCACTGGAACTAACCAGGCAGGGGCCAGTACTACGCGGTTGGTGTGGAGCTCAAGGATTAAATGTCGGTGCGCCCAGGGTGAGAAAATTAACCGTTTCATCTGCTGCTCTTTTTCGCTTTTGAGGAAACCACCCAGCTTTCAGTTCAAGCAACAATTTTTCGGTGCATTAACAATGTTTGCAAACTGTAGTGAAAGTTCGGCAAACTAAGCACGCGTGCTAACTGCCTGGTGCAAACCTGTCATGGGTAATGCACTTTGAAGTCATTCTGCCATGCCGTGATGAGGTACTAGGAATTGAATTGTTTATTGCATGGAATATCAAAACAGGCAACACAAACTACGCAATCGACCAAAATACATCCTAGCCACTCTTACAGTTACACAAACGCGAGGAATCATTTAATTCGAAAGAAATCAGAGCGCTGTTGAACACCAGCGCACAAAACAACGCGGCAGTGAATGAAACCTCAGGACACGAACCAGATCTTACGTCGTTTAAGGCACAGACGCAAACTAACACACGAGCAATACCAAGTAGATTTTGGTGAAATGCTTTCATGGATACCGTGTTTCCGTTCTAACCGGAGATCTGATGCAAGTTGTTCATCGTCGAGCTGACTAGGAGAGGAAAGTCAACGAAGCATCATCTTCATCCTCCGGTGGTCTCTCACGAACCGGACCTCTGTCACCAGTGAGCGGACCTCCGTCGGGGGCGGGGGATCCCCGTCGAGAGGGGGGGGACCTCCGTCACCAGGGGGCGGACCGTCGAGAGGGGAGGGGACCTCCGTCACCAGTGAGCGGGCCTCCGTCGCGGGCGGGGGATCCCCGTCGAGAGGGGGGGGGGACCTCCGTCACTAGGGGGCGGACCGTCGAGAGGGGAGGGGGGACCTCCGTCACTAGGGGGCGGACGGACCTCCAGCACTGCCTGTCAACGCGAACTGAATCCGACCTCCACTATCATCGGCAACCCAACAGTGTCTCAGCTTAGTGCCCGCCGCCTAGTGCTGTCCGCAGCGACGAACTCCTCCCAGTTTGATAGACACTACAAGCACCGCCCAACGGTGTTTTTGCTCCTAAGATTTGAGCGCACAAGCTCAAAGTTCGTTAGACACTTTGTTTCAATAGTCGATTTTGCAAGATGATTGACATGAACTAAGTGACAAACATGGGTTGACTTTTTCATGTTTTAAGCTATTTCATTTAATTCCTTTAACATTTACGAGAACTTTCTTTTTCCGGGTGAGAAAACATTTGCTATAAATGTACCCGATCTTACAGTGTACCTATTGTCTCTATGATAGACGCGCTTGTGTGTTGACATTTTGAGCAATGCGCTTGCAGTGCTTGCTATTCACCTGAAGGCAAATTTGCTAAGCTTCTGCACGTTGTCCAACCGTTTGCCAATTAATACGCAATTGCAAGAAATTACAGCATATGAATATGAAAACCGCATTTTAGTTTATGCCTCTTCTGTCTAGAAACATTGGCAAATTTGTTTGGGCGACTGAGTACGCATTTTTCTTACTCTCGCAAGCCTGTATCATATGTATATGACAGCGCACTGGTCATGTACTCGACCGATCCTGCAAGAATGGGAAGGATGTTGGATGTTGGATATTAGGTGTTGGATCACAAGGATGTTGTGATGATCGTGGCCATATGGAGCAGTCCTGCTTTCGCGAGAAGCGTGCACCTGTGAAGTCCAGTGTGTCGGATATGTGGAATCTCGCTGTAAATCTCACATCGAAGTCGCTTGTAACAGATGCGTTGAAGCACATTACTATTGGTGTTTTTGACGATAGCGCAAGGGTGGACAAGCTGATGCGATCTTTGAGCTTGGAAAAGCCAGCTGGTTATGTTCGTGGTCTGACCTTTGTGACATTCATTTAGCCCATATGGCAGCACATATTCATTTAGCCCATATGGCAGCGCTGTCGTCAGCACCATCAGCAACTGATTAATCGATTTTAGCTATCAACAATCGCCAGTGAACTTCGGACGGTTGCCTTGGCGGCGCCGCCCTGACACGGCATTGGGACGAGCGTGCCACGCTCGAACGCGATAAGAACCGCCTGTCAACCCCACGTACGACGTCAGGGCAACGTCAGTCGAGGGAATAGCGGTCATATTCTTACTGCTGTCTTGCATGGCCTCTGGTGGCAACTCTCACTCAGTTGTATCAGTGGCTTAGGCCAACAGAAGTCTTCTGGCTTTTGCAGACGATCATTTGGTTTTTCTCACATATTTAGTTGGACCCCGGTGGCAAACCCTGGTGATCCCCTGTCTTATGTGTTACGGCAAGTACGAAGCCGCGTTGACGTCTACGCGCGCCTTTCACCCTCCTGGTTTGAGATTTTCTACGCATATATCATGGTTTAGCAGTCAGGCCTAGTCAAAAGAAGGTGAAACCTATATTTTAAAGATGTTTCTCTCGCATGCCTACAGAATTAAGCTCGCTGAAATCGAGGCATGGAATCGAGCCAATTCCGTGAACAGGTGGCTATGCTTTTTCTCTTGTAATTTGAGCCAACTCAGGCTCGTTGCGTTGAACATGCTTCTAAACTAGAGCTAAGCAGTCAACTTACATGTCAAAGAGGCTCCTAAACGCCGTTGCAATCTGTGAACCATACGCTGAGCGGCCGACCACATTCAATAACAAGCAGCAACGTGAATTATTCGCGGAGCTCGATATATCGGCGAGCCCGGTTGTTATCTCTTTTTAAGCCCCGCCGTATTTTTCGGAACGTTTGCCAAGCAGGTGGCCGCGCTCAGCAACACGATATTAGGGTGTCACGTCAACCTATTAGCCGTCAGTGGAGGTATCCGGTGTCCGAGTTTCCTTCGAAGTCCGCAATCAGTGGTATAAACATGGACGGGCCCACCGGTTTGATCAATTATAATTATTTCAAAACGTATCACGATTCGCTCGCTACCCCAGGGTGACAGCGCGGACTTCCAAAACAACTCAGCTATCCTAAAGATGTTTAATGATAGCATTCATACTGTCACCAACGAAATGAGACAATGCACTTTTGATAGCAGGGGCACCGGGTTAAAAAACAACATCAAAACATGGAAATCCGTAAGCGATGTGAACTTCTTCGATGTGATGCCATGACGGTGGAACACTTAATTCTTGCGTTCAACCAGCTGATCGAGAGGAAATTCCGGCAGTGTTTTGAACAAAAATCAACCATTTATGAAAAAACACATATTTCATGGCACTGACTTACAGCTTCAGCACGACACGCCAAGCAAGCTCGTCGGCCGTCGACGGCTCTTTGTTCAACGTGAGCGAAATAGGCGTGCGACCGCCCAGTAACCAGTTTCAAAAAAGAAAGAATGGCGTACACTTGAGGCGTAAAAAGTAACTTCACAAGCTTTTGCTTCGAATCCGGTTGCGTAAAGTTAAAGTAACTATCTACTTCAACGCCATAAAATTCTACTACTTACGGGGATGTCTGGAGTCGAAAGTTACTACGTACTTCACCAGGCACCCATCGGACATCAAAACGCAGCTGATTTGACCACGGAATAGGCATTCACTACGAAACTGAAGTAGAAATAAAGAGATGTTCTGGTCCGTCCTAAAATAATCAATAGTGATTATAGAGGAGCAGGCGCGAGGCCATGCAGGGCCGGAGGCCATTTACGCCGATGATTAGCCTGCAGCGAGAAATTGTTGACCTTTAAAGCGGTGTGAACATATCAAAGGCGGACGGATACGCATAGGTGAGAAAATCTATGCAACTGCGGTTCGCATAAAGGCTTTGTGGGCATCACAAACATAAGAGCTGCGGTGAATACAGTTGGCAGGCCGTTACCAACCAAACTCTTTCCCACTTTTCGAAGATTTCACGAGATGAGTTTTTCTCTCTCTTGCTCTGGCACAGACAGACATACATGATATAAGTTCACAAAATGCACAACCTGGGGTAAGGATAGAGTCAGCGGTTTCAGGAAGCTTTCGATGTTGACGTGCAATTGCCTTGACACGTAGCAAAGGAAAGCTCAGAGCAAAGTTCAGAATATGAACACACGAAACACGAACAGCTTTGTTTACTTCCGTGAGTTGCGGAAATATATCAAGAACTATAAGGTGACTACATTTCAGAATAAGATAGTGATCGTGATTTGTCAATAAATTAATCACCACATAAATCACAAATTCATTCCGAGTTGATCCATTAAGGCCACACTTTTAATGTGACTTTAGCCATATCTCTGGATAAATTACAGGCATTTTAACCTCTCGGACTCAAAGCGACAACACCACTGCGATGAAAGCGACCCTTTGTTTCGCTGTTGAAATTAATTCAGCCTCGGACTGTTACGATTTACGCCAAAATTGCTTCGGCCATCCGAAGCAGGTAGTAACCACTCTTTATGAAGGTGGTTACAGGACATATATACAAATTTATGGAATCTTTTCGCGATAGTCTAATAGCACGCAGAGGATGGCATTGTTTGCGTTTGATAACGCTGGCTTAGCGCTTAAGATGACTTATGGAAAGCGAATGACAACGAAACATCCAGACCAGTCCTCGGCACCTATTTGTATGATGTGACACTATGACAGCTCATTGCTAAACGCATGTGGGAACTCGGTGTGCTGTGCTGAAACAAAACAACGACAGCGTCTCAATGCAATAAGCGCGCGGGAAGCGTGGGGTTGACCATGTTTCGCAGCATCGAATGAGAGCTTTCGAAGGGCACCGGCAGGTGGCGCTCGACCGAGGGCGCCCGTTTGAGTTGTGTAACCTCGTGAACGTATTCGCGAATACGTGCAGGCGGGGTCTAAAAAAACAGCATATAACGCAGACGCTGAAGTTTTCCGAAACGGCTCGTCCGATCGCCTTGAAACCTTCCCCGAACGATTCCGTGCAGTGAGGTGAGTCATGGAAAGGCAATATCAAGACCTCACCTGAGGTAAACACCTCGAAAACGCGAAGGGAAAATTTTGCGCACAAATGCAGGTAACTCAGATCTCAGAGCCTACTGGAGCGATCACCGTGGAGCCTTCATCGGATGCTCCACACCTGATTTCCCGTTGCCGTTCCAAATTTGGTTGCCCTAGTTCAGATTAGAAGTCGTCAAAGCTCACGAACTCCAACATTTTTGCTTGCAGAGTTGCAGAGATGCGCGCTTGTCGTTTGCAATAGCATGCCACCACGTCTCACCGGGCAGGTCGCGTCTAGCAGGCCAGGAGACACAGAGACAGCGTGCGAACTGTGCAGTGAGCTGACGACCGGACCCCGACAGCTCACACACGCTAATAACACCATTCAGCCCTGGAACAGGTTGGCCAATGGCTGAGGGTGATACTCCACCACCAGTGGCCACCATCTGGTGGTGGAGCTGGAAGTGTGAAGAGGGAATATTTATTTTTTATGCTGCTTTAGCTGTAAGTCTGTTCAGGGGCATCCTCAAAGTTATGAAGGTGACATATGCGCTCCAATCTAGTCTTTGAACGGCAACAACGCATTTTTAAAGGCTTTCAAAAGCCTTATTTCACGACGGCCGTTCTCGCGCGCACGGCGCCCACCGCCTGGGGTTGTACGCAGCGGCCAACAACGTTCGGTTTTACGGACATTTAAGCTCTGGCCATAGGTTTCTTGCTCCTAAGGCTGCGAGCTCAAAACTTTTAATCCTATTAGATTCGCAAATCGGATTTGCAAAAGGCTTGAGATTATCAACCAATATGATTTGGCCATTTCATTTTCATTTAATTTCTATCTGTTGTATTACAGGGAGTATGCCGCCTTTTAATTATTTTCACTTACTGCCGGCTGTCATTCTGGCGACACAGGGCCGGGCCTCCTGGTCGATCCAAACTTCCCTAAATATACATCAAACAGTGGACCCCTCTCTGGCGCGAGAAGTTCTCTAAACCAGTCGGTCGGCTCCAGATCGACGCAGGAGCTCTTAATGACGCGAAGAGACCTCGTATCGCCGAAGGCGTTCCATTAATTGGCACGGAGGCTCCAGTTCGACTTCACATGCCCGTGGCTGAAATGCGGCGGTCGGCGCTCGTTCGATGCTGGGGACCCTGACCGACACAGGACCCCTCCATGGCCTCATTATGGACTCTCATCTGAAATTTCCTTACCTTCTTTCATGGTCAGAGGATCCGACCAACGCATGCGTGGAAAACTGTATGTCTTTCATTGTTTTAGCCTCACTCATTAGGCAAAACAGCTCACAGTTGCTGATGTATCAAGTGCGCATCAGTCGTTGGAACCCAAGAAGTAGTAACATAGATTTGTCTATTTTTGCCTGGAGAGCAGACAATTCACGACCACGGTGAAAGGGGCGACTGCGTATGATACGTTTCAGCCTTGATGCGATTGTCATTAGTTTTTCACATATATGAAATATCAAGGTTTTTGTCCACTCCGTTTTTTCAAAGCTCTTCCAATATATATACTCTCTCTGTATGTAGGTCCGTGTGAATAATTCCGACTCAACATGTGACGCCACTGAAACGTTCGATGAAAATCGTATGCTGCAGTCAGCAGGTAATGCGGAAGTTAGGAAGAGATGGTGGACCTGATTTTTACAATGGTCTTTCTCGCCGTAGACATTTTGCTTCAGCAATTAGCGATATATCATGTTTTTATAGCACAGCTGAAACGCTGCACTGGTTTCAGGAACATGGATAGTGAGGAGAAATATGGGTCGTGAAATATGGGTAGTGAGGAAAAATATGGGTCGTGAAATATGGATAGTGAGAAAAATATGGATCACTTGAAATCTGTCATGCGGTAGTCATTCCGCATTGTTGTATCCACGTCAGTACAGCAAACATCCTGTAGATTATATAATATAACATAAGTGTAATATGTATATATATTGCTTTATTTACATATGAACATCGCATTCTTTATTAGCTTGCGACGCGTTCTACAGCTAAAAATGACTGCATCACCAGGCAAAAAAACATAGCATACAGTGTATAACATGATGGTTCAACACACGAACTGAACACCAACAAAATAAAAGTACCATACAAGTACATGCAACGGCACACGGCCAAGCTTCAATTCTGGGGACATATTTCATGTTATCACGTATTTTAATGGATGTGATGAAGAAGAAGATGTGAATATTTAGCACTGCACGTTTCTTAAGAAATGAAGAAACATTCTAAGATTCCTTAAATCAAGCGAGGAAAATGTTCTGCCCAAGATACTGGAGTTGGAAGCCAAAATTTCAGAGTTTCAGACAATCAAGAGTTTCACATGCAAATAAATGCACCCATATGGTGGACGGGCTATTTCAAGAAATTTTCCAGTCCAGATAGATTTACCTAAATTGTGCTGAATGTCAATGTGCAAGCTGATTTGTACATTTATTTGTATATTTAAGAGATATGCATTCCACAGGCAAAAGCCCAATTACGAAAGCGGTCCAGTTCTAAAAACAATAAATATACGATAGTTCCAGAGCGTAGCACTTATGTGGGATGCCTCACGAGGAACCACAAAACTCTTATACAACAGTCGATTGGCAGCATTTAAGTAACTATCGTTATATTTGAGAAAAACAGACTACTGACAAGGAACTGACCAGAATAATCCTAGGATCTAAAAATAGATAGAATTTCCATAGCAGGCTGATCAACTCACGTTTGAGGCTTCCAAAATCTGAGCCAAAGTACGGTTAAACAAAATGTTTTTTTTTTAGTTTCGGAACATCAAAAAGCCTGGAAGAGGAAAGATGCCTAGAAACAAACACTCGTCCAGGCCCTTTGGCGTTTCCTTTCCAGATCCAGGCCTCGAAAGCAGTTGGTGGTCGTGCTAACGAAAACATGGCATGGTAAACCTGCTGATAAATAGGAATCAGCCACTATCAGCCCAGCAGACCTTCCCCGCCCAAGCGTCCGAGGGAAGCCGCCACCTGTTTCCGGTGGCGCTGGGTGGCCGTTTCCCACGGCACTGCGCCCGAACAGCGCCGCACACAGTGCCGTGAGGCTGTCCGCTCTGCGAGCAGCGCAGCCAGACCTCTCGCTGACCTGTCGCCCTCCGTGCCCTGCGAGCAGCGCAGCCAGACCTCTCGCTGACCTGCAGCCCTCCGTGCCCTGCGGGCAGCGCAGCCAGACCTCTCGCTGACCTGTCGCCTTCCGTGCCCTGCGAAGCAGCGCAGCCAGACCTCTCCCTGACCTGTCGCCCTCCGTGCCCTGCGAGCAGCGCAGCCAGACCTCTCTCGTCGCCCTGCCACGCTCCGTTCGACCCGGCCATTCTCCGCCGCCATGCTGTGGACCGTGCACCTGTTTCTCTGCGTCGCCGTCGCCGTCGGTGCCGGTGCCGGTGTCGGTGGCAGCACCGCCGCCGCCGCTGCCGCCGCCTGCCCCTCCGCCGGCATCTGGCACCAGTTCGCCGAACATTGCTACTGGCCGTCGACGTTCGCGGCTCCCTGGTCCTCGATGGCGGCGGCCTGCGACACGCTGTTCTCCGGCTCAGCGCCAGCGTCGGTGCACAGCCTGCTGGAGAACTCGTTTCTCGTCAGCGTTCTGGGGCACGACCGCGTGTGGCTAGGTCTGAGGCGCGACCAGGACGCGGCCAAATTTACTTGGGTGGACGGGTCGCCGCTGGACTTCGTGTACTGGGCGGATGACGAGCCCAAGGACGGTAACTGCGCAGTCCTTAACCAGGTGGTCAAGACGGGCGAGTGGGGCGCAGAGCCCTGCGATGGGGACCACTTGTTCATTTGCAAGATCGCCGCATCGAGAATTGCCCCAGTCGCCGTTGAGAAGCTACCCATCCCGGAACGTGTTACCGATGTGCTTGGCATATAATGGTGCAAAATGCTCTGGCTTTTAATGGACACCTTGCGGCCCGATTACGCAAACAATCATGCAGAAAATTTAAAGTACTGTCAGGTCTACAACGTTTTATTCCACTGACTTTGCCGAAACATTATGACGTGGTCAAAAACCGACCTAGAAACGCGTCGAGGAGCGCTAGTTCTGCCCCTTTCGCCGTGCTGACCTCTTAAAACGAGGTCTCAAGTTACCGGAGCAGGAACTTCAAACATGTAGCCCACGTGTAAGAGGACAATACATTTAGGGGACAAAAATGTGTTTATTATGCGGTGAACCGTTGGAGCATATCACGCTTATTCCGGGTCCTGGCGTATGTTACATATTGATCTACTGTCCTCACGCCACGGCATTTTTGTACCAGAGGAGGGCAAGTCTTCTGCGTACTTTGCGAGATCTCCACATGACTCAGAAATCTGGCTGCGTCGTGTTTGCTTGTTGCGCTGTCACAAGGCTACCTGAGTCCGTTTCCTGGCGGCGGACTATTGCTTGCGTCGATAAAGCACCGACGGCAGGCGGGCAGCGCTTTGTTACACGTACGTCCTCAACTCCCTGCACTAGAGCACTGCATTCGCTCTGTGCACCCCGTACGGGGTGTACCTGCACCTGTACCTGTACCTGTGCCTGTACCTGTGCATGTACCTGTACCTGTTGTATCCTCCTTTCTCCCGTCTTCTATCATTTTAACCAGACTGTCCCACACGTCACGTGATGGACAATCTGGTCCTCTGGATATTACATCACGCCAATAGAAGCCCTCGGCTCAGTGCACGACTGCGCGCCACGTCTGTACCAACAACAAGCGACGTAGTTCGCGCGTCAAGAACTCGTTGAAGATGTCGACGCATTGCTCATCCACTTGTACATGACGCTGCAGGCGCGGTGCGGCAGGATCGACGTCACGTCCACGACCCGCTCCAGCGCCGAGCCGGCGTAGGGGATCTCACAGGCGAACGTGAAGCCGAGGCGCTCGTAGATGCGCCGCGTGGTGCTGGACGTGCAGAAGCAGAGCGAAACGGGCGCGCCAGAGCGCGCGGCGCACTCCACCGACGAGCGGCGACACAGCTCCGACGCCACGCCCAGGCCGCAGTACCTGCCGGCATGAGAGCGTGGAATAGCGCTGGGGCGGGTTCCTGCGACGGTGGCGCCACCGCCGGGACTCTGAACAACGCAGAGTTCCTGCGACGATGGCGCCACCGCCGGCACTCTGGACAACGAGGGTCCTGCAACAGTGGATCCACCGCCGAAACTCTGAACAACGCGTGAAAAAGCTTTACAGATTCTGTGGGCGATTTCATTTGTTTCGCTGTGAGCAAAGGCACCGATTTTAAGTATGCATTTAGCCAGTTTTGACATTGCCTTTTTTGCATCATTTGACACTTTGTCACGAGGAATATTTGAGGACAGATGATATCGTAGTGAAAAATGTGCTTTGATAATATAGCTCTTACATGTTGTTATTAGCCTGAGCAGGGTCCAAAATAGCCATATTATCCACAGTGCTTTAAGGGAAGTGAGACAGCATATGCAATAGCGTTTAGTAATGGTATTTTGGTAGTATAAGACCACTGATGAGTTTGCATCAATCCAGATGTCATATACCGGCCTTTTGGAAATGCAGTCCTCCAGGTGGCGCAAACAGTCTATAGCAGTGGCAGGAATTATTATTCTTGCTAAACTTCACCGCCGGATGCGTGGGGATGTGAACTCACGCTGGGCTGGGGGTGCTGTTGGGATGGGAGGAAACAGATGTCTGCGTGCCCCAGTTTACAGCCATTTCCTTCTATCAGGGATTTACTTGTTCAACGATCTGCAGCAATTTACTTGCGAGTGCGGTTTCACGATCTTTTCGTTCAGCAGGTGTAAGCCTTCGACTTTCGTATGCAACTTAAATTGTATGCATGTTTTCCTCGGGTGGCACAATGATCCTAATCCTGACCTGTGTAAGGCGGTCCTGCCCCCCCCCCCCTCCCCGCCCCCGGCAACCTAGCTGCTCACCTGGGATCAACAACAAGCAGCACATTCTCAAAGACCGTCGGCACGTTCAGGCTCTCGAAGGGGTCAAAGCGCTGGCCAATCTCGTCGGCGAAGCTGCAGTAGGCGCGGCCGGTCTCGCTCTTCGTCTCGGACAGCCGCCAGCAGGGCTCTTCCTCGTCGACGCCGTAAACAGCGCACATGCTGGCGCCGATGACGCAGCCGGTGCCGGCGTCCAGCGCCAGACAGCTGCCGTCCCAGTGCCACTCGGGGAGCGAGGCACTCAGCCAGGCACGGTGGTCCTCGGGCGCGCCACCCGCGAGGCCAGACAGCACCGAGAACTGACCGCAGGAGGAACTGGGTTTAGCCACGTGGTCAGATGATGTCTCTCTGATTGTCGCAACGTGGAATTGTGTCCCCTGTTATGTTCTCTGTACAATAACCGTGTGTTAATTTTTTTATATTTCAAATGTAATTTTCTGTTCAGGTTGACCTCCATATTCCAATTTGCCGTCATCCCTCACAATCCTGATCTGTGGGGGGGGGGGGGGGTGCTGTGTCTGCTATATGTATATGTGCATACACATGTCTGCAATAAGTGAGTGGTAGTCTGCATATAGGTTTGTCACTATATGCCTGTAACAGCAAGTGGGTTGTTAAACAGAGCCTTACCATGGGTTCACGTGAAAAGAAACAGTTGACCATCATGTCAATGGTCTCGTCCAATCTGTCCCTGCTCAGTTTCACATACTCTATCGCTGGCCGATCCACACCGCTTGACAGTAAGAACGACATCCTGACTTGGAGCGCTGAAAGAAACGTAGAACACTGGTGGCGACAATGACAAATAGCGACCTTCTCCGGCAATCAAGGCGCCAATGGACCTTTTTTGTCATCAGTATAACTCAAATCTGTCACTAAAGCAAAGCTTCTTATGTCATATTCACGAGGTGTGGTATGTGAATGTCTCGGATCAAGTGGCCTGGAGGCTGTGTTCATGGAGCCCATCCGCGCGGGACAAACAGCATTGGTGCATTGCAGAAACGAGACACTTTTTACGTTTGTATTTGATGCGCATTGCTCTAGATTTGTTAAATTTTCACCGCGCACGCTGCACGAGAAACCGTTTGCCTCGCAGACGTCCTGGGGGCGTCAAAAACACCACCCTCCGATACAAAGGAAAGGTAATCAAAATGTATCAGGCAGACTTACAAAATTGTCAACACCTTTCAAGTGATCAGATCAACATAGTGTGAAATAGAGCAACTGTGGTTAGGTCGGATCATTGATCTTTCAAGTCATAAGCAAAGATTTGCGCGATGATTTTTAATTCCACATATCTAAATTTCCGGTTTCTGTTCCTACAGTCAATTATTTTGGTGCATTTTCACCAATTGGCTGGACTTTCTGACAACAAGGGTCGGCTATACCACACGAAGTTACATCCAACTGTCATAAAAGGTTATATGAGGCCGGCTTAGTGTTGGAACAACAAGGATTTCTGAGAGAGAAATCAATGCGTTCCTATGGAACAGAATGCAAATGTTGGAGTTCTCATGGATTTGCATGGTGGCGCTCGTGTATCAAATGTCGTGCTAAGCCACAAGCTCTTGGTTATTACAAGCCGGCTTAGGAAATAGGGAAAATCGTTCTTAAGCGTCGTCATCAGCTAAACGTTTCGGAAACGGCAGTATCCTATTGGTCAATATGTATATGCAGTAGCGACAAGGAGCCAGTCAGAAAGTTCGCTACACATCTAAGTTTTCATAACCACCACCAATGAAAACCCACTGGACTAGCGAGTGGTTTGCCCTGCCCGGGGTGCATGCAGTGCTCAAACTCACGGAGCGTAACATGTTTTTCATGTTGTTGTTTATGCACAAATGTAGTACAGACCTGCGCAAAAATTGCCTGTTTCATCAATAGTTCGGTCACAATGACTACGCGTCTTTTTGGTAAAGGCAGCAACTGTTCCAATGTTTGTTATGCAATACATGCACGCTGGATGTTATTGAATGCAAATTGCATGTTAAATTTCCGCTCAATGATAGAGCAAGCTCTGCACCCAAGCAGGGACTGTCGAGCTGAACGGACCCAGCGACATTGTTTGCATGGGGCGCTGCTGCCGTGCATTATTACCAAAGTCCGGCACGTGTCCCGACGCGCCATCCCTCCCCCCTCACCCCCACCCACACGCGGAGCAGCTTACCTTTGGCGAGCGTCGCGACGACGAGAGAGGCCCGCCTCACGCGCAGCAGGTTCTGTGGACGGACTCATCGATTGGCCAGCCAGGCGGGGCGGCGAGGCGGCCCGCTGCGCTGCTCCAGAGTCGCATGGCTCGGCCAGCGGCGGCTCCAGTGCACCAGTGCAGGGGGGAGGGACACTAGCAGCATGGCTCGGCCAGCGGCGGCTCCAGAGCACCAGTCCAGAAGGGGGGGGGGGGCAGTGGATTCGGAAAATTCGAAATTGCGCTGCTCGCTGAGTCTTAATTTGAACACCGGTCAATGACGTCAGCCAGTTGTTTCCTGCTTCAACGCGCCGGTGCAGGGCGCGACTCCGCTGCCAGGAGCGTCCGCTTTTCTGCTTATCTGCACTATCTCGGCCAAGTCGAGGTATCAGCGTTACGAGTGGACTCATGCGTTGATTGTCAAGTGATCAGTCATCAGTGCTGCGATAAAACCCACGTGATCATTAATATTGTGGGTGGATTCAAATGTCAAAGAATTTAAAATCGACCGCATGTAAAAATCACAATCTTGGTTGTGCTTGCTTGACTTCAGTGTTCACACATCTGTGAAGAACCTCGCATTGCATCGTGCACTTTCATGTTAAGTCAATGATATGCCAGCTGAACAGTTTATGGCTGCTAATTCAATGTTACACCCTTGACGAAAAGTCTTTCTGACGCAGGGAGTTTGGAGCCTTGGATTCAAATGACTGTTAAAGGGAGTATTTCACATTTTTTGTGGGGTTTTGAACTGAAATAATCATCTTGAAGATCATTTGGTACATTTCACAGCCCTACCCCCGTTAAGACCAAAGACCCCCTAGTTTCCGAGCTGCACGCCCACAAAGATGAGGATATTTTTTGGGAGAGCATTTCAAGGTCATCTTGGCATTTAGGACGTCATGATAGCATCATTCATGTCCCGTCATTTATGAATCATGCATCGATCAGGGCCAATACAAATATATTGGTCGATTCGTTCATATCTGGCATTCGTGAACACGATTTCCAGACATAGCGGCCGTCAATTGACTCCCAATCAACGCTGTGCAGGGTAGGGTGACGTAATCAAGCAATGACAATCGACAAGCATACTTACTAAGCAAAGAAATTGTGTTGTCTGTCAAGAAAATGTTCCATATTTGAAGAGAATGGGGCAGGCATCAGCTCTGATGAAGGAAACTCACTTATAACTCTTGGTATACTATGAAGGGAAAGGGCTGCTCTAGACAACGAAACTTATCTGTTTATAAAATGTCCTCATCAATACATGGACGCGTCATGTATTGATGACCATATTTTCAGTGCGTCATGACACCTTTGCATGAAAGCACTCCTTTGTAGTTCTTTCATCTCCCGGGAAGTTGCCCGCAGCGGTGTTAGGCGTGTGATGGACCAAGTATCGTTAGGTACTCCTGTTTTTACACTTTTTGTGGCGTTTTTCATATTCATTCGCCAGTTTAAAGTGCTCACTTGTATTCACATATTCAGCTATAGCGCCATTCGAAATTTATTCGACTACATGTCTTATTTACCTAACAGCTGCGAAGAATGTTTTACCTCCTGTATCATGTGGCACGAAACGTAATTCATGTAAGAATGTCGCAAACCTTGCACAACATTGTTTTAGGGCCAACAGACGGCCGTCATGTCTGGAAACTGTGCTTACGAACGCCTGATATGAACAACTCGACAATACGCTTTTTTACCTTGCAGAGCGGAGGCAATTATGGTGCAGCGCTTAGAAAGATGATCCTTAGGCTTACATGTACGCCGCATTCGTATGAGTCTATAATACTGCGGCATGGCTTCCCGCTTGCAACGTAACACTGCTGACGACGGCATGTATTTTATTTTGTTGACCATCTTCTAAATCATCTCTTAATGGTGGCCAACCGGTCAGAGCGTGGATTTTTCAGTGTGAGCGCCATTACTTTAAACACTGCTCGTCGCGCGTTGCGTCAGCTAGGCACCGTAACAGCGTTGCCGGCCAACAGCACCTATCTCATTCATACGAAGCATTTCATCACGCCTTGTTCTGAGCTTGTAGGTTAGAAAGGCGATCTTGGACGGGGGGTGGTGTTATCTTCAGACGCGTCACGATAACGCCGGTATCAGTTGAGGTGCCACCCGGGCTCGAGGCGTTCGCTCTGGTGTGGGGCTCCAGCGTGCCCGACCTCGCTGGTTGCATAGATCAGAGCCCTTTTGATCAGAAAGGATCATTTCGGGGCTATGGAATGAAGGAAAGTGGACGACGACAAGGCAGGACTACGTGCACCTGGAGGGCCAACCGCTGAGCCTTAGCCCGCTCAGGGACCCTATGCGGGGTGTGCTGCTGAGCGCCCGGTCGGGGTCCCTCTCCAGGGGGCCTCTCGGCCCACTCGTGGCTGGCGCATGCAGCCTATCCCGGACAGGTGGGGCTTCGCGAGGACTCAGAATAAAGCAAGAAGGGGATGGGAGGTTCGCATGGGACCTCATTGACCACGCAGGGCCCTTTTGTATGCCTGCCCCGGTCGGACGGTGACCACACAGGGCCCTTTTGTACGCCTGCCCCGGTCGGACGGTGACCACACAGGGCCCTTTTGTATGCCTGCCCGGTCGGACGGTGACCACGCAGGGCCCTTTTGTATGCCTGCCCCGGTCGGACGGTGACCACACAGGGCCCTGTTGTACGCCTGCCCCGGTCGGACGGTGACCACGCAGGGCCCTTTTGTATGCCTGCCCCGGTCGGACGGTGACCACACAGGGCCCTTTTGTATGCCTGCCCCGGTCGGACGGTGACCACACAGGGCCCTTTTGTACGCCTGCCCCGGTCGGACCCTGACCACACAGGGCCCTTTTGTATGCCTGCCCCGGTCGGACGGTGACACACAGGGCCCTTTTGTATGCCTGCCCTGGTCGGACGGTGACCACGCAGGGCCCTTTGTATGCCTGCCCCGGTCGGACGGGTGACCACACAGGGCCCTTTTGTATGCCTGCCCCGGTCGGGCCCTGACCACACAGGGCCCTTTTGTATGCCTGCCCCGGTCGGACGGTGACCACGCAGGGCCCTTTTGTATGCCTGCCCCGGTCGGACGGTGACCACACAGGGCCCTGTTGTACGCCTGCCCCGGTCGGACGGTGACCACACAGGGCCCTTTTGTATGCCTGCCCCGGTCGGACGGTGACCACACAGGGCCCTGTTGTACGCCTGCCCCGGTCGGACGGTGACCACACAGGGCCCTTTTGTATGCCTGCCCCGGTCGGACGGTGACCACACAGGGCCCTTTTGTACGCCTGCCCCGGTCGGACAGTGACCACCAGGGCCCTTTTGTACGCCTGCCCCGGTCGGACCCTGACCCTGCACTGCGCTGTCTGCGGGTTGGCTGGCTGGCTGACATACCCGCTGGTTGACCCTGCACTGCGCTGTCGCCGTCCGGGCGCACAGCAGGCATAATGGCGGCCCAGTCGTATCGACGCGTGGCAGGTTTTACCTTCCTTACCGCGTCTGGCACGGCTACACTTCACACCACTCAAGGGGAGTTTTTTGTTCGTCTTCAGGCTAACGCTCAGCCCATACGCTCAAAACACTTTGTTATGCTGAGGAGCCTATTCACATAAAGCCAGACGTCGATGTCCGGCGTTAAGTACATAAACATTTGCACAGTTAAACCAAGCGAGTGTTTAAGACGGGAGGACATCAGATGCATATACGAACATACGGTACTAATGCCATACTATTGACTGTGCATTACCGCATACTAGTTTCCGGACTAGCGCATGGCAGCTGATAGCGTTTTGAGAAAGTTATACTCGCCTGCAGATGTTGCGATCTTGTGTAATGATTTGATTTTTAAAATTCTTAAAATCGATAACAATTATAAAAATTAACAGCGCTGAGACAGTGCTACCTCCTGGGATTGTAATACCTTTTCATCCTTGGGCACCCACTGTATTGGATGCCCCAGACCGCCATTCAGGCCTGTCTTAACCACAAGAGCGTGGATTTGAGGACAACAATCCTGCAGTCATTTATAAACGCACATTATCACGCTCCGAGGACGCGTCCGTCCGAGTGCATTGGATGACACTGTGGAACACGGCCTTCTGACCGACGTGTCTACTGAATCACGCGCTGACAACGCATCACTGAATGGGTGCTGGCCGACCTGGGGCGTGGCGGCAAACATCGGCAGCGTGTATGAAATACCCATAGTCACGCCCTGAGAGTGCAACTGTACAACCGCGCATGTTGGATAACAATGAGGGGGCTATCAGATTGAACTGTAACGTCGCTGTCTACCTACAGTACCCCGTCTATTGGACTGAAAAGCGGACCTGGCACAGCTTTGTTCTAGAGAACTGGCAGATGAATTGGCTTGCAAAATTACTGCAGTCATTTCAAAGTCCTTACTGTTGTTCTCGGAGGATGGGTCCGTGAGGATTTGGTTGCAGTGTGCCAGGGCTATCGAATGGCACCGTAACACCATCATCGGGCGACGCCACCTAGTGTATACATAGTGCCCCTGACAGCGCATCACTGGAGGCCGTCAGCGGACCTACAGCGTTATCAGCCGACGGCACCTAGTGTATTCATAGTGCCCCTGACAGCGCATCACTGGAGGCCGTCAGCGGACCTACAGCGTCATCAGGCGACGGCACCTAGTGTATTCATAATGCCCCTGACAGCGCATCACTGGAGGCCGTCAGCGGACCTACAGCATCGCGAGCAGCATACGGGAGCGTTTTATAAATATTTATAACCACACGCGTATGGTGGGACCGCGTGCCCTTGATAACACTGTGAGCAGGCTTATCAGCGGACAACCCAACGTCTTTATCTGCCTTTGTTTAAAAATCTGACTGAAGTACTCTTACTGCAGCGCTGACAGTCCTTAGATGAGTGAAAATTCGGGACAGCCAAGGACATGAACGCATTAGGTCGTCCCACATCACCAACAAAAAGCACGTCACGATATCCTGTAAATAACGAATCCGAATAATTCGCGCTGCCATACTGTGGCAACCCGTTTAGCCAACCAAGCATATATCTTAACGATTGGCCATGGCGCCAAAGACCGTTCGGCAAAGTTTGATTTCATCATTTGAACCCGAATTGAAGGATGTGAAAATAAACACCATTTGAGCAGATCAACTAGAATTCAGCACCATTTTGGCGGTTTTTACTCCTTGGGTAATCAATGCCATCCATGTTTAAGAGTGTCCCAACTTTGGGGCGCACTTTAAAAGGCATGCTCTAGTGAAACCTCAGAACTAGTTACGCCTAATAATATTACTGGGTAGTGCCAGTGCAGCAACGTCAAGACATAATAAGGATACTGATTTAAATCGTTTTGGAAATGAAATGACTCACTTTCATAGTGAGCAGGGAGTCAAATGATATTTTTTTCCCGCAAAATTGGTTACTTCATATAGAAATTACGGGCTATTTAGAATTTCAACAAAACTGGCACTACTCTTCAAATCGTACTAGCCTGGTGTCACAATAAGTGGACAGTGGAGAAAAGGCGGACCGTTCGTTTCAGATTGTAATGGAAAATGATCCTTATATATTGACTATGATGTGCACATTATGAATAAGATGGGATTCAAAAACACGCAGATATTCAGCTTGCTACGTAAAACGGATTATGAGCTTTGCAGGAGTAAGTTTCAAAGCTCATTTTCCGGAAATGAAAGTCATGCAACTCATCTTGCTTGGCTGAAATAATCTAACAAACTCTGACCGTCATAAGCATTATCTTGGAAAAATCGGATGTGGTGGAACGTTGATATCTCTGTAACCAAACAAGCTAGGGCCACAAAAACGCCTCTGAGAAGCTTTTATGTAACTGTATCAGATAGGCGTCCCTGAAAAATTATGAATGAGCCCTTTAAAACTCAATTAAAGGTAAACGAATCAAATTGGAGGATTAGCACAGCCACCTCTTCTGCTATCTTAAGAATTAAGCAGGCCGCGATAATGCTCAGATGGGTAATGCCCGGTATGATGGGTAATGCCCAGCGTGATGGGTAATGCTCAGCATGGTGGGTAATGCTCGCATACATGATGTTCAGGCCATGCTCAGGAGAATGACAGGATATTGATTATGACTTGCCACATATGTCACGTCAGGCTGAAGAGGCGAAGACCGTCGTCCTTGCGGCCCCTGCTGTCATGTCGGCCCCTGTGTCAAACGAACACCGCCAAAAGCATTAGCACAACACAGCACAGCCACAAACATCTTTCATGAGGTTTTGGATTGCCAGGCTCTCCAAAAGTCTGATCTGGTCCACAATGTAACCCCCCAGTGAAATGACCTTGCCAGAGCAGCAAAAACGATAGAGGTGCATTCCAGAGTTATGAAGCTCAAAAAGTGTCTAGAAAACCCCTCTTTGGTGTATTTCCTGTGAAAAAACATTACTTGTAACTTTTCATTCAAATGCCACCCACATGACGTTGAGAAGCACGTCATATTACATAAATCGTCAAGATCAGAGACTTCAAAATCCCTCATTGGCGAGAATGGTGTTAACTCTTCTTGTTGAAAACTTGGCACCTCACTCGAAGCCGTTCAAGAGATGGTTCTACAACCTATATGAGGCGCCTCCGAGTAGCGTAAGGGTTAGCGCGCGCGTGGTTGGCATTGGAGTCAATTTGACCCCGGAAGGTTTTTCTCAAAATAACTTCCGAACGGCTCGGCACAACTACACCAAACTTTGTGTAACTGCGGGAACTAAATAGACAATCTTTTGGTGCTAACAGATTGGATGTACCTTGCACGGCTGCTATCCTATAGCAGGTCAAGGTCAATCAATGGCCATAGCCAATTTTTGTGGTAGCAGTCTCACACCGCAAAACAGGCTGCACTGACTTTAGAACCAATAACTTTAAACCTTACCATGGAAAGGAAACCACAGCACCGATCCCTTTTTATGAAATGCAGCTTGTTCAATAACATGACTTTTATGTATTTGTATTACAATTGTACGAGCGTTATATTGCGAATTAAAACCGGAAATGTGTAAGCCATGATCCAAAGCCAAGGCACGATCAATCATAGCTCTCTGGTCATGCTTGGCTGGTGTCATAGCTTCCATGTGACGTTACAGTGTATTCAGATTGGTTGGTGCTATGTCTTCCATGTGACGTTACAGTGTTCAGCCCGGGTGACGCCATGGCTTCCATGTGACGTTACAGTGTATTCAGCTTGGGTGGTGCCATGGCTTCCCTGTGACGTTACAGTGTATTTAAATGTTGCGTTCTGTGATTGATGCTCTGCCGCTTCAAACGACGGTACCGCACTGGTTGGCGTTTCGTGCTGGACATACGTACGAACTGCAAATTTGTTTGGCCTCCAGACGTGTTGACGAGACAAACTTAACCCCTTACGCGTTCAGTTTGGACACCCGTAGCTTACCCGAGCCATGCAGTCCTCTACCGCACGTATGAATAAGCCACCCGACCGCCAGCAAACGTGACAACCAACCAACGTGACCACCCGCCACCCGCCTCCCTCCCGCCCGCCGGATTACGAGGCAGTGTGTTACTTTAACAACAAAACGTCAGCAGAAAATCTCTGCTGCTTCATGCCGGAACCGCTCAGGACCGGAGCCAAGACCAGCCGATACTCCTTTACACCGGACCCGCTCAACCCCGGAGCCAAGACCAGCCGATACTGCTTCATACCGGACCCGCTCAACCCCGGAGCCAAGACCAGCCGATATTCCTTTACACCGGACCCGCTCAGCCCGGAGCAAAGACCAGCCGACGCTCCTTTACACCGGACCCGCTCAACCCCTGAGCCAAGACCAGCCGATACTGCTTCATACCGGACCTGCTCAGTCCGGAGCCAAGATCAGCTGATACTGCTTCATACCGGACCCGCTCAGTCCGGAGCCAAGACCAGCCGATACTGCTTTACACCGAACCCGCTCAGCCCCGGAGCCAAGGCCAGCCGATACTGCTGCATACTGGACCCGCTCAATCCGGGGCCAAGACCAGCCGAACCAGCCGATAGCCGGCAGAAAAACAGACACTGCTTGCGGGCGAGTGCAGACAGTCCTGTCAGGCTGGGTACATCACTGCTTGCGGGCGAGTGCAGACAGTTCCGCCAGGCTGGGTACCTCACGCCATCATGCGGTTCGATGGCGCTGACTTGCTAGGTAACCGCGACCAATGCTAACAAGGAACGAAGGGTTACACATAACATGACGTGTCAAGGATAAAGTGCGTCAGCTTTCGTACCTCACTGTATGGTAACTTTGGCAAGATACGACACCATGTTTATAGGGCCGAAACAGGGACATTGTGAATAGTATCCTTAAAGTACACTCCAGTATTAGATCAAAACTGGTGAAAAATAATATTACTGTACAAAAATCGTAAGCACGTTTCGTTCACTGCACATGTGTAAGCAGCATTAGTCAATTTTGTTCAAAATTGGAATCTCGTAACTATCGATATTCACTGCTGTTGGCCAATAGTTGCGACATTATAGCCAACTGGCTAATAATTTGCGTACCTACAGACGAACATCTACTGAAGGGAAGGACCGTCGGTTTCAAACAAGCGCGTGTGGCTCACTCAACAAAACTTTACAGATCATTTGATTTAATTTGATCATTTGATTAATTTTATTTTACAGATCATTTGATGCAATTTGCCGTCATGCCGTTTTAGACTTGGAACTCCCTTGTTTTTCATTTAGACACACGCGGACCTGTACAGGCTTTTTCGCGCAGCTTGTTTGAAGGCCACCAAGACATGCATGAGGCCATGAACCCGTCGCGCAAATACCGCTAGAGTGCATGGATTGAAGCGAGACGTATAAAATCATGGACAAATTTGCAAAAACGCCGCGAAAGTGTGCGAACATACGCACGCATGTCGATATAAGGGTTGGGTAAACGCGCACCAGTTATTAGGTCACCTTTCGGGAGATTGAAGTGCGGATGGTTCAAGTTGGTCAGCCCATCCGCTACAGTGGCACTTCAGACACGGCCAGCCAGGAAGTGCCTCTGACGTCATGCACACGTTCCATGACGTAATCAACCGATGGCTCCATCATGACCAGTGATGCAGTCATTGTCCGCCATCAAAATAAGTCATCACCCCAGCATTTTTAACAAAGAAGACCTCCAAATTGTCTTCAACGTCCTAGAAGTAGCTGGTTTCAAAAGTTTGACGTGGTCGTTGACAGGTTATAGCAGCCTCTACCGTACTGCCCGCCATATCAACTTCACTCCCAGGTGGCGCTAAAGCTGGCAATGTCCTCTGTGAAACGCGCGACAGCCTCACACTGGGCAATCAGCACACTTGCAGCTTGAGAATGAGTCATGTCCCAGGTGGAACGTCTGGAACTTGCCGCGTTGGAGCTCCTGATAATGGAGCGGGGGCAGGGCTGATCGCTGGCCAGAGACACTGAAGGGATTTATCAGCATCACCCGAGGCGTCAGTGTGTTCTCGGTACCACTTGAGGCGCCAGTGTGTTCTCAGTATCACTTGAGGCGCAAGTGTGTTCTCAGTATCATCCGAGACGTCCTTGTGTACAGTTTCGAGCCGTTCAATCCTGGACCGCAGATTCCTGACCAGTGAGCAGGCGCCACGCACGAAACTTTGAGGGCACAGCCGCCCTGGAACAGGACATTGGAGAACAGCACCACGCAGCGGTACAGTCACCACCAAGCCTCTCTTAACACCACTCACAGCTTAATCATGCCATGATGTAACAGACACTCCTGCCAGGCATACATGAGCAACGCTGTGGAGAGATAATGACCGGCATACCGTCGCGTTCCTGGTACGCATGGATTTCTAACTTGATTGTTCCGAAACGAGAGAAAGAGGCTTTTTCTGGAATAATTTGGAGCATACCTACTGGGCGAGCGTCTGCACACGTCCTGGGTGCCCGCCAGGTGGGCACCCCAGAATCATGTGCCTTGATCACTAACGCCAAATCCTAAACACCATCGTGTATTCTCATTCTCCGCAAAGATAGCTTTTCAGGCAAGGGTCACGGGCATATGAAGTTGCACCGATGCGTGGAACAAACTGAGAGCACACAGTGAGCAACACGCAATGCACAATAATAGGGGGAGATGTAGACGCCTTGACCAACCTCGACCCAGGTACGAGCGTGCCATGCCCTCTTCTGATGACGAGCCATGAAGCACGGCTTCAGCACCGGGACCCAACCCTAACGCGGGTAGGCGACGCCTTGGCACAGTGGCCGCCAACCTGGAACAGTATCCTAGAACTGCCAACTTTAGGTGTAAAGCAGCACCCCATGTGGGGGGAGGGGGTCACTTTTTTCTTTCCCACCTTTTCCCCATATTTTATGTGAAGTTTTCACTCCTACCTGATATTATGTCACCACACACACCAAACCCATGTTTCCCTTTACGAGGTTTTAAGATGTCCTCCAAAACCGAGCTCATTTGAAACCCTCAAGCGCAGGCAAGACTACACAGAACCTGGACGCCTATGGCTATATCCTGCCTCACCTACGTCCGAATCATGCCTATGCATGTACAGAGCAAGGGCAACAGGTACTTTCAAGCCCGAAAGCCCAAGCGACTCCAGCCGTTTGCATGCATCAACTTTGGTTTGTTACAAAATGCATGACAATCTATAGATGTGTGCCACATATAAGGTTTTCACTCATCCCAATTGTTTTTGGTCGCACCACTTAGACACCACACGGGCAAAACAAAGCCTGGTACAAACGCTAGCAAAGCCTCGTAAAAGATTTTATCCAACGTATTTCCTTTGCCCGAAGAAACTTGACCACTAAATTGCACCGTTCCCGAAATGTAGGAGTGAAAAATTCGAGAAATATCTTCTAAATGAAATCTAAAAACCGAATGCCATTATTTGAGCATTTATTTTTACATATTTTTTAGTAAAGTGTGTTGATTCCAAAAGTTGAGCAAAACTCCAAGTCTTTATATTTATTTAATTACTGCGGTTTTCCTTCGTCTCATACGCGTGTGATGCAAGTTCATTTTTCCTTCACTTCCGATGATCTCTGAAGATGCCATCTATGGCTCAAAACGTGGACCGATTTTCTGCAAAATATTCCAACTGCAAACTTGCACGCATTTCATAAATAACTTGGATTCATTTGCCAGCCGCCTAAACATGCTTGATATGCACCCAGGAGTGACCGATTCATAGGGAATGAAGCAGGCAATTTGAAGCACGCAGCTTATTTCTACTGCCCTTCTTGCCTTGTTAAACCCGCAGTTAGCCGTTTTTTGGTGCATGGTGGGGCTCAATAATAATACATTCAAGCAATGTCAGTCTCACTACCCCTCCACGCTACACTATCCTACCGTACACGGCTTCGGGACAGACCTGGCGCAGGTAATACAGAAGTGTTTGGTGGTGAAATTCTGCCTTTCGAAACTGTTTTGTCGTACAGACGTCCGCTTACTTATTTCGCATTTAAATCTTGTAAGCTGGCGGACATGAGTTATATTTATGTTTTATGGGTGGGTTGGATGGCCCTGTCTGTCAGCAAACCATGCCGAAGATACTGACCCCTTGTGTGTTGGGGAGGGGGGGGGGAGCAGAAAAAAGCCTGCTCTTAAAAAGGTGGTAAGTTTTTCCATTGAAGCAACTAATTGCTAACCTTGCCTGCTTTCAACACACGGTCTGTGACCAGATTTAGCCATTTTTGTTCTAATCCATCGAGTTTTTTTTCCTAAGACAAATTGTGATGTCCCTGCTTGGGAAATGGGCCCCCGGAGCTCAGACTAACATGGAGTCGGCTGTTTACTGTTCGTAATCTCTGGCCGAAATGGAGCAACGCTTTGTCTCAGAGGTTCTCATCAGTGCAAGAGATCATCTTACTGACATTTGATATCACGGCCCTGTGGGCGGAAGTCCTCAATGTGACCTGCAGACAGCCCCTCGGACCCTTCAGTCATCCGATCGGACCCTTGATCTTTGGTCTCGAAAGACCTCTCGGTTCCTCTTCGGGTTCCTTCAGACACCGCTCCGACTCGAGGCCACTTGCTGCCACAAGATCCCTGTTTGGCGCTGTGGCCCCTAACAGACACGGGGGCCTCTCGTTGTGTCAGGGACCCTGAACATTGCCAATCGCAGACTCGGATCTCGTTTCCGCCTGGGAGATGGGTCTCAAGGGTCCAGACGGCCATGGAACCGACTGTTTGGCGTTCGTAGTCTCTGAGCAACTTAAACACTTGCATCATCTCAAGGGTTCCTACAACGGTGCAAGAGGACCTCTGACTGATATTTCAGGTCACGACCCTACGGCCACGATACTTTAAGTGGCCTACGGGCAATCCTTCGGGCCCTCATGCCCTCCGGCCGGGCCTATGATAGTTGGTTTCGTTGGGCCACCTAGCCCCCTCTTCGGGCCTCATCAAACACTTCCCTTGGTCGGCTCGGGGCCCTTGCGTGCACAGCGCTCTCTGTCAGGCGCTGGCCCCTGACAGATACAAGGCCCGGACCAGTGTAAATCACCGGCTCCGGTTTTACAGTTGATTGGGGAATGGGCCCTGAGGCCCATACCGACACGGAGCCGACTATGTGGTACTGTGGTACCTGATTAACATATAGGCACATATCGACTCAGCGGGTCCTCGATCGGCGCAAAGGACTTTCTGACCGTTATTTGAGCGTCCGTCTACTCAGGCATGGGCCCATGAATAAGACGCCGACCGACGTCTTTGATGTCCCTAGAACCTCCAATCGGGCCCTTGATCGTCAGACCAGGCGGACCCGCTAGGCTCTTTGGGCCTCCTCGAACACTGCCTCTGGCCGACTCGGGGCTCCTTGACAGCGCAGGGTCTCTGGTAGGGGCTGTGGGGCCCCGAGCAATGCAAAGTGCTGACTTCGATTTCGTTTTTGCATGGGAAATGGGGTCTTAGGTCCATGCCCCACGGAGCCAACTGTGCGTTAATGGTAGCGTTTGACCGAAATATAGGCGCTTATCGACTCAGCGGGCCCCTGATCAGTGCTTAGGGCCCTCTGGCCGGCGTTTGAGTGCTCGGTGCAGCGGGCCGGGGTCCCTAAATGTGGCTTCTGTTTGGCTTTTCGGGCATTTGGGGCCCTCATATCGGGCGCTTAATTGTAGATTCCGAGGGGCCCTTCGGAACCCTCGGAACCCAAGGGGTGGTTCGGGCCCTCTGTGCCCGCCCCCCCCCCCCCGCCTGCGCCACTGCTTGAAGGTACCTGTTTGCTCAGTGCATACATAGGCTGATTCAGATGTAAGTGAGGTAGGATATAGCCATAGGTGTCCAGGTTCTGTGGAGTCTTCTTTACGCTTGAGAGTTTTAAGTAAGCCCAGTTTTGGACGACGTCTTAAAACTTTGGAAAGGGAAATATAGGTTTGGTGCGTGGGGTTAGACAATATCAGGTAGAGGTGAAAAATTCACATACGATGTGAGGAAAAGGAGTGAAAGATCCCTCCTCATAGGGTGTTGCTTTACACCCAGAGTCGGCAATTCTAGTACACTGGTTCAAAAGCGATTATAGCTCACTGACCTGGAAGACGCCACAGGCTGACCATCAGCAAGCCAACACCATGATGCACCCATTTTCGCAGGCGTGATGTACAGCTACGGTAGAAATCAAGCTAAATAACTCTTGATGCATCTCGATATGCGGCACGTACGCGAACAATGGTATACCAACTGCCATGGTCACGCTCAACGCACAACCACTCCGATCTTCGCGATACCGCAAAGGTGCGAATCTATTACCCTGGGTGCGAATCACCACCGCATTCCTTGCCAGCAGCCAATCGGCACCTAGGAGTGACTGCAAACAATTGAGGTATGAATGTGCTGGGCCTAGAGGTTTTCACAACGAAGCGAAATAAGCGTAGAACAAAGTCGCGTAAAGATACAATTTGCATGTCTCATCCCTTCTTTGGGGAAGTCCCAATGTGATATTCCCATCAGGAAACTGATGGCGTGATGCTTATCATGAAATCGACGCAGTTATGAAGGTCACTCGAACATTTCGGCATTAAGTTGGGCTATCCTTTTATTTCTTGTCTGATTCAGCCCAGGTAAGATGGGCTGATAACATGGTGATGGACGACCGCTCTGTCATTGAACTACGCCCCACTCCGCTCGGCCGCTCTGTGCTCGGATGCCGATCAGAAGCGGGGCCCGTGTTTCGACGCGGCAGACAACGTTACCGCGTAGACGGGTCTGTTTCTGGGAATTTTTAGAGAACCTGGTTAACGTTCTGTTCGGGCCGCCCTGCTCGCACCAGGTGCCCGAGTAGCGGCGGCAGGAGTAGCGACCTTAAACCCTCTAGCTTCTGAGTTACACGTCCGCGAAGATGTGCAGATTATTTCGTGTAGGCTATTTCAAGGCTGCCCAGGGATCCATGCCACCATAATTACGCCATCCAAATCCTGACATTCCACTTACCATGCGACGATCAAGGTCAACAAAACGAAAACTTGCCGACTCGTTCATATCTGGCGTTCGTAAGCATGATTTCCAGAAAACCGTCCGTCAATTGACTTTTTATCAATGTTGTGCAAGCTATGCAAGTTGTTAACAACGGCTGTTGACTGGATCAAAGCCTTTGCGACCAGAAATGATCATTCAGGGCTATGGGATGAAAGAGAATGGATAATGGTAGGGCAGAACTACATGCTCCTGGGGCCAACTGCCCAGCCTTAGGCCACTGTGGAGTGTGCGCTGGGCGCCCGGTCCGGGTCACCGTCCAGTTTTCGTTTTATTCGTTTGAGGCGTTTCGTCCCGTTTGGGTCATTTCACGTCTGGAAGATATCATTTCAAATCAGTGCGGCTGCGTATGTGAAGAAAAAAACGCGTACGTTTATTCACTTTTAGATCGCTTGAAGTACACCGGTAAGTCTGAGAAAAGTGAAGAGAATGTTAAGCACTTGAGACTGGTCATCACCAGTTCAGTTAAAAAAAACAAAATTCGGCATTGTGTCTACGACATAACGCCTACATATCTTTGTGTTGCTGTTGATACTTGGTGCACTCAATAAATAATATGTTCAACCGATAGTGGGTGATTGCACGGCTGACAGTGAGGACGAGCGTGGCGTAAGTATATGTAACTATATGTGAGTGTAATGTGTCCAGTTCGTAGACGGGCCAACACCTCCTCCTTTAAACGGTCTTGACGTTGTGCTGATGCCCAACGGGTAGTATCTGCTTTGATATCATGAAGTTGTGTTCTGGTCGTAACGGTCAACTGTCGTAGTCAAAATGCTTTGTCGGTGTGCGAATCGAAAATTTCGTAGATGCTTGATCAACAGGGATCTCCATGATGTGAGGGGCTGTCAAAGCTTCCTTGGCCAGTTGGTCAGTTCACTCATTTCCCGCGATGCCTTTATGTCCTGGAATCCACAAACAATTGATGTTCATGCTCCGCCCTGTGCGTGTAATATATTATAGAGATTGACGATGTTAAAAGGAGGTGGTGAGTAAAGTCAGGGTAGACAAGAGATGGTACAGCTGCCATCGAATCCGGACAGATCACTACTGTCCTTGTTGTATGGGTGTGATGTTGAACGTGTTGTAACGCAAGAAGAGTAAATAATTCAGCCAAATGCACTGAGGTACCACCCGGTAATCGGCAATTTGTGTGGTAATGGTCACTGCAAATCACTGCACGTCCGGTGAGGTTATTGGCCTTGGAGCTATAGGTGTAATCAAAATTACTATTCC
Source organism: Pollicipes pollicipes (assembly GCF_011947565.3). Taxonomy (NCBI): domain Eukaryota; kingdom Metazoa; phylum Arthropoda; class Thecostraca; order Pollicipedomorpha; family Pollicipedidae; genus Pollicipes; species Pollicipes pollicipes. The sequence goes on along the minus strand of NW_023596805.1, from coordinate 15,076,920 downwards.
GATTATTGGCAATGAGGCGATTAAATGTGCGTTGAACATAACTTGTGAAAAAAGTTTGAGATCGTCAAAAAGAAACAAAACTTTTCGAGGGGCTAACTGCCATGGTAGTACTATTAAAGCAAGTGGCGCGGAAGAAGACGATAAAGCAAAATGTAGAGCGGTGCAGTAGACAGGGGTCCGAGATGCTATTGTAAGTCCTGACCGGCTTCTGCAGGCCCTGTGTAGTTGTGGTGAATGTGAGGTAAGTATGTATAGATTCAAATGCTGTATGATTGGGAATTTGTCGCACTTTTGTCATGCATCGCAGTGTGTGTTCCTTTCGCCGAAGCGCAAGAGGCATAAAGTGAGCGCCCACTTCAAGTGCTGAAATTGGGGAGGTGTGTAGAACTGTTTGGGTAATTCGCAAGAACATATTTTGAATGGTGGATAGCGGTTGAAGAGTGTGTTGGCTGCCTCCTGAAAATGCCACGGAGCCGTATTCAATGATGGGAAGAACTAAGGATTTGTAAAGACGTAATAACTTTTGACAGTCGGCAGCGTATCATAACCCGGAAATGCATCTAAAGAAATTTAGTCTCTTTAGGCATTTGGACCGAACATGCTCCACGTGCTGTCGCATCGACAATCGTGAGTCCAGTACGACGCCAAGAAATTTGAAAGACGGAGCGAAAGGAATGCAATGCCCATCTAATCTGAGCCAAGAATTTGGAGTGCCACGCATATGTTTGCTGAAAGTCATAACTGCAGATTTGGGAGGGGAGAAACGCAACCCGTACCGCTCTGACCACTGCTGCACCTTGTTTCGGGTGGTTTGGAGCCGTAGCAACAAATGGTCATACTCAGCATCCGAGCGCCAGATTGCGCTATCGTCCGCGAAAAGAGAAGAAGGAATGCCCGATGGTAATGAGTCAAATAAATCGTTTATCATGACATTAGAGTCGGTGAGATATAGCTCCTCTGTGGCCTTTTCGGAGCAGATCTCTTTTTCTTTTCTTCCTGTCGGACACTGGGAAGTATCGGCGCTGTGACCAGCACTTCCAGAGCTCAGACATGTTTGGGGCGATAGGCACGTGGACCCCTCGTGGGCGGTCTCGCCGCGCTTGAGGCATCTTGCATTCTGCTTGAAGAACTTCCTGCTGTGTCCGAACCTTTGGCATTTAAAACACCTGGGAGGAAACACCCTGACTTGATATCGGAGGTAGCCGGCTGTGAGAGCTCCTGGGAGGCGGCTGGTTGCAAAAGTCAGAACAAGTAAGCTGGTGTCCTGATGACGCTGTCCATTGTGGAGCGTGCTCAGTCGTCGAACATGACAAACGTTGTCAGCTCTAAGCTCCACGAGAATCTCCTCCCCCGTTATGAATCGGAGCTCAGGCACGAAGATGGTGTCTTTTGTGGTGCTTCTTGCAAAGTGAAGAGAAATTTTAACTTTTTTTGTCGCAGAATTCGGTGGTCTGGAGAAGAGCCTTGGTCTGAGTACGAGAGGTTGTTTTGATCACTAATGACCCATTTGCCGGCGCTTCGATTTCAAGATTGCGTGGACCACAGATAGCTTGAATTTGCTTCGATGGTCAAAACACGTCGATTTTTCTGAAAGAGACATTCTCGTCACAGGGTAGTACAACGAAAGAGCTGAGTGGGGCGAGAGGGGGCTCAGAGGTCTGTCCGGTCATGGTGGAGCGAGAGTCAGCATCGGGTGAGAAGGCACCGGGATGGCCAAACACGAGCGAGGGTCGAAACCAGGGCCGTTGGACGAAGATGAGTGCCGTCCAGACACCGCGGTGGAAGTGCTTGAGCCAATGCACTGTGTCTGAGGCGCGCGGGGGTCATCAGGCGAAGCGGCGGCCAGAACGAGGCTGACGGAACTTCAGTCGGCTACATTCAAGGGAGAGTCAGTGTCAGAGGCCGAGTTCTAGCCCGTGTCCGTGTCATCCTTCTTGTTCTTACAGCGCTTCCCCGTAACGGGGAAGTGGCAAGAGGGCAACACAAATTAAGTGAAAGGTGTGTGTTTCGAACGAGAGTGAACGGAAAAGCGACAAAAACGATGATGAGAAAATAGTATTCCCTGGGAGAAAGCCGCAAAGAAGCAACCGTTCTGTATCAGCCTAGTTTTGCCAGTCGGGCGTGGCCAACGAATGAGTCGACGATATGTGATGACAAGCCGTCACCGTCCAGGGGGTTAACACAAATGACGTATTGCGCCACATATTACAAGATGTATGTTCTTCCTAGTTATTACAGAAGCAAGGCATGCAATCGAATAACTTCGAAAAATCACCATAACCGAGTATGCGAATATAAGAAAACACCTTAGACTGGCGGTTAAATATGCAAGAACACTGCGAGACAGGGACAAAGCACACCAGCACCTCACGATATCTGGTGCAGCACACATCCAGCATCACCGCGGCTACCTCTCGGGAGATTGAAGAACTGGGAGAGAGTGCCGCCATGCTAACGATCTGTACCACAATCAAACAATGACGTATTAAGGAACATACTAGGGATATTTTGTTGTTCAGACCTGTCTTTTCCACGTAAATGTATACCAATAGTTATAAGGCAGCTTATTTCATTATATCTGATGCTTGCCTCAATATCTTCAGATGTAGAACATTCCCTTTAATGGTCGCAACTTTTTTGGAGGGAAGTAGGTAAGTGTCTCGGTTGCCGCCATGCATCGGAACATTCACAAACTTGTTTAGCTGATATATTTTCATTTGTTATGCCTTTTGCACAGCGCTGGTTATTGCAAGATCAGACGCATGACATAGCTAAACGTTTTTATTACGTACACATCAGTCATCTGGCGACACAAAATAACACCTCACGCCTCCCACAGCCCTCTTCCGTCTCAGCGCAAATCTCTTACACTGTTCAGATGGCGGGCGCTTTCAGCTGCGGGATGTCTTGGGCATGATCGCGACACATTAGCCTCCTGTGGTAACGCCATAGAAAGAAGTACGGCGAACTGTTGGGGGCATGAGGGCCAGCCATTCGTGGACCAGTTACGACAGGTGATGCATCCAAACATGGACAGGTCACGGGACAGGACAGGAACGGGCCTTCGGGCAGCTTTTGCTAAACGATCAGGGCCAAGCATGGCCAGCATGCACCAGGAAAGTGATCCCGGAGTTAACGCGCCACAAATCGGTAGCTCTTATCTGCCCCGATAGCTCAATTGGTTGGAGCGCCTGCCTTTCGCCCAAATTCTGCCGATGATCTGAAATCGCACGGTCGGAAGGTACGGCCAGGGCTCACACAAGCACTGCTTAGCGTGAGCTCTGAACCCATAAATCCATCCGTTCCAAAGGTTCGGATTATATGTAAAAAAAGGAGCTCGCTCCCAGCCGCAGCTAGCCATCACCAACATGGTGGCGCCGGTAACGATTAGGAATGCGTCATGTGCTTTGGTGTTTAATGCGTCTGTGCATGACTCCATGTATTACATACAACCCTTGATGATTCCACATTTGCGATGGATTTGCGCCGCTTCTGCATCCCGCGCACTTCAGACCATTCAGTGGCAGCTTGCCACGCCAGCGAGCCAATTGGGTATATTTATCCAGCCTTGACGACTGCGTATGGAAGTGAAAGGCTGTTTGGTGCTATGTCCTCAACAAGTTATAAAACGTGCGGAACAAGCACACGGGCCGAACCACGCACGCAGCGAAGCGAGCCCCGCCTCGCCCTCCCTCCCTCGCAGCCGGCCTATGAACGTCACCCGAGAATCACCGCACTGGCCACACCATTCACTTCATGGCAGATTGAACTGTTCACCCCGCTCTTCTCTTCCGCTCATCAGTCGCTGTCCCCTCCCCCTGGCCATCCCACTGTGTACCTTTCTCAGCTTCACTCTCCAGTCCCCCGGCAGCCCAGCTGTGCGCGCTCCGTAACTCTTCCCCTGACGCTCGCACCAGAGCGAACCCTCCCTCCCTCTCCCTCCTTCTTCGGTTCACGCTCCCCCTCTCTCTCTTCCCCTCCCCCTTCACGATCATAGCTCACACAAAGTTTATCACGACAACTCAGTGTATTTGTCGATGATATTTGGCCGCCAGCGAGACGGCCGGCCCGGCGCCTCGCCCTCAGGGCCGCGCCTGTATAATAAATAATACGCATACGATAACTACGGCCGTCCGGTCGGCGTCGCCTGGTGCCGGGTCCGGTCAGCACTGCAGGTACAACACAGCGGCGCGTGCCGCAGCCGCCCGCCCAACGTCCTCCAAAACAACGCCGTCCGCTCGGCCGCGCGCCACAACAACGGCCGGCGCGCGGCGGCGGCCGCTCCGCCGGGCGCGGCTTCACAGCTCCCAGAGCACAGCGCCCAATGTACGTCTATGTACACACACACACACACGCCCACACAGCTGCCGCGGTCCGGCCGCACTCCCAGCGTTCAGCAGCGGCGGCGGCGGCGGCGGCGGCGGCCGCCCAGCCCTCTGTCGCCGGGGCCAGCCCCCAGTCTGCGTCGCACCCGCGCGCTCGGCCGGCTCACATGGTGAACGAGCGCGACCGGTGCTTGGCCACCAGCACCTCCAACAGCTTGACCTTGGCCTTGACCTGCTTGTACTCGGCGTAGGTGTCGTCCATCTCGCCGCGGTCGTCCTTCTGTACCTGGTGACGGACAGCGGGCCGGGGTCAGCACATGGAGAGCACGTCCGCCACAGCCGCGCGCACCAGCGCCATCTGCCGCCGCGCCGCCTTTGGTGGTGTCTCAGCCGCAGGCCGACCGAGACGGCATGCTGCTACGTCCGATAACGGCCAACGCCTTATCCACACAGACGGGGGAAAGTGCATTAACTTAACCTGCTCACATAGGTAACAAGACGTTGCGTTAAATTTAACTTAACTTTCCGAGGCTTAAGACGAAGGCAACCAATCGCTAGCTCCCAATCCATCCACCGCGCGCGATCCACCCGACCCGAGACTGGCCGGCGCAACTCGGCTCACCTTCCGACCGACACTGGAGCGGAAGTTCTCCTCGAACACCAGCAGCACGCCGCGCAGCCGGCGCTTCTCGTCCTTGGCGCGGCTCAGCTGGTCGCGCAGCTCGGACCTGCGGGACGGCGGCGTCAGCGGTGTCAGCGGCGGCAGCGGCGGCGGTCACCGCAGGGAGACGAGGAGGCCAGCCCGCTCACTCGCTACCGCGGCCTCCAGTGTCAGCCATTGGGACACTGGCTGGTTATTGGAGCTTGCAAGCGGGTTTTACAGGGAACTTTATAGGGAAGTGTGGGATGCAGCCCAAGCCTGAACATAACAGCGTCAGGTGGTCGCCAGCAGTTCCTCAAACGTGCCGAGAAGACCGCAGATATGGAACCAACTGATCTCGGCTATATCATACGACTCAGCAAGACGCATCCGAGCGCCACATCGGCAGCTCCCCTCCGATGCGAAGTCGCCGAACCTTCACTCACACAGGCAGGTTGTGGAGGTTGTCGTCGAGCTGGAGACGCTCGGTGGCGCCGCCGGCGGCCGGACCGCACGGCTCCAGTTCGTCGTCGCGCTCCGAGATGGCGGGCCGGTCCGAGGCCGTAAACGTCATCGTCTCGTGCTCGAGGATCGGCGTCAGCTCGCCGATCGAGTCCCGCAGCTTAGGCTGTGAACGGCGGAGACGGCGGTGAAGACCGCGGACCACGCGGAGCGAAGGCCGGGGCAGGCTGACATCTAGCGGCCTGGGATGCCAGCGAGGCTGGCAGCCCTCGTGCCACCAAACGTCAGATGGAACTCCACCTACCGCCGGCTCCATATACAACACACGACAAAAAACAAAACACAGCTGACCTTACAATAAAAGCCGACAAGCCCGGTCAGTCCCCGTCCCCCGTCCCGTCCCGTCCCGGTCGCCGTACCGAGCCGGACTTGACGACGAGCCTCTTGATGAGCCGGTAGCGCTCGTACAGCGGCCGCACCACGTCCCGGTCGTGTTTCTCGGCCGGCCGGCCGTGCAGCTCCTCCAGACAGAGCAGTGCCTTCTGCAGCGCCAGCTTCTCGGCCAGCACCTGCTCGCGTGACATGGCGTCCGGCTCCTGCGGCCGGCCGGCGCACTGACGCTTCTCGCTGAGGCGCTGCGGCAGCGGCGGGGGAGGCGCCGGTCAGACTGGCGAACACGCGAGCTGGGCCGGCCCGGCATACCAGACGGCCGGAGAGGCGGCAATGGAACAGCTGGTAAACGCTTGGATTGAACTGCCACGCTGTTGCTGCAGCAGCCTAGCAACGCAGACGAGAATTACACGAACAGATAACTGGTAAATAAAGCAACAAAAACGAAACGATGTGAGGTACCCCCAACAGCGACAACAAACCCGTGAGGTCTAATCAAGAAAACTCAAACCAACAGCCGCCAGCAGCAGATGGTCCCACTTTCCCTCAGCGGCCCTCGAGGTCGCGAGTCTCCCCTGCTCCTTGCGCCGCTGCTCCTGTGCACAGTGCGGCCGCTGCTCACCTTGGTGACGTCGTTGACGGTCTGCTGGAGGGTCTGCTCGGCCGGCGGCGGGCTGCGGTTCTCCTTCTCGCCGGCCGGCGGCGCCAGCGCCACGGCCGCCTCCTGCTTCAGCGCCTTCAGGTCGCGGCGCGCGCGGCTCAGCTCAGCCAGGCACCGCTTCATCTCGCGGTCCTTCTGGCGGTCGGCGTGCGACGGCCGGTAGCCGTGGCGCCGCTCGAACGACTCCTCGTACGAGCGGATACGCTTCTTGGCGCTGCCGACGGAGGAGCGGGCCGACGGTCAGTCAGCTAGCGGCGCGCCGAGCCGCGTCATGAAGGGGGTCATGTGCTGCTGGTGACGGCCGCCGGCCGGCGAGACGGGCAAGGCGGAGCCACACACGCCGCAGAGTTGGGGGAGGAGACGGAGGCTGGAGCTGCCGACCGCTGCACAACACTCCCACGGCCGCGAGCGTGATTCTTATCGCGGAGAGCTTGGTTTGTCCTTGACTATCAGCAGGGTGTGACAGTGATATACTGTCTAGCAGCCGCAAACACCAATAATACACCACCTGTCGACTAACGTCACTGGAGCATGTTGCTACGACCCCCCGCCGAGAACAGCCACACACCAACAAAAGCCCCCGCATGACTACCCCGGGGCGCCGCTGGCCAGACGCCGCCGCCGCTCGGGTCGGCTCTCACCTGGCGATGGTCTGCCGCAGCTGGTGCGAGCGGGGCTCGGCCGGGCCCGGACACGGCGACGCCGGCAGCCGCTCGTTGAAGCGCGAGCACAGCTTCTTCTGCTCGGCCACGAACTCGGCGTCGGGCAGCACGAACGAGTTGCGCGGCGAGAGGATCACCTCGTCCTCGGTCTGCCGGGGCGGCGGCGCCGTCAGCACGGCAGAGGCACCGGACGGGGCGAGCCAGCCGCCGCCGCCCACGCTCCGTGGGCGGGCAGCAAGCAGCGGGCCGGACAGGAAGCAGGACGGGCCGCACCGCATGCACGCGCGTGTGGCAATCAGACCACTTCAACCCGGCAACAGCGGCGGTGTGCGGAAAGCAAGGCGCACACGGAAGTACGGGCGTGGGTCGACAACCCCCGGTGGAGCCTCACGGCGCGCGCGGCGCCGGCAGCACGCTCAAGCTGGAGCCCTCGTACAACTGACGGCCCCGCGTCACAAGCCATAATACTTAGGACAAACAGCAGGGGTTTATCTCTTAAGAGGATAATTGAGACCAAATACGTGCAGACTACAATCTTAAATTTCACCAGATGTGTACAAACCGCACTCTCATTACTCACAAATTTACACAAACTGCATCACCATGCATCACATCACATCGCATCACCCTGCAATCGCGCCGACGCCTCCGCACTGTGAGCAGGGTGCTAGGCGGCGCGTGGTTATGTACAGCTAATGACACTCACCAGCTGTCTGCCCTTGAGCACAGTGCTAGAGATGGGCTCCGAGCCAGCCATCGAGTCCAGGTCCAGCGGAGGGATGCCCTCAGAGTCAGAGAGCTCCTCCTCCTCCTCCTCCTCCTCAAACTCCTCCTCGTCGCCCTCCGGCGTGCTGCAGCTAGGCGACGAGTCCTGCCGCGGAGAAGTACCACGGTGAGGACGCCGCGCCGGCTCACGAACGACCAAAGCACAAGCACCGGATTGACCGACAACACCGAAACTGAAGCCCGCCCGTACGACAGCACCAGAGCTCCGACGATTCGGCATCCGAAGCTGAAAACAGCACAGCACAGCACAGTTCGGGATCCGAAAAGAACAGAAGCCATCGAAGGCCATCGACCGCTGGTGCGATGCATGCCTTCCGCGCGGGAGCTAGATATATGTACACACACACACACACACACGCACGCACGCACGCACGCACGCACGCACGCACGCACACACACACACACACACACACACACACACACACACACACACACACACACACACACACACACACACACATACATATATATATATATATATATCTATATATTTATATACATACAACATACATATATATATATAAATATATATATATATATATATATATATATATATATATATATAACACTGGAGCTAAATACGTGCAACGACGCCTGCAAACCAGATCGGACGGTTCAGCAATCTCCAGGGCGCGCATAGCGAGCACGCCATAACAAGGAGTGTTAAGGCGAGAACCGGTTGGACGTCGTGGGATCGGCTTACGAGATGCACGACTGCGCTGGCTAGCGAGGCGAGGGGTGAGTGAGGCTGGTTTGGATCACGTTCGGGGCGGCTGCAGAAGCCTAGGCCGCTTCTGCTGTTGACTCCCAGTTAAGCCTCAGAGGCATGCGAAAAACAAATAAGCGGTGCCCTGCAACGCCCGACCACCGCGCGGCGGCCATGAACCGCATCCGTCCGTAACCGCAGCGTCACCTCCTGACAGAACGCAGACCCCGGCGCGCTGCGGCGGCCACTCGCCCACCCGCCGCGGGCCGAACAAACAAACACGCGACGGCGGTCGAGGACGTGCCGCCGACGACAGCCGAGCTGTACCGACAGCGGCGACCGCCGGCGGGGGGCCGAGTCCGCTGCAGCCCCGGCTCGGCGCCCCAGCGCCCGGGCACAGATCCGTGAGTGGACGCCACGCTCGACTAGGCACGAACAGCACGGCGAGCCCGCTCTAGATACTGTGCGGCCGCTGCGTGCAGGCCGAGCCCGGGCTTTTGACGCCAGAGCGGGGGCCCTCCCGCGAACCGCCCGCACCCGGTAACCGCCGTAAAATTACCGCGTGATCGCCGCTTCAATGAATGCCCCACCGCCGAAATAACCGCGCCGAGGCGGAACAAGATCGCTTGGCACGTCTGGCGCTGACGAATCCGGGAAAGCCGCCGCGGCCGCATTCATCGGACCACAACATCGGGCTAAACTTAGTTAGCTCCCTGGTGCCGCCGCCACGCCAGAGCCTCCAAACATCAACCAATCCTGCCGGTGCGGCGGGGCCTCGGCAGCCGACACGGCTCGACACCGACCAACGTCCGGCACAGCCACGCTCGGGCTTCGACTCGATCCGGGACTTTGACTCGGACTCGGACTCGGACTCAGCGCCCAGCTGGGCTCGGACGCTCACCTTGCCATCGCCGCGGCTGTGTCGGCGGCGGCGCACGTCGCGCGAGCGGCTCGTCTTGTCTCGTGAGCGAGGGAACGTGGCGAGCCGTTCCGACTCGCGCTGCGCCTCGTGCCGGCACATGATCTGGCAACAGAGGGCCAGCGTTAGTCACGGGGCCGTAGTGGCGCCCGCCCAGCAACGGGGGCCGCCTGCATCCCACTCAGGCGGCGGCAAACATAGCACCACCCGCGGTGCAAGGTCCAGTGAACTTAGCCGCAGGTCAACACAGGAGGCAACGACGACGGCGACCCAATGGCGACGCCTCAACATAACAATGGAGAACGCAACAACCGAACAACAAGGACAACAACGGCACAACAGTCAGAAAACGGAAGAAAACGACATGGACGGTCACGTGACATAAAACACATCAAACTGGATTCGCCGGAATGACGGAAGACTGGGCCCACAGCCGTCTAGCAGCCCGCCGCCGCCGGCACCGGTATACTGTCCCGCAGCGCGGCGGCCGCCGCCCGACACACTCCGCCCCGCCGGCGTGACCCCCGCGCTCCCCTTTCCCCCCCCCCCCCGCCCCGTCACAGGCGGCCCGACTCGGGTCAGATAACCGGACAAAGCCACCTGTCGGCGCCGGAAGGATCTTTAGCGCCCAAGCCGGCGATGCAGTCGCCGGGCGCTGTCTCCGCCAAAACAGCTCGCACCGTCGCTTTGATGACGTCACACGCCGACCGCGCCAGGAGTGTCGCCACGGTCAGGTGGACGCGCGGCAGCCGGCTTTTGGGGGTTTTTAGCAGACGGGACGGTTTCGTCCATGATTAAGGACGTCGGTATCCGTCAAGACGGCCATCCGTAGCCGATAAATTGGTTTCGGCAGGCATTCCTTGGCAAGGAGACGAAGAGAGGTTTCAGCCAAGAACAGTGACGCAATGCGAACTTTTTTCCTGCGTCGATGCAGCAAATTCAATCTATATTCGTCTCTCGCGTCAAGCGCAAAGAGCCGTGTCCGACTGCCTTCCACGGCCGTCAACCTCGCGGCGCGAAAACATCGCCGACACTTATGCAACATGGAAGCCGGCACCATAACCACAAACAGGAAAACCGCAAGCATGACAGACACACTGTGGTGTTTGGACGGTTGAATGCTGTGTGCGGCAGGGGTGCCCGCGTCGTCACTGCACTGTTTCCGCCCACCGGTGTCCGTGTTCCAGGCCTGTTGCCCACAGTCAGCACCTTTGAACGCGGCGAGCTACTCCCAAACGCCAGCTTAGCCTGGCAAAACAATTTCGACGCTTGTTTCGACATCAGTGGTTATGCCAGGCCGTCCGAAATCAAACTACTGCCGATACTCCTCCAGTTCCCTCCTCTCCATTCGTCTCGTCTATCACGCCGAGCCGTGATAGTCCCCCATACGCTAACGCCGCTGTCGCCTCCAGCGACAGCGGCGATATCGCCAGTTCCGCGGTGGCGCAGCACCGCCGCCAGCATCTGGTTACGCACCTCCTGCAGCAGGACAGGCGGCGTGTCACCGCACTCGCTGCTGCTGCTGGACGTCGACGACGACTCGATCACCTCGTCCGTGTACACCGGCGACCACGGCGTCGGCAGGTCGTAGCCCTGCAACAGAGCGAACCACGTCAGGTCGCCGCCTCAGCTGAACAGGGTCCACCGGTCCACCGGTCCACCGGTCCAGCAGCCATCGGGTCAGCGGGTCAGGTCCACCGGCCATTGGGCCTAGTGATGATGATTACGGTGATAGTGATTGATGATGATGGTGGTGCTGATGGTGATGATGGTGATGATGATTGGAGAGCACGAATGCACCGGACGACCGAGGTCATGTTGCACCAATGGGGTGCCATGAGGTTCTGACGCGTCTCCTCAACTGCCACGCACAGCTCACAACACAGCGACTCGGAAGGAGAGACCACGGCGTCGACCACGGCTTACCGCCACGCCGAAAAACAAACACCGGAATCGCTGGGCTGGGTGCTGCTTCTGAGTACCTATCCGCACTTCCACAGCCACCGAAATCCCTCCGGCCGCGACACCGACCCTGCAGAGCCGCCGGCCCGCCCCGAGTCTGCAGCGCCACCGGCCGCGCCGCCGCGGTCCCCTCCCGACACGCACTGTCCGGCCGGCCCCGGCGGCCACTGCGCCGGTCCACTGACGTCAACCGACCGATGACGTCAGCCAGCGCATACCTGACCCGCCAGCGTCAGCTGGCGGCTGGCGGCCGGCTTGACCCCGACACAGCACGTCCAAGCCTGCCCTCCCCGCCGCCGCGGCTGCCGGGGGTACTCCAGAGGGGAGGGGGGGGGGGGGAGCGGCGAAGGTCGGTCGATGGTCAGGTCAAAACAACAAGCGTCTCCGACCCCCCAGACAAGTCCAGACCTGCTCGCCGACCACCCCAGTCATCAAGAGGCGGACGGGAAATTCCCAGGAGGGGACCAGGGGACCGGGGCGGCGAGAGTTGGGGAAAACCAGAGCCGCGACACCCGAGCCCGAGAGCACGGGCCCAGGGCCGTCCGGTTACGACCGGCCGCTGCACATACCGTCCGGCCCACACCGGGTCCCATGGCGCCGCTGCACGTATCGTCCGGCCCACACCGGGTCCCGTGGCGCCGGTGCACGTACCGTCCGGCCCACACCGGGTCCCATGGCGCCGCCGCCGCCGCTCTCCGTCCTCCCTCCAGGCCCCACACGGCATAACAGGCGGGAGGGGAGGCCCAAGCGCGGCAGCCTCCGCCCCTCGCCTGCCGCCACTTTCCTGCCCCTCCGGCGCGACCAGCACACGGCGTCGCCACTCGTCCGGTCACGGGGCGCAGGCCGAGGTCGAGCTGCGCCGCCGTATGACCGGCCGGGAGTTCCCCGTCATGTCACGCGCCCGACGGCGGCGCGTGACGAGGCGCGTGACGAGGCCCCGTTCCCACCGGTGTGCTATCAGCCGCATCCCCCCGCCACCGCAGACACACCCAGCTCGGAAAAGCCGCGCCGCTGTTGCAAGAGCGCCTGATAGCGCGCAGCATCGCTATCTGCCGATAGGGCAAGCGGACAGGCCGGCCCGCTGTATAAGCTCAGGCCGGCCAGTGCTGGGCTCACGGCGCCAGATAACCGACGCGGTGACCGGCCGCCCCGCCACAGCCTCAGCCGCCGCGCCGCCCCCATCCCCGCCCGCCTTGCCGGCCGTGACGCAAGCGACGCGACTCGCGCGTGACGGCCAGCGTCACAGGCGCGCGCGCCGCCGCCGCCGCCGTCACACGGCCAGGCCAAACAATACGCGGCTGGCGCGTGGCCGGTCTGCAGGGAGCAGCGCGGCACGTGGCGGCGGCCGGCAGAGGCGGCGGCCGGCAGAGGCAGCGGTGCGGACACGCAGGGAAGGGGGGGGGGAGGGGGTGCGGCGGCAGGCCCGGTGGTCTGGTCACCGCGGGACAGCGTCGACAGGCGTCTCGAAGTCACACCTCAATAGCACTTCCTGCCGCTGTCGCGCACAACAGCCACCGCCGCCACTGCCGTGGGACAAGCGCGTGCCCACCCTCGACCAAACACCTGCGCGTTCGCAGACCTACTGTTTATCTCAATCGTTCACGTGCGATGAGCACATTGTCAAAACACAGCTGGCTCGGGCTCAGTTGGCCCGATAGTTCAGACCGGCTGACACACAGCAGCCACACCGACGCCACCCAGCTAACAAACTGATGCCAAGCCGCCCGCCGCCGTTCTGAAGTGTAACGCACGCGGCAGTCACAGACAGGAGCACAGTCTGTGTCAGCCTCACAGGAGCGCAGTCTCTTGCGACACTCCTATGTGGCTTATCTATACACACAAGTAAAGTGCAGTCGCCTGAACCCACCACCACACCGAGGCCGACAGAACCCCACCGAGCCGCCACCCGAGGCCGGAGCCGCCTGCAGACGACGCTGCTCGGCCGGCCCCGGCGTCACCTCCGTCCGCCCGGCCGGCCCGGTCCGGCGGGCGGCGGCGCTCCCTCCCACCACTCACCAGGCTGGAGCTGGCCGGGCACGGCACCGAGATGGGCCGCGTCGTCTCCGTCTCGGCGGCGGCGCGGCGCGCGCTCCGGCTGCGCGGCGCCGGCGAGCGCGGCTGCTGCTGCGCGGCGCCGCACTCGCGCACGTCGTCGTGGCTGCTGGCGCGGCGCACGCAGTCGGCCTGCTGACTGGCCGGCCACGGCTGGTACGACCGCCTGCCGACACACGGCACACGGCGTCACTCACGGCACGGCGCGGCACGGCATCATCGGCGAGATGACAGCGCTATTACACACAGTTCCCCGTACAGCGCAACACAACGACCCTAGGCAGACCTCTGGGGCAGCAGGGCGAACGCGGGAGACCATACACGGGAGACCATACACGGGAGACCATACACGGGAGACCATACACGGGAGACCATACACGGGAGACCATACACGGGAGACGGTACACGGATGTAGGAGGCGCGAATCCAACACACGCTGCAGCAGAGGAAGCCAAAGCGGAAACGGGCGGAGCATGGCGACAAAGCAGCGACAGCGACCGGTTCGGTCTGCCGGACGCAGCAGTTTATGTCCCCGCTCGCCGGACAGGCCAGCGGCTGATGTCCCGCTCGCCGGACAGGCCAGCGGCTGATGACCGGCTCGCCGGATAGGCCAGCGGCTGATAACCGGCTCGTCGGACAGCCTAGCGGCTGGTGACCGGCTCGCCGGACAGCGCAGCGGCTGGTGGCCTCGGTGAAGTGGCCAGGCGTCGCGGTGGCGGTATGGGCTGGTGACCCGCTCGCCGGACAGCCTAGCGACTGGTGGCCGGCTCGCCGGACAGCGCAGCGGCTGATGGCCTCGGTGAAGTGGCCAGGCGTCGCGGTGGCGGTATGCGAGCGGAAATCCGCGGCAACATGCGAGCTGCTGCTGCGAGACCAAGCAGATAGGCTACATACGGCGGCCGCCACCGAGAGCCGGGAGTGGACGTCGCCGGCTGGCGCCGAACGCCGTCCGGCGACACTGCACGGACCCGCACGTCGCCTGACCTGGATCGGCGGCCGACTGACCGCACCACATCCGGCACCACCTCATCACCGCCTCCCAAACCCCAATTCGCCGACCAAAGGTATGAGGGCGACGTGACGCAAACGCCATATAACCCGGGGAGCGCGCTGGCGCCAGACACCGCCGAGCCCGGCCCAGCGTCGGCCCTCGCTGATCCCAGCCAGCCGCTTACGACCCCGGCTAGTGGCTCACAGGTCGTCGGCTCCGGACATGGCGGTCGGATTACGCGTCAGCCGGATGAGCGTAGCGTAACGAGCCTGCGCCCCGCGACGTAGTTACAAAGCTCACGGCGGATTGGTGGCGACCCTGCGGGCCGCCCCGGCCCGTGCTCAGCACTACCGGTCAGATGCGCCTCTGTTCGGGCGAGCTCCCCGCCACGGACGCGTCCTCTGCTCGGCCGGGGTCAGCGTGTGCCGCCCTGGCGCTGCCGCCGCCGCCGCCGCCCGGCTGACGGCGGCACCAGGTCTGCCGCCGCCAACTGTCACGCTTCGGCGCCCGGGCCGCCCAGCCGGCCGGCGAGCGTGCACCACCGCCAGCCGGCCGCGGCGAGTGCGCCGCTCCGGAGCCCACCCGGCGCCGCAGTGGCTGCCCCCGGCCCCGGCCCCGGCCCCGGCTCCGGCTCCGCCCCGGCTCTGAGAGCCGGACGGAGAGCTCTCAGCGGCGGCGAGACGCCGCGGTGACCGGCCTTGTGCTGCCCTCTGCCGGGCCTCAGCTCTGGAACATTCTTGACGTCCGGCCGAGCACCTCCAGCGCTACAGGGGCGGGCCGAGTGTTCCGCGGCACGGGCCGTGACTCGGGGGGCGGCCGGCGGCTGACTGGTGCGCCGGCCGGCCGGTGTGCTGGGGGCGGGGCGCCGGGAGAGCCCAGTGACAGACTCGCGGCGCTGCTCGGTCGAGCCTCGACGTCTGGAGGATTCGAGAAAACAATCGGGGGTTGGTTTAGTAGGCCGCCTGGGTTGGCAGGTAAGGAGATGACGGTCGGCTGGGACCACGGCCAGCCGTCGAGCGAGGACAGACGGGAAACCATCACAGGAGGGAAACCCCAAGCTGTACCTCGAGAATTCTCACCGAAGTAAAAACATGCCGAAACCTCGTCCAGCCAACGGAAGAAGCCAAACACGGACTCGACCGCTGCCCCTGAATCGGCATGCATCACAGAGTGCCTTCCCCTCCCACGAAGCGGCGTTGTTTCACAGCTCACCCTCGGAGCTATCACACTCACCAAAATGTGTCACCGAACGTGAAGCCCAGAAGATCAATCATGTTTGCCCGAGTGCTGACCACCATCAAACGACGCGTCAAAGCCGCCAGTCGACGAAATGAAACCGTCCGACCCAGACAGTCACCCGACTGCTGGCTGCCGAGGGCGCCTCCGACCCAGACAGTCACACAAGTCACCACCACCCACCCAGGAGTCGCTCACAACAACGTCCAACCCAGTCGGCGGCACCGTGGAAACTGCCGGCACGGCTCCCAGCGCGGCCTCTCCCAGCGCCGGAGCCTCGCCGCCGGCTCGCGTGACGTCACGCCTCGGCGGCCAATCGGCGCTCACGCCCCGGGGGGCCGGCTCCGGGGCGGCGGGGCGCCCGGCTCGGCCGCCAGAAGGTACCCGGCGTCACGAGGCGGCGCCGCCTGCCGGCTGCCGACACCTGAGGCGCCGCTGCAGGCTGCGCCGGTCGGACCTTGACCGCGGGACGGCCGCCGGCGCCCCGCCGAGCATCTCACGGCGGCGCGGCTGGCGGCGCCGGGCGCGACGGCACGCGGCCCGACAACATACCATGGCCACGTCCTAATCCGCACCGTGCAATGAACGCGCATCACATCGTTCCAGCTTGAGCATTGGTGTTGGAATGATGGTTATAGTTTTTTCGATGCCCTCAACCGCATCTCGCTCCCTATCATCCAATCTTCGAGGGCGCGTCCTTGGTCGGCCGTGCTAACGGCGCGAGCAGTTGACAAACCCTGCAGTCGAGCTCTTGCCCTCCCTCCCGTGGCTCGGGAGGCGGCCCAGCAGGTGAACCTTCCCGATGTGCGGCGGCGCAACGGTGCAGCGTGCTGTATCGCCGCTCGCTCCAGCCGCCCGGACACTTTCCCTCCGGCCCCAGTGGCCGAACACGTGATCGCCGCTGGCCAGCGTTGGACCGCGGCGCTCCCACATCAGCCGTCGTTTACACAGATGACGCAGCACAGCTCGCGCCGCGCGCTGGAGCGGCCGCGCTCGAGTCGGCGGACCCTCCCGCGCCCAGGTCCGTGACCACGCAGCGGCCACGCCCGCCGAACCCGGGGTCGGCCCGCTCCCAGCCGCGCTGACCCGCGCCCCGCTGCCGACCGCAGCAAACCCGCTGCCAGTGGGCGCCAGATATCCGCAGCCGCTGGTGCAATCTTACGTCCCAGCAGACAGCAGCGATGCCATGGATCCGTGCAAGGCGCCATCGTCAACGAGGCGCGGCTTGAATCGGCCCACCGCCGTCCAGTCGGTGGGGAGCGGGTCCGGCCGGACGGCACCCACGGGAGCCGGGCTCAGCGTCCGGTGGTGGCGACGGGTCCGCTCTCTGGGGCAGGAGGCGCGGCAGGCCGCCCACCCGCTGCTCACGCCCAAGGTGATGTCAGCCACCGCTGAGGGCCGCGCCCGGTGCCATGACCTCACCAGAGCGGCCCCAGCCCACCCGTCGGCCGGGCCCGGCGCCATGACCTCACCAGAGCTGCCCCAGCCTGCCCGCCGGCCGGGCCTGGCGCCATAACCTCACCAGAGCGGCCCCAGCCCGCCCGCCGACCGGGCCCGGCGCCATGACCTCACCTGAGCGGCCCCAGCCCGCCCGCCGGCTGGCAACATTGGGTGGCCGACTCCTCCGGAGCGGGAACACATCGCCCGAGGACGGTAACGGCAAACGAGAGCACCAGGTCACGGAGCGACCTTCCGTCCGCGGCCGCCGGTGGCGCCCGGCCGGAGCGGGTGATGTGCCACCAGGATGCCTTGGAGCTGGTGGCGGGCCCGTGACCACTAACTACATCGGCTCCGCACAGCACCGCAGTCATGCGTGCGCCAGGCATGGCAAAGCATGTGTACGCGTACAAGGAGAGGAGGGGGAGCAAGCCGGCGACCCCCACCCCCACACCAGGAAATCCCCATATCCATTCCGTTCACCACTTCACTGACGCCGCGATCAATCAATCATTCGCGCCGATGTCCGCCTCCGGCTCGCCGACATTGCCGTCACGTGACACCCCACCATACGGGGGGCGGGGGTAATTTTCCACCAGGTCGCGCCCGTCTTCACTTCTGCCGGCGGCGGCCGGTGTGCGACAGGTCCGGCCGGCCGGCGGCGGCGGCAGCCAACCACGTGGCCGGCTCGGGGGCGGGCCGGCGCCGGCGCCGCCGCCCGGCGCGCCGCTGCGTAGTACGCCGCCGTCGGCCGACCTCTAGCAGACAGAGGACGGCCGGCCACCGACGCGCGCGCGGAAGCCCGAGCAACAGTCGAACCCCGCCGCTTCCGCTCCCTCTCTCTCTCTCTCTCCCCAGTCACTGGGCGGTGAGGAGCGCCAGTGCGCGGTCACGGCAGGCGGCGCGGCGCCAGACCGCGGCCGGCGTTACATCACAGCTCTCTTTGACTGACGAGGCGGCGCCCGAGCTCGACCCGCCGCCGGCAGACCGCCGACCGCGCAGCCGCCGGCCGGTCACGTCGCCTCGCGCCTCCGCGCCGGGTCTTGGTACAGCGCGCCCTCCGCCGCCGGCACGCCGGGTCTCGGTACAGCGCGTCCTCCGGCGCCTCCGCGCCGGGTTTCGGTACAGCGCGTCCTCCGGCGCCTCCGCGCCGGGTCTTGGTACAGCGCGTCCTCCGGCACCGGCGCCGGGTCTCGGTACAGCGGGTCCTCCGGCACCGGCGCGCCGGGTCTCGGTACAGCGGGTCCTCCGGCACCGGCGGGCCGAGTCTCGGTACAGCGGGTCCTCCGGCGCCTCCGCGCCGGGGCTCGGTACAGCGGGTCCTCCGGCACCGGCGCCGGGTCTCGGTACAGCGGGCCTCCGGCACCGGCGCGCCGGGTCTCGGTACAGCGCGTCCTCCGGCACCGGCGCCGGCCGCACCGCCCGCGCCGCATTGATCGGCCCCGGTCGGGTCGATCTCGTGTCGAGCCAGGTCAGCTCCGGGCATCGATCTGTGCGGGCCGGGCCGGCCGGCGCGAGCAGCGCCCCACCGGCCAGAGGTGGACCCGGCCGGTGTCACACTGCCGGCCGGCTGTGTGACCAGACACCGGCTGACTGACGGCTGACGGCTCTGGTAGGCGGGGCCTCACACGCGCCCGGTTTCGGCGCGGCCCGACGGGCGTGCCTCAGACAGGCGGCGGCCCGCGCTGTCCGCGGCGAGCGGGCCCGCCCCGCTTCACCGCGTGTTTTCAGACGGCGGTGAAGCTGGGCGGCCGCGGGGCCAGTTCAGAACCACGCCCCGGCAGCCTCAGCGCGACGGGGACGCCGCCGGCCCCTCCCCTGCCCGCCGCCGGGGGCCCAGCCAGACCGCCACTTAACCATCCCAAGCGGGGCCCCACCATCCCTTCGCTGTGAAGGCCAGCCGGCCCAAGGTCAGCGTGCATGACACGAGCGAGCCGGACTCTTCACGGCGCCAGCCCGCGCGCCCAGGTTCCCACGCCAGACAAGCGGCGGCGGCAGCGGCGGCCCCGCTGACTCAAAGCCGCCTCAGCAGCCTGAACGCGACGCCGACTCGGGCTCGGACGCGCGCCTCCGCCCCCCCCCCTCCCCGCGCCCGCGCGTCTACGCCGACGCCGGTCTGTTTACACCCCGGACGGGCAAGGTCGCGCGGGGGTCAGTCGTGCGGCGGCCAGCTGGCGCGGCGGCCAGGTATATCGGCGACACGAGGATCGGGCGTGACAAGAGCGCCCCCGTCGACGGCGACGGCGACGGCACAGCAGACGGGCTCCGAGGCGCTGGGCCGGGCCGCGGCCCGAAGGCGCAAGCCGAGACCGCCGGACGCCATCTGACAATATACGGGGTTCAAGACCTACACACGAAGCTGGCGGGCGCCACCAGTTCACTCGAGACATTTCACAACCCCGCGAGACTTTATTTGACCGCGCGAGGTTTACGTCAGTGCAAACAGAGCGGCCGGAGACGGGATGGGCCACATGCTACGCTTCACACCCTGGCCGCAATAAGCGTGAATTCAACGGCGTCGCACGGGAAGGAGCGAAGCCAACAGACCGTTCGCTGGCTGGCTGCTCCCCGCCATGTAGAGTCCGCCGCCACTGCGGGAGTGACAGTTCCACTGCGTAGTAGATAAGCGTGCCAAAGGTCGTCCCAGGCCGTGATCCTGCCCCAAGGGCATTCCAAGGCACGCCGGCGTCCCAGACTGCGCAGCCCCCTCCGCTGGATTTAAAATGAGCGATATCGTGATTTAATAAGTTGCCTTATTGAAGAGACCGCCAGGGTACAGCGCAGACTAGAGCACGAACTTTCCGAAGACGTGCCCAGTACTCCGGGGCCGAAGCTCGGCCCGAAGACTCTGGGGCCGAGCGTCGGGCCGAGTTCGGAACTTCCATGCAACTCGTCGTGGGTCACCCGGTTCACTTTCGCTCGACCAAGCGCTATTCTTAACCTAATAACCACACATACCCATACAGAGTTCAGCAGATCGAAGGCCCCGCTCAGCCACCTGCAGCACTCTGGCAGCGGGAGCGCTCCTGACCACGCCTGGCCCGGGGCTGGCCGCCGCCAGACCAACACCGCAGCGTGTCGGTCTGGCGGCCGCACAGCCCGCCGCGCCGCCGCGCCCCCCTGGTTCAGCCCGGCCGCCCCACACGGGGACAGGCTCCACCAGACGATCTCGGCCGCCCGTCTGCGCCATCTGAGAACGAGAGCCGCGAAGCAGCTCTCCCCGCCGTTCGGCCTAGTACACCGGAGACAGGCTCCACCAGACGATCTCTGCCGCCCGTCTGCGCCGTCTGAGAACGGGAGCCGCGAAGCAGCGCTCCCCGCCGTTCGGCCCAGTACACCGGAGACAGGCGAGCCTGGCGGCGGCCGCTGCCACAGCGAACCGCTAGCAGTGCGCTCGCTCTGAGGCGCGCGCGGCGAGAGTCGTCGGCGCTGGTTGGACTGTCAGACCCTAGCCGTCTGCGCGGGGCTGACTCACAGACTCGAGTCACACGTCTCAGACTCCAGAGAGCTGTCACACGAGAGCGGCGGTGCATAGCATTTACAATGTTCTAAGCATTACCCGGAAGTAGAGCGGACAGGTGGTCGACCTCCAGCCACAGTCGGTAAAGAGAAACCGGGGAAAATTATTTCCGAAGTTTTCCGGTTGCAGACGGCGGCTCCCGGCCAGACGGCCGCTGGCAGACCACTTCCGGTAGGACCCAGCCCGGGCACCGGCCGCCAGCTCCGTCAGCGTTGTCACGCAGACACCGCGGCCAGACCACGGGCCGACCGGGCCACACCGGACCTGCTCACGGCCGCGCGCCCGCCCCCGCCCGCAGCCGGCGCCGCGCGAGCCTTTCCACGGGAGCGCCCGCGCCGCCGGCGACAGCGAACCTCAGCCCGCGTCGCCGCGCCAGTCCCCCAGAGGCGTCGCTCACGCCTCACGCACAGCCGGAGGCGTCGCTCACGCCTCACGCACAGCCGGAGGCGTCGCTCACGCCTCACGCACAGCCGGAGGCGGCGCTCACGCCTCACGCACAGCCGGAGGCGGCGGCGGCGGCGCGCGCCGCTCCAGCCACGCCGGCGGAAGCTGGGCGGCGCGGAGGATCCGCGCCGTCAAGGTGACCCCAGCCGGCCCACTGCCAATACGGCGGCGGCGGCGGCGGCGGCGGCAGGTACAGCCGCACCGAGACCTAACACCAAACGGCCGGCCAGGCACGGGGAGGGGCGGAGCTGAAGCAGCGCGTGGACGGCGGATGCGCGCGCCCGGTACAGCGAAGGCTCGGGGAGGGGGAGGGGAAGGGGCATTTAAAACTTCAGCACTAAGCGTCCGGCGGTGGACGGTAATGTTATCTCCGGCGGTGTCTGCGGCTCTGGCGTCAACCATCGCCCCAGCCCGACGACCGTCCGACTGCCTGCGCCCCGTTCGCGGACCACCCGCCCCGTCTGGCCCTCCTCCAGCTCTGCGCGGCAACTGACCGGACCTGCCCCGTCGTCTTGCTCACCTGGCGTGCGGCTGGCCCAGACTCTCGAAGCTGGTGGCGCGGCCGCCGCTGGGCCGCTCGCCCTCCAGCCGCTTGGCGGGCGGCTCGCCGCTGCGGTCGGCCGCCTCCTCGTGCCGGCCGGTCACCGTCGCCAGCAGGTGGGAGGCCACCGCCGCGTGGATCGACTTGTCCACGCGCCTGCCGAACAAGGAGACGCACCGTCAGCATACGACATCGAACATAGAGTATTGTCTCCAAATACAATCTTATAATCTCCAACATATAATTCAAGTTTTACGAGCCAGTCCCCGCGATTAGCACGAGCTCTTTAAGCGTTCAGAAGGTGGTAGGGGGTGGGCATCGAGGTTCTGTAGAGGTTTTCTTCTCACCCGCCGTCGCAGGCATGGCCCGACATAGCGCGGGAGCTGGGTCGCACCCCAGTCTCCCGGCGGGCCAGGCTATGGCGGCCGGCATTCACACAGGCGCCAGTCAGCACACATTCTGCCATGTCATGACAGTGGCATGCATCTTCCTCAATAATCGACAGCCACGTCTATTTGGTACGGTTTGTTTACATGGCTTACCATTACCAGTCGTATATATATATAGACCCCGCGGCGCCTTCTCTTCTTGCCAGCGTGTGAGAGACATGCGACGTCATTAGCTTCAGCAGATGAGCGTTGCAAAGTCCCAATAGTGAACATTCGTCGCGGCATGTGATGGAAATGGAATGTGTGTATATATATATATATATATATGTGTATATCTACACACACATATATATATATATATATATATATATATATATATATATATATGTGTGTGTATATACACATTGTATATATATATATACACATATATATATATATGTATATATATATATATATATATATATATATATATATATATATATATATACACATTCCATTTCCATCACATGCCGCGACGAATGTTCACTATTGGGACTTTGCAACGCTCATCTGCTGAAGCTAATGACGTCGCATGTCTCTCACACGCTGGCAAGAAGAGAAGGCGCCGCGGGGTCTATTTTCCCTGATGCGCGGGTTAACCAGCATGCTACCGGTACCCTGCAGCGAATCTGCCCACCACTCTACAGCGATGAACCATTGTCGACACTCTTGGAGAGAGCTGACCGCCAACAGCTCGGTCTGCGCCGCCCGAAAGGAGCCTCCGGTATATTACACTCAGCCGACCCTGCGGCCGAGCCGCGGCACGGCAATAACGCCCTCCAGTAATACACACCGCCCGTCAGCAGCCCTCTGGCCGTCAGATCAAGGCCCATCTACCAGCTGCAGCGCGTCTGAGCCGGGCTCACAGCAGCCAGGCAGATGACGGTCGGGACCTTGGACCTGATCTGGCCAGCGTCGGGAGGCCAGCCCAGACCCGCGGAGTCCGTCGCACGCCAGGTCTGACCCGGGCCGGCCAGCGTCGCCGTCTGTGCGCCCGCGCCTTACGCACGCCAGGTCTGACCCGGGCCGGGCGGCGTCGCCGTCTGCGCGGCCGCGCCTTACGCACGCCAGGTCTGACCCGGGCCGGCCGGCGTCGCCGTCTGTGCGCCCGCGCCTTACGCACGCCAGCGGCCGTCACCGAAACACGCACGCACACAGCAGGCGGCCAGACGCGCCGGGCCCGGGGTCAACAGCAGAGAGACAGACAGTGGTGCCTGGTGCGGCCAGCGCTCCGACGCTCACACATCGAGATGACAAGCGCACCTCGCCACCGGAGCCGACGCTCCAAATAGCTCGGATTAAACCCACGGCGAAGGGCGGGACGCCGTATTCACCTGTTTCCCTTGGGTCGCCTCCAGCGTCGGCGAGGTCGCTGACGACACTCCGACACCCTTTCCCCTCCCCTTCTAGCCCAGCCGCGCGTCCAGACGTCCCCTCCCCGCCCCCGGATCAAACCGGCCGCCATTCTGGGCCACGACCTTTGGCGCCGTCGCGATGCTTGAGGGTCCGGCGTGGGCGACGCCTTTACCCCGCCCACCCCTTCCCCGGCGTGGGCGCTGCGGTATCGAGCCGGCCGACGTTTTGGCGGCGGGCCGGCCGGGTCCCGCAGGAGACAGGCACCGCGACACGGCTCCGAGCGCCCCCGCAGCGGGAGTGGGGTGGCAGCTGCTGCCGACGCCCACCGTGCCGGTCATGACACTGGCGGCTGCTGCCGACGCCCGCCGCGCCGGTCACGGCACTGGCGGCTGCTGCCGACGCCCGCCGCGCCGGTCACGGCACTGGCGGCTGCTGCCGACGCCCGCCGTGCCGGTCACGGCACTGGCAGCTGCTGCCGACGCCCGCTGCGCAAGTCACGGCACTGGCAGGCCTCAGCACGACTCTCACTACCGAGTCTTGTCTCGCGCTCCCCTGATATGTCGATACAGGCCAAGAATAAGGACTCATTAAAAGACAGAGACAATCAAATCAATGACCTTTTTACTTAACAGACGTTCCTTGCTGGAACGCGAACGTTGGATCGCCATACAGAGTCGGTTCCCAAACAACTCTCGGGATTTCCACTGGTTGGTTGTAACCTTGAAGCCGGACAAGGTCGGCGGTGCACCCCGCCAGCTGCCCTCCGTGGCATCCCGCCGCCGGTGCCAATCGCTTGCTCGGCACCGCAGGTCTGCCACAATCGATGCCAATATCCGAGAGTAGCAGGCCCCAAGCCGGAGCCAAGCCCAACAGCTAAGCCGACCGTCGAGTGACAGCCGGCGGCAGTCAGCCGTACACCAGGCTCACGTGACTCTCCGGCACGTGGCGCGGGCCTCACATCCTGCCGGCGACAGCCAGCGAGAAGCCCCGCAGAACAGCCGGGCGCACGCACAGTCTGGCGCCGCTCTGCCGCCAGCTCTCCAGGCGCGCAGCGCGACCGCGTCCGGCAGCCTGCCAGGGGCAACCGGGCCGAAGCTGGTCATTGGTCAACAAACGCCAACAGGGCGCGACAGCCCGCTCGTCGTGGAAGTGTGCCGGCCTCCGCCGTCGCCGCCGCCGCCGAGCACGACGAAGAGCGCTCCCGGAAGGCGACGCAAGCCGTGCAGCATTCACCCATGGACGGCGCTGAATCACGCGGACAAGGGCGGCCAATCGGCGCCAAGAACAACAACCAAAAACAGCCACCGGTCTCACGGCCGGATACAAACGGCCATCCGCCTACCCCCCCCCCCCCCCCCCCTTCCGCCCCCTGACTCTATAACAGTCGGCGCGGCCTTGGCCTCGAATACCGGGCGGTGGGGGAGGGGGGGGGGGGGGAAGGCACCCTCTGGCTCTGCCATGTTGGTGCCCCTTCAGAGAGTGACCTTGTTCGCCAAGGACGGCCCACTGGGCGCTGGCAAGGTCCGTAAACCAGCACGCACCGCCCTGACACGGTCACTACGCGAAGACGGGGAACAAGAAAGGTCGGTCCTTCGTCATATTCAAATTTTCCATAACCTTGGAATATTACAGCAAAAACATGGAGGGAACAAACCAGTACTGGAGAGCCCAACCCATCGTTAGGGAAGGTCAGAATATTCCCAAGCTAATTATGATCGCCATCCACCCATTCGATGCGATTGACACAGCGACACTGACGGGCCACATAACCGCACGTCTCCGACGTGGGCCGCTGTCGCCGTCCGGCTCGCCTGTGCTCCACCAGCGCGGGTCTCCTCTAGGAGCGGCAGCGGACCCACTCCGTGGCCCCCTCCCACGGAGGGCTAAAGCCGGGGCGCGGGGCATGGCTGAAGGTCGCCCGGTGTCGGTCCGACCCAGCGCTCCATGCATGGGGCCACTGGAGCCGCTTCCGCGTCCCGACAGCTGCCACCTCCAGCATGCCACCACCATCTGATCCCGCCGCGGCGCCCCGGGCGCTGCCAGCGGCGCCATGCATACATGATGCAGGCGACATCTCAAGGCCGCGACCCGATCGGCGAGCTGCTCCAACTCTGCCGCCCGATATAGAACATAACGGTGCGGAAGTCGCCTAGCCGTGCGCCAAACACGCCCATCCGCACGCGACACATCAGGGCCGGTTACGTGTCACACATGCAGCACACGCCAAACGCGACACATCAGGGCCGGTTACGTGTCACACATGCAGCACACGCCAAACCATCCGCCGAGCCACACGGTTTCGTCCCAGTAAGGCCGGGTGCCGAGACCGACGCTCACGCGCCGCGCTGCCCCGCGGCAGAGCCGTCACCGGTAGCACGCGGCCCTCCCAAACCAGTCGGGCGCCGCCGCCCGCGTCAGCCACCCGTCCGCGCGGCAGGAGGTCTGTAACCAGCCGCTGACGTTTGAAGAGACCCGTGATCTCCGAGGAACGGTCCCGCCGGGCGGCAAATGCACGGCGGGTGCCGGCGGGGTGGACCCCTGCGCGTCATCCGCGAGAGGGTACGGCGGAGCGGAGGACCGCGCACAGTCCGGCACGGACCCCGTCGCGGCGAAGCCGGCGCGCGGGCGAGCTTCAGTCGGCCGCCCTATCCTCTCCGCCGCGCGTCCAGCTCGGTCAGCACCGGGCGGCGGGCACACACGCTGGTGGTCAGCCTCGCACTGGGGATAGCCCTCTGTACTGAACGATCAGTGCCAGCGCCAGGGCACCAGCACGTCAGGCGCAGCATGGCCTGGCCTGAACGGTCGAGTTTTCAGCTCAATAGACCTCCGCAGCTGAGCACGAGCATGGACCAGACAGTCCAGGTGCGACAACACAGCTCCATCGTTCCCATACAGCGGGCAGATACGAGGCCCATCCACTACGGTCACGACCTTCCCATCCCCGACCGCAGACTGGGGCGGCCGCCGCCACATTCGCGGGGGTGATAGGGGTGCCGCGCGGTGGCGGCTCTCCGCGGAACCGACGCCTTCCGTCGCATGCCGCGCTCGCCTCCCCCACGCCCGCGCGCCCGTCAGCAGACTCATCCCCGCCCACCTGCGCGAGCTCGTCGCAGTGTGGCTTCGGCCCCGAGGTCGACCGACCCGCCACCTAGCGCCATCCGTTCTGCGTTCTGGCCGCCTGCTGCGCAGAAGCCCTGACCAATCATGGCGCCGCGTGCCGGGGGCTCGCCGCGCTCATGGCATTGGTGAGTCATAATCGACACAGCGCGAGGCTGGCGGCTCGCAAACTGCGCCTCCGACCGGTATCTCCAGCAGATAGCGGGCCCCCGGCGCATGCCTTGTGTTATGTGCGCAGTTCCCTGCAGCGAACCAGTTTCATAGCTTGTATCGTTTTTGCCGGCTTAGATTACTTCTCGAGATGCATACATGATAGTAGCAAGCTGAACACGCCCTGCGAATCGTACCCTCAAAGCTTCTATCTCCGTCTCTATGAGCTCTGACCTAGAGCTATCAGCCGTCCTGATCTGGTCGCTGGCCAGCCCAGCCGCGGCCGCATCGTACCACCGGAGCTTCTATCTGCTCTGTCTCTATCTCCATCCCTGTAAGCTCTGATCTATAGAGCTAACAGCCGTCCCGATCTGGCCGCTGGGCAGACCAGCCGCGGCCGCGACCGGGCTGACCAGCACGCGGGCAGCAAGGAAAATCAGGAAGGCCCTGTGAGTACATGGAAACTCCCGTCTCGCAAGAGTTATCTCGTCAAGCCACAGCCCAGGCGATGGAGGGCTGTCAGACATATCCAGCCCCAAAATAGACAACTGCCCAGAGG
The DNA here is from genome assembly GCF_011947565.3 of Pollicipes pollicipes. Classification (NCBI taxonomy): domain Eukaryota; kingdom Metazoa; phylum Arthropoda; class Thecostraca; order Pollicipedomorpha; family Pollicipedidae; genus Pollicipes; species Pollicipes pollicipes. Next base: position 15,049,576 of record NW_023596805.1, on the reverse strand, counting down.
CGCAGCCCAGTTGCGCGGGGGAAGGGGAAGGGGCGGACTTCCGTTTCTTGGTCCCGCGGTTTATTTTAATTTTAGTACCGTTCGGTTCCTTATGATACACATGATACCTTATGATCCGGACGGTTCCTTATGATACACATCATCAAGCACTTACGTCTGTACGAAGTAGTGATCATTCCAACAAGTGAAGTTTGCTCTTGGCTATTTGCGTCGGTCTTCTTACGCTGAGCTCTCAGTAAGCTCGTCCCCCCTCCCAGGACAGTACTGGCTGCGCCACTGCGCCTGCCACAACCCCAAGCTGGTCCTGAGACGTGACTGCACCAACGCAAATCTCCATGACGCGCGCCACGAGGGCAGCCCACCGTCCCCCTCCCCTGCTGCTCCAGCTGGCACCGGGACCGGTCCGATCCTGTGACCCCCACCTGACCCGGGCCCGTCGCCGGCCACGGCACCGACCCGGCGCCGGACGGCCGACGACGCCGTCAGATGCCGTCACGGAGAAATCGCCTGCCGAGAAACAGGCAGCCGGCCAGCGCTGACCACGGCCGTGAGCAAGCCCTCTCGGCCCGCTCCAGTTACGTCAGCCGGGTGGAGGGGGGGGGGGGGGGGGGGGGAGCAGCGAGGGTCTCATGGCGCCAGCTCTTGGCTCGGCCGGGCCGACCCGAAATAGCCGCCGGCGCCGCCCGCGACCCGGCCCCCGCGCCGCCCATCAGCAGCCGGAGCCGCTCCCAATCTCGCCGAACGACGCCGGCCGCGCGCTGGGAGCCGCTCCAACCGGACCGGACCGGCGCGCCACATTGCCGAGATGGGCAGCAAAGCCGAGCTCCCGGCTTGGCGCCTCGCTCTTCGGCCGGTGGCGAGCCCCGCGCGCCTCCACCCGGAGCCGAGCGGCGGCGGCAGCGCCGCTGCAGCTCCGCCCTGCACAGTCCCGCCTCAGCGGGCGGCCGCCGGCCGGTGCACAGTTGCATCTGCAGCTCTGCAGATGGGCACACGGCAACAGACCCGGCGACATCGGCGGCTCACGTTCGGCTCAGCGGACAGGTGCTGCTGCACCAGTCGCTCTCCCTCTCCCCGTACAGGTACAGCTGCATTCCCCCGGTACAGCTGCACCCCCCCCCCCCCCCAGCCGCGCCGCGCACGACCGACAGACAGCGTCGCCCCAAGACGGCGGCGGTCCTTGTGCCGGAAACAAAGCCCGAGCCAAGCGAGGGAGACGAGGTCACGAGGACACTGGCGGCCAGTCGCCCGGCAGCCAGGGCCGGCAGCAGCGAGGCGTGCAGAGGCGCCGCGCCGTCACGCCGCCTCTGTGACAGGTCAGGCGTGTGTCGCACGCCCGCCGCCGTCGCTGCAGAGGTGCCTGCCACGGCCACGCCGCTGCTATGTCAAGACGGCGTCGGCCCCCGCCGGCGCCCTGTGGCCGGCAGCTGACGGCGCTTCAGCGGTCAACGGAGGACAGCCCGGCGTACGGGCGGCTGGAGCCCTCACAAGCCACCCGTCCTCAGGGCAGCACGCTCGCCCAACGAGGACAGTCGAGCCGGCCGCCAACGGCCTGAAAGCTGACTGACAATTCGGGAACGACTGCAAGCTTGCTGCCTCATAAGGCGAACGACACTGTCAACACCAGCTTGGAAGGCACGGAGTCCGTCATGGGCTGCCCCCCTCCCACCAACAATCTGTCGTCACGCTCCTGCTGACTCCGCGTCACAACGCAGCATCGCCGCCAGCCGGCGCCTGTGTGGCCCGCATGTCCCAGACCGTCGCTCTGTCCCCTAGAACACACCTCGGGCGGCTCCCCGGTTCAGCTCCAATCCAACGAGTACCGATTTCGCCACGGTTAAAGTCCCACTCACCACATTTCCACCCGGTCCCCATCCCACGAGACGTACCGCTCCAGCACGTAGGGCGCCGAGTCATCGACGAAGAGCATGTCGAAGCTGAGGTTGGGGCCGAGGTTGAGCTGGTCCAGGTCGAGCCGGTCCGGATCGAGCACGCCGTCGGCCAGCTCGGCCGTCAGCTGCGCCTGCTGCTTGCCGCATATCGGGCACATGGCGCCGTCCGTGTGTCGCGCTGGCCGCGCCGCTGCCCCGCACGCCCGCACCTTCGCACCGCCCGGTCAGGCCGCCCGGCACGCCGGCCGCCTGTCCTGTCCGCCGTCCGCTGTCCGCTGTCCGCTGTCCGCTGTCCGCTGTCCGCCGTCCGCTGCCGAGCGCCGGTCGGCAGGTGGCTGTCGGCTATCTGCGCTGAGCGGCCCGCTGCGTCGGCCGTCGCTATGCTGGCTCTCCGCTCGCTGCTCGCTTACTGGCCGGCCGGCCGTCAGCCGACGACGTCAGCCGGGCCGCGCACCGAGCTGATGCAACGCGCCGGCGACACTGCCAGGGGCGCCGCCAGGGAGGCGGCCGCGGCGGCACGCATGGCACGCCGCCCGGCCCGCGACCCCAGCACGCCGAAAGACGGCGCGGAAGGGGGTGAGAGGATGCCGCCCTGTGACGGCGCAGGGGCGCGCTCAGGTCCAGCGTCGGGGGGGGGGGGGGGGGGCGTGGCGCACCTTTAGGCCAAGGTCGCCGGCCGTGGGAGCCGCCCCGTGTCACGCACAGCGGCGGCCGTGCGTGTTCCGGTGGGCCAGGGGCGAGCCCAGGTAGGTCGATCGCGGCGGCGCAGGACGCGCCAGGCCGTCCGGATTCGCCCGAGTCGTGACGTGACACGCGACGTGACGTGACGTGACGCTGTGCCGGGCGACCATGCCATTCATAGCAGCCGACATCAAAATTCCCCGGCTAGGCCGCATACAGTTCGGTTTTGTATAACACACCACCTGTATGTTTCATCATCGTGGTTGACCGACAGCATAGTACAACGGACACTTGTCAATTACCGCTTGCACATTGAAAATGATGACATGCCGCTAACAACTACTTCCAAAATCAAATCTGATCAGTGGTTACAAGGGTCTATGGGCGTCGTAACGCCAAATTCGCTTAGGTTAATTCCATCCCCATGTTAGATTCCACCAGAGCTACGCGATCCTTTGCGATCCTTCTCGATCCGCCCTCGAGATCTGAGGAGACGGGACCACGTCTAAGTCAAGCACCGCGGAGCACCGTCCTCATCTGAGCAGGGCAAGCCGGGCGCTCTGAGGACAACGGGACCACACCTAAGCCAAGTACCGCGGAGCACCGTCCTCATCCGAGCAGAGGAGCCAGGCGCTCTGAGGACACGGGACCACATCTAAGCCAAGTACCGCGGAGCAACCGTCCTCATCCGAGCAGAGGAGCCAGGCGCTTGAGGAGACGGGACCACATCTAGGCCAAGTACCGCGGAGCCCCGTCCTCATGAGCAGGGCAGCCGGCGCCCGAGTGCCCGTTAACACGGTGTATCGGAGTAGCCGCCCAACAATCCCGGCACGATCTGAACGTGACCCGAGCGTGACCTGACCGTGACCTGGGCGGCGGTGTCAGCCGTTCAGCGTCCATACGTCTGAGGAAGCGTTCTCCCGAATGCAGTGGGCGGCAAGCGTGCGAGGCTCCGGCCGTCGCGCTGTCCCGGTCCGAGAACTCAGCCCGCCCCCCACCGCCGCCGTCGCCGCCGGCTGTGCCGGTGAGTCACAGACCGCCGGTGGCGCTGGGGCGATGGCGGGGCTCCCGCGGCGAGGGCCCCGCCCAGCTGTAAGGGCCCCGCCCAGGCCTCCGGCTGTAACCGGACCTCCCCGCCGCCGCCTCTTCCGTCGAGCCGCCTCCCCCGGCCACCGCCTGGCCGCGCCGCCGCGCCGCCGCGCCGTCGCACCGGCGTCGCCGAGCTCGGCAGATCGCCGCCGTCAGCAGTCGTCATCGCTGAACCGGTCGGGCAGCCAAGGCCAGGGACTGGCACGGGACGAGCCGTGGACGGGCCACAGCCGCCGCCGCTGAAATTCCGCCCGCATCAAACACCCTCTGGCCTTTCGGCGAGAACTAGCAGGGCGGGGCCCTCGAATGCCCGTGTCGCTGATGCCGGGGTGACACCGCAGTCGGCGCACGCACTCTCAGTCCTCTCGCGGTCTCGCTGAGAACGGACAAACACAGCGCCTTCTCGACTTCCTGGACATCCCGACGTTCAGCGCCACAGGTCCAGAACCCACGCGCCCGTGTCATGCATGCGTAACTGGCATGCTATGACCGGCAGTATCCCTCAACGAAGCTCATGTCTTCCCAGTCGACGATAACCTCCTTCAGGGCTGCTCTCAGACTGGATCTGAGCAGGGCTGGAGCCTGTCCCCTCTCACGGCCCCTCTGCCGACAGGACCGGAGCCTGCCCCCTCTCACGGCCCCTCTGCCGACAGGACCGGAGCCTGCCCCCTCTCACGGCCCCTCCGCCGACAGGACCGGAGCCTGCAACCTCTCACGGCCCCTCTGCCGACAGGACCGGAGCCTGTACCCTCTCACGGCCCCTCTGCCAGCAGGATCGGAGCCTGCCCCCTCTCACGGCCCCTCTGCCGAGAGGACAGGATCCTGTACCCTCTCACGGTCCCTCCGCCAACAGGACCGGAGCCTGCCCCCTCTCACGGCCCCTCCGCCGACAGGACCGGAGCCTGTACCCTCTCACGGCCCCTCTGCCGACAGGACCGGAGCCTGCCCCCTCTCACGGCCCCTCCGCCGACAGGACCGGAGCCTGTACCCTCTCACGGCCCCTCTGCCGACAGGATCGGAGCTGCCCCTCTCACGGCCATCTGCCAACAGGACCGGAGCCTGCCCCTCTCACGGCCCATCTGCCGACCGCCCCCTTCCATGACCTCCAGACACGGCCACTCCAGACCGCAAGGCCAGCGGACCTCACAGAGCTCCGGATACAGACCGCGGGACACATCTCGTCCACCAGAGGGGGAAGGCCAGCACGGGGTTTCGTCGACCTGGGAATCTGTCGACCTGCCCTCCAAGCGACGCTTTAAAATGGAAAAAAACGTAGCTATGCCCCCCACTACACACCGACAAGTGGCCAGGACAATAAACTGCCAGATACAAGGCCGTTTCAAGTGCGAGTCCACACGGCAGTCTTTATCGAGACTTGACGGATTGCGGGCCGAGTGGGGCTGACAGGGGACAAGTGCTGCCAGTTTTAAAAAATTATGTGCAGCGTCGGGTGCGAAGTTCGAGCCGGTCGGCTGAGCCCGATAGGGGGGGGGGGACTAGTCGCCATAGGGGCCGTCCAGGCTCAAGTGCGCCGCCGAACCGGCATACGTAACCGTACGTCGGCTCGGCCCGTACATGGCTCCCTGACACCTGCGTGAACACGGGACGCCAGTCGCACCAGTACGAATACATGCCCGGTCTGCACCGGTCCTCACGCTGAACTCTGCCAGCAGCCCGCATCCTCAAACCAGTCCGCTTCAACCAATACCACATCCTCAAACCAGTCCGCTTCAACCAATACCCACATCCTCAAACCAGTCCGCTCAACCAATACCCACATCCTGAAACCAGTCCGCTTCAACCAATATCCACATCCTCAAACAACTCCGCTTCAACCATCACCCACATCCTCAAACCAGTCCGCTTCAACCAATATCCACATCCTCAAACCAGTCCGCTTCAACCATTACCCACATCCTCAAACCAGTCCGCTTCAACCAATACCCACATCCTCAAACCAGTTCGCTTCAATCAATTACCTGAGCGACGGCCAACCGGTTCGGTCCTAACAGCTTCCCTATCTGTCCTATCCTAACAGCCCGGTCTGTCGGCCGATCCGCGCCGCCGCGGTATCCAGAACCCCGGACGGTCCCGCCAGGTCAGGCTAGGCTACGTCAGATCAGGTCAGGCCTGAGACGCATCACCGGACGACCGCCCCCCCCTCCCCCCCCCGTCCACCGGCGGATCGGCGCCGCCGTCTGGGGACAGCCGCCCCGCCCCCCCCCCCTCCCCCCCCCGTCCACCGGCGGATCGGCGCCGCCGTCTGGGGACAGCCGCCCCGCCCCCCCCCCCCCTCCCCCGTCCACCGGCGGATCGGCGCCGCCGTCTGGGGACAGCCGCCCCGCCCCGCTCTCCCCCCCCCCCCCCCCCGTCCACCGGCGGATCGGCGCCGCCGTCTGGGGACAGCCGCCCCGCCCCCCCCCCTCCCCCCCCCGTCCACCGGGACAGCCCGCCCCGCCCCCCCCCTCCCCCGTCCACCGGCGGATCGGCGCCGCCGTCTGGGGACAGCCGCCCCGCCCCGCTCTCCCCCCCCCCCGTCCACCGGCGGATCGGCGCCGCCGTCTGGGGACAGCCGCCCCGCCCCGCCTCCTCCCCCCCCCCCGTCCCGGCGGATCGGCGCCGCCGTCTTGGGGACAGCCGCCCCGCCCCCCCCTCCCTCCCCCCCCCCGTCCACCGGCGGATCGGCGCCACCGTCTGGGGACAGCCGCCCCGCCCCCCCCCCTCCCCCCCCCCCGTCCACCCGGATCGGCGCCGCCGTCTGGGGACAGCCGCCCCGCCCCGCCTCCTCCCCCCCCCCCCCCGTCCACCGGCGGATCGGCGCCGCCGTCTGGGACAGCCCCCCGCCCGCCCCCCGTCTGGGGACAGCCGCCCCCCCCCCGCCTCTCGCCGTCCTCTGCCTCGGCTGACGCAACACGGCGTTGGTCCGCTTCGGACCCTCCGAACACCTGTGACGTCGCGGCCGGCCCGCCGCGCCGAAAAAACGCAGGAAAGCCGCAGGAGGGTCCGAAGAGTGGAACAGCGACACGAACGGTACCAGGGGCCGTACACGGTCATCGGCGGAACACGCGACGCAGACACCGCGACGCAAAGAAAACTGGGAGTGTTAGATGCCAGAGTCACACCAGTCCTGGCCTCTCACCAAACCGGCTGAATTACCAGTGAATATTGGGGAAATATATCACCACTCATTACGTAATTATCCATGTCTACATTTCTCGTTTTTGGGAGCCCGGGGGAATGTTACGGAGAACGCGTACACATATGCATTGGACAACATAAATGCCATTTTTCGGGTATTGGTGGTTAAGTTCTGTCGATAAATGCATTTACATCCACGGTGGCAGAAAAAAGTCAAAGCAAGACAAATTATCAATCGAAAGTATTCGTCGGTTTAATTCTTATGCATAAAGGAATGCATTGAGTTGCGGAACATTATGCAGGTTCTCAAAAATGGCTGGAAACTACGACAAAAACATCAAAGTAAAACAAAAGGGTACGCCAATGACAACAAACATAAGCAAATGGTGGAGTGCACATACTGTACAACGAAGTGTCATAGCAAGACAAGTCATTGTGGTCCGGTTGTTTTTTTATCTGTCGCACACTGCACGTGACTGGCTTCTGCTCGGATACGGCTGTAACTAACAAACGCGCTGCAAATCTGACAACGCGGGTGATGCGCGACCAGCAGGCCCACGAAAAGACACCGTCCATCAGAGTTGTTGTTTTCTTCCCGAGCTGTGGCAGGTCAGATCTCGCCGGGGGTCGCCCATTGGAAACTACCGTATCGGACACGGCCACTGAGCGTCGACAGGGTATCAGCGGACGCGGCGGTGCAATCCGCAAGGTGTGCCCAACGGCGGGAAGGCCGCTGATGACGCGCAGAGGCCGTCCCGGTGCGTCGCATCAGCCTGCGGCGCCAGCCGCTGCCACGGAACACGGCCCCAAACGACGGTCCCGGTGCGTCGCATCAGCTGCGACGCCAGCCGCTGTCACAGAACACGGTCCCAAACGGCGAGTCCCGGTACGTCGCATCAGCTGCGGCGCCAGCCGCTGCCACGAACACGGCCCCAAATGACGGGTCCCGGTACGTCGCACCAGCCGCGACGCCAGCAGCTGGCACAGAACACCGCCCCAAACGGCGGCGAACTCTGGCCGGTCATAAACTTCTGTCGACATGTCTCGGACTATATGTCCCCATTCCCTGTTGTCATTCAGACTTAACGACGCACTGGGTAGGTGAGGAGGGCGTATACCGTCGTCTGCCTCTCGTCCTGACAGGGAGGGCGGGCACCGCGGGAATTGAACCTCGCGCCTCCATGGTTTCCCAGATGCGCAGCTGAAGCACTGCTCCACCGCTGCCTCTGTCCCAGCTCCTCACCCTCCTCGCACTGGCAAAGGCTTCTGTTGTTGTTGGTTGGGGCGTGAGAGCGCGTTGACTGCCCGGGTCATTTTACGCCGCTGAGGGTTCATGTGTGCCACTGCAAATACGGCAGCGATGCTGCGCGATACGTCCATACACCTGTGCAGAAAACCGACGACTTTTGGCTGTTGTTTGTCATTCGGCTTTTCGGACGCCGTGACTCCATGATCCTTTGACGCCCAAAACTGACGTCGCCTTTAACTGCCAGCCAAAAGCTTGTCATGCCAAACATTT
>NW_023596805.1:15024499-15040260 GCF_011947565.3 Pollicipes pollicipes | reverse complement strand
TAGCCACCTCTTCTGCTATCTTAAGAATTAAGCAGGCCGCGATAATGCTCAGATGGGTAATGCCCGGTATGATGGGTAATGCCCAGCGTGATGGGTAATGCTCAGCATGGTGGGTAATGCTCGCATACATGATGTTCAGGCCATGCTCAGGAGAATGACAGGATATTGATTATGACTTGCCACATATGTCACGTCAGGCTGAAGAGGCGAAGACCGTCGTCCTTGCGGCCCCTGCTGTCATGTCGGCCCCTGTGTCAAACGAACACCGCCAAAAGCATTAGCACAACACAGCACAGCCACAAACATCTTTCATGAGGTTTTGGATTGCCAGGCTCTCCAAAAGTCTGATCTGGTCCACAATGTAACCCCCCAGTGAAATGACCTTGCCAGAGCAGCAAAAACGATAGAGGTGCATTCCAGAGTTATGAAGCTCAAAAAGTGTCTAGAAAACCCCTCTTTGGTGTATTTCCCTGTGAAAAAACTTACTTGTAACTTTTCATTCAAATGCCACCCACATGACGTGAGAAGCACGTCATATACATAAATCGTCAAGATCAGAGACTTCAAAATCCCTCATTGGCGAGAATGGTGTTAACTCTTCTTGTTGAAAACTTGGCACCTCACTCGAAGCCGTTCAAGAGATGGTTCTACAACCTATATGAGGCGCCTCCGAGTAGCGTAAGGGTTAGCGCGCGCGTGGTTGGCATTGGAGTCAATTTGACCCCGGAAGTTTTTCTCAAAATAACTTCCGAACGGCTCGGCACAACTACACCAAACTTTGTGTAACTGCGGGAAACTAAATAGACAATCTTTTGGTGCTAACAGATTGGATGTACCTTGCACGGCTGCTATCCTATAGCAGGTCAAGGTCAATCAATGGCCATAGCCAATTTTTGTGGTAGCAGTCTCACACCCGCAAAACAGGCTGCACTGACTTTAGAACCAATAACTTTAAACCTTACCATGGAAAGGAAACCACAGCACCGATCCCTTTTTATGAAATGCAGCTTGTTCAATAACATGACTTTTATGTATTTGTATTACAATTGTACGAGCGTTATATTGCGAATTAAAACCGGAAATGTGTAAGCCATGATCCAAAGCCAAGGCACGATCAATCATAGCTCTCTGGTCATGCTTGGCTGGTGTCATAGCTTCCATGTGACGTTACAGTGTATTCAGATTGGTTGGTGCTATGTCTTCCATGTGACGTTACAGTGTTCAGCCCGGGTGACGCCATGGCTTCCATGTGACGTTACAGTGTATTCAGCTTGGGTGGTGCCATGGCTTCCCTGTGACGTTACAGTGTATTTAAATGTTGCGTTCTGTGATTGATGCTCTGCCGCTTCAAACGACGGTACCGCACTGGTTGGCGTTTCGTGCTGGACATACGTACGAACTGCAAATTTGTTTGGCCTCCAGACGTGTTGACGAGACAAACTTAACCCCTTACGCGTTCAGTTTGGACACCCGTAGCTTACCCGAGCCATGCAGTCCTCTACCGCACGTATGAATAAGCCACCCGACCGCCAGCAAACGTGACAACCAACCAACGTGACCACCCGCCACCCGCCTCCCTCCCGCCCGCCGGATTACGAGGCAGTGTGTTACTTTAACAACAAACGTCAGCAGAAAATCTCTGCTGCTTCATGCCGGAACCGCTCAGGACCGGAGCCAAGACCAGCCGATACTCCTTTACACCGGACCCGCTCAACCCCGGAGCCAAGACCAGCCGATACTGCTTCATACCGGACCCGCTCAACCCCGGAGCCAAGACCAGCCGATATTCCTTTACACCGGACCCGCTCAGCCCGGAGCAAAGACCAGCCGACGCTCCTTTACACCGGACCCGCTCAACCCCTGAGCCAAGACCAGCCGATACTGCTTCATACCGGACCTGCTCAGTCCGGAGCCAAGATCAGCTGATACTGCTTCATACCGGACCCGCTCAGTCCGGAGCCAAGACCAGCCGATACTGCTTTACACCGAACCCGCTCAGCCCCGGAGCCAAGGCCAGCCGATACTGCTGCATACTGGACCCGCTCAATCCGGGGCCAAGACCAGCCGAACCAGCCGATAGCCGGCAGAAAAACAGACACTGCTTGCGGGCGAGTGCAGACAGTCCTGTCAGGCTGGGTACATCACTGCTTGCGGGCGAGTGCAGACAGTTCCGCCAGGCTGGGTACCTCACGCCATCATGCGGTTCGATGGCGCTGACTTGCTAGGTAACCGCGACCAATGCTAACAAGGAACGAAGGGTTACACATAACATGACGTGTCAAGGATAAAGTGCGTCAGCTTTCGTACCTCACTGTATGGTAACTTTGGCAAGATACGACACCATGTTTATAGGGCCGAAACAGGGACATTGTGAATAGTATCCTTAAAGTACACTCCAGTATTAGATCAAAACTGGTGAAAAATAATATTACTGTACAAAAATCGTAAGCACGTTTCGTTCACTGCACATGTGTAAGCAGCATTAGTCAATTTTGTTCAAAATTGGAATCTCGTAACTATCGATATTCACTGCTGTTGGCCAATAGTTGCGACATTATAGCCAACTGGCTAATAATTTGCGTACCTACAGACGAACATCTACTGAAGGGAAGGACCGTCGGTTTCAAACAAGCGCGTGTGGCTCACTCAACAAAACTTTACAGATCATTTGATTTAATTTGATCATTTGATTAATTTTATTTTACAGATCATTTGATGCAATTTGCCGTCATGCCGTTTTAGACTTGGAACTCCCTTGTTTTTCATTTAGACACACGCGGACCTGTACAGGCTTTTTCGCGCAGCTTGTTTGAAGGCCACCAAGACATGCATGAGGCCATGACCCGTCGCGCAAATACCGCTAGAGTGCATGGATTGAAGCGAGACGTATAAAATCATGGACAAATTTGCAAAAACGCCGCGAAAGTGTGCGAACATACGCACGCATGTCGATATAAGGGTTGGGTAAACGCGCACCAGTTATTAGGTCACCTTTCGGGAGATTGAAGTGCGGATGGTTCAAGTTGGTCAGCCCATCCGCTACAGTGGCACTTCAGACACGGCCAGCCAGGAAGTGCCTCTGACGTCATGCACACGTTCCATGACGTAATCAACCGATGGCTCCATCACGACCAGTGATGCAGTCATTGTCCGCCATCAAAATAAGTCATCACCCCAGCATTTTTAACAAAGAAGACCTCCAAATTGTCTTCAACGTCCTAGAAGTAGCTGGTTTCAAAAGTTTGACGTGGTCGTTGACAGGTTATAGCAGCCTCTACCGTACTGCCCGCCATATCAACTTCACTCCCAGGTGGCGCTAAAGCTGGCAATGTCCTCTGTGAAACGCGCGACAGCCTCACACTGGGCAATCAGCACACTTGCAGCTTGAGAATGAGTCATGTCCCAGGTGGAAGCGTCTGGAACTTGCCGCGTTGGAGCTCCTGATAATGGAGCGGGGGCAGGGCTGATCGCTGGCCAGAGACACTGAAGGGATTTATCAGCATCACCCGAGGCGTCAGTGTGTTCTCGGTACCACTTGAGGCGCCAGTGTGTTCTCAGTATCACTTGAGGCGCAAGTGTGTTCTCAGTATCATCCGAGACGTCCTTGTGTACAGTTTCGAGCCGTTCAATCCTGGACCGCAGATTCCTGACCAGTGAGCAGGCGCCACGCACGAAACTTTGAGGGCACAGCCGCCCTGGAACAGGACATTGGAGAACAGCACCACGCAGCGGTACAGTCACCACCAAGCCTCTCTTAACACCACTCACAGCTTAATCATGCCATGATGTAACAGACACTCCTGCCAGGCATACATGAGCAACGCTGTGGAGAGATAATGACCGGCATACCGTCGCGTTCCTGGTACGCATGGATTTCTAACTTGATTGTTCCGAAACGAGAGAAAGAGGCTTTTTCTGGAATAATTTGGAGCATACCTACTGGGCGAGCGTCTGCACACGTCCTGGGTGCCCGCCAGGTGGGCACCCCAGAATCATGTGCCTTGATCACTAACGCCAAATCCTAAACACCATCGTGTATTCTCATTCTCCGCAAAGATAGCTTTTCAGGCAAGGGTCACGGGCATATGAAGTTGCACCGATGCGTGGAACAAACTGAGAGCACACAGTGAGCAACACGCAATGCACAATAATAGGGGGAGATGTAGACGCCTTGACCAACCTCGACCCAGGTACGAGCGTGCCATGCCCTCTTCTGATGACGAGCCATGAAGCACGGCTTCAGCACCGGGACCCAGCCCTAACGCGGGTAGGCGACGCCTTGGCACAGTGGCCGCCGACCTGGAACAGTATCCTAGAACTGCCAACTTTAGGTGTAAAGCAGCACCCCATGTGGGGGGAGGGGGTCACTTTTTTCTTTCCCACCTTTTCCCCATATTTTATGTGAAGTTTTCACTCCTACCTGATATTATGTCACCACACACACCAAACCCATGTTTCCCTTTACGAGGTTTTAAGATGTCCTCCAAAACCGAGCTCATTTGAAACCCTCAAGCGCAGGCAAGACTACACAGAACCTGGACGCCTATGGCTATATCCTGCCTCACCTACGTCCGAATCATGCCTATGCATGTACAGAGCAAGGACAACAGGTACTTTCAAGCCCGAAAGCCCAAGCGACTCCAGCCGTTTGCATGCATCAACTTTGGTTTGTTACAAAATGCATGACAATCTATAGATGTGTGCCACATGTAAGGTTTTCACTCATCCCAATTGTTTTTGGTCGCACCACTTAGACACCACACGGGCAAAACAAAGCCTGGTACAAACGCTAGCAAAGCCTCGTAAAGGATTTTATCCAACGTATTTCCTTTGCCCGAAGAAACTTGACCACTAAATTGCACCGTTCCCGAAATGTAGGAGTGAAAAATTCGAGAAATATCTTCTAAATGAAATCTAAAAGCCGAATGCCATTATTTGAGCATTTATTTTTACAGATTTTTTAGTTAAGTGTGTTGATTCCAAAAGTTGAGCAAAACTCCAAGTCTTTATATTTATTTAATTACTGTCGTTTTCCTTCGTCTCATACGCGTGTGATGCAAGTTCATTTTTCCTTCACTTTCGATGATCTCTAAAGATGCCATCTATGGCTCAAAACGTGGACCGATTTTCTGCAAAATGTTCCAACTGCAAACTTGCACGCATGTCATAAATAACTTGGATTCATTTGCCAGCCGCCTAAACATGCTTGATATGCACCTAGGAGTGACCGATTCATAGGGAATGAAGGAGGCAATTTGAAGCACGCAGCTTATTTCTACTGCCCTTCTTGCCTTGTGAAACCCGCAGTTAGCCGTTTTTTGGTGCATGGTGGGGCTCAATAATAATACATTCAAGCAATGTCAGTCTCACTACCCCTCCACGCTACACTATCCTACCGTACACGGCTTCGGGACAGACCTGGCGCAGGTAATACAGAAGTGTTTGGTGGTGAAATTCTGCCTTTCGAAACTGTTTTGTCGTACAGACGTCCGCTTACTTATTTCGCATTTAAATCTTGTAAGCTGGCGGACATGAGTTATATTTATGTTTTATGGGTGGGTTGGATGGCCCTGTCTGTCAGCAAACCATGCCGAAGATACTGACCCCTTGTGTGTTGGGGAGAGGGGGGAGCAGAAAAAAGCCTGCTCTTAAAAAGGCGGTAAGTTTTTCCAGTGAAGCAACTAATTGCTAACCTTGCCTGCTTTCAACGCACGGTCTGTGACCAGATTTAGCCATTTTTGTTCTAATCCATCGAGTTTTTTTTCCTAAGACAAATTGTGATGTCCCTGCTTGGGAATGGCCCCCGGAGCTCAGACTAACATGGAGTCGGCTGTTTACTGTTTGTAATCTCTGGCCGAAATGGAGCAACGCTCTGTCTCAGAAGTCCTTATCAGTGCAAGAGATCATCTTACTGACATTTGATATCACGGCCCTGTGGGCGGAAGTCCTCAATGTGACCTGCAGACAGCCCCTCGGACCCTTCAGTCATCCGATCGGGCCCTTGATCTTTGGTCTCGAAAGACCTCTCGGTTCCTCTTCGGGTCCCTTCAGACACCGCTCCGACTCGAGGCCACTTGCTGCCACAAGATCCCTGTTCGGCGCTGTGGCCCCTAACAGACACGGGGGCCTCTCGTTGTGTCAGGGACCCTGAACATTGCCAATCGCAGACTCGGATCTCGTTTCCGCCTGGGAGATGGGTCTCAAGGGCCCAGACGGCCATGGAACCGACTGTTTGGCATTCGTGGTCTCTGAGCAACTTAAACACCTGCATCGTCTCAGGGGTTCCTACAACGGTGCAAGAGGACCTATGCCTGATATTTCAGGTCACGACCCTACGGCCACGATACTTTAAGTGGCCTACGGGCAATCCTTCGGGCCCTTATGCCCTGCGGCCGGGCCTATGATAGTTGGTTTCGTTGGGCCACCTAGCCCCCTCTTCGGGCCTCATCAAACACTTCCCTTGGTCGGCTCGGGACCCTTGCGTGCACAGCGCTCTCTGTCAGGCGCTGGCCCCTGACAGATACAAGGCCCGGACCAGTGTAAATCACCGGCCTCGGTTTTACAGTTGATTGGGGAATGGGCCCTGAGGCCCATACCGACACGGAGCCGACTATGTGGTACTGTGGTACCTGATTAACATATAGGCACATATCGACTCAGCGGGTCCTCGATCGGCGCAAAGGACTTTCTGACCGTTATTTGAACGTCCGTCTACTCAGGCCTGGGCCCATGAATAAGACGCCGACCGACGTCTTTGATGTCCCTAGAACCTCCAATCGGGCCCTTGATCGTCAGACCAGGCGGACCCGCTAGGCCCTTTGGGCCTCCTCGAACACTGCCTCTGGCCGACTCGGGGCTCCTTGACAGCGCAGGGTCTCTGGTAGGGGCTGTGGGGCCCCGAGCAATGCAAAGTGCTGACTTCGATTTCGTTTTTGCATGGGAAATGGGGTCTTAGGTCCATGCCCCACGGAGCCAACTGTGCGTTAATGGTAGCGTTTGACCGAAATATAGGCGCTTATCGACTCAGTGGGCCCCTGATCAGTGCTTAGGGCCCTCTGGCCGGCATTTGAGTGCTCGGTGCAGCGGGCCGGGGTCCCTAAATGTGGCTTCTGTTTGGCTTTTCGGGCATTTGGGGCCCTCATATCGGGCGCTTAATTGTAGATTCCGAGGGGCCCTTCGGAACCCTCGGAACCCAAGGGGAGGTTCGTGCCCTCTGTGCCCGCCCCCCCCCCCCCCCCGCCTGCGCCACTGCTTGAAGGTACCTGTTTGCTCAGTGCATACATAGGCTGATTCAGATGTAAGTGAGGTAGGATATAGCCATAGGTGTCCAGGTTCTGTGGAGTCTTCTTTATGCTTGAGAGTTTCAAGTAAGCCCAGTTTTGGACGACGTCTTAAAACTTTGTAAAGGGAAATATAGGTTTGGTGCGTGGGGTTAGACAATATCAGGTAGAGGTGAAAAATTCACATACGATGTGAGGAAAAGGAGTGAAAGATCCCTCCTCATAGGGTGTTGCTTTACACCCAGAGTCGGCAATTCTAGTACACTGGTTCAAAAGCGATTATAGCTCACTGACCTGGAAGACGCCACAGGCTGACCATCAGCAAGCCAACACCATGATGCACCCATTTTCGCAGGCGTGATGTACAGCTACGGTAGAAATCAAGCTAAATAACTCTTGATGCATCTCGATATGCGGCACGTACGCGAACAATGGTATACCAACTGCCATGGTCACGCTCAACGCACAACCACTCCGATCTTCGCGATACCGCAAAGGTGCGAATCTATTACCCTGGGTGCGAATCACCACCGCATTCCTTGCCAGCAGCCAATCGGCACGCACCCTGTGTTCGGTGTAGTTCACAGTTCTGCACTTATTGAGACCTTAAACCCTCTAGCTTCTGAGTTACACGTCCGCGAAGATGTGCAGATTATTTCGTGTAGGCTATTTCAAGGCTGCCCAGGGATCCATGCCGCCATAATTACGCCATCCAAATCCTGACATTCCA
The DNA here is from genome assembly GCF_011947565.3 of Pollicipes pollicipes. Lineage (NCBI taxonomy): Eukaryota > Metazoa > Arthropoda > Thecostraca > Pollicipedomorpha > Pollicipedidae > Pollicipes > Pollicipes pollicipes. The sequence continues at coordinate 15,032,250 of NW_023596805.1, read as the reverse complement.
CTTACCATGCGACGATCAAGGCCAACAAAACGAAAACTTGCCGACTCGTTCATATCTGGCGTTCGTAAGCATGATTTCCAGAAAACCGTCCGTCAATTGACATTTTATCAATGTTGTGCAAGCTATGCAAGTTGTTAACAACGGCTGTTGACTGGATCAAAGCCTTTGCGACCAGAAATGATCATTCAGGGCTATGGGATGAAAGAGAATGGATAATGGTAGGGCAGAACTACATGCTCCTGGGGCCAACTGCCCAGCCTTAGGCCACTGTGGAGTGTGCGCTGGGCGCCCGGTCCTGGGTCACCGTCCAGTTTTCGTTTTATTCGTTTGAGGCGTTTCGTCCCGTTTGGGTCATTTCACGTCTGGAAGATATCATTTCAAATCAGTGCGGCTGCGTATGTGAAGAAAAAAACGCGTACGTTTATTCACTTTTAGATCGCTTGAAGTACACCGGTAAGTCTGAGAAAAGTGAAGAGAATGTTAAGCACTTGAGACTGGTCATCACCAGTTCAGTTAAAAAAAACAAAATTCGGCATTGTGTCTACGACATAACGCCTACATATCTTTGTGTTGCTGTTGATACTTGGTGCACTCAATAAATAATATGTTCAACCGATAGTGGGTGATTGCACGGCTGACAGTGAGGACGAGCGTGGCGTAAGTATATGTAACTATATGTGAGTGTAATGTGTCCAGTTCGTAGACGGGCCAACACCTCCTCCTTTAAACGGTCTTGACGTTGTGCTGATGCCCAACGGGTAGTATCTGCTTTGATATCATGAAGTTGTGTTCTGGTCGTAACGGTCAACTGTCGTAGTCAAAATGCTTTGTCGGTGTGCGAATCGAAAATTTCGTAGATGCTTGATCAACAGGGATCTCCATGATGTGAGGGGCTGTCAAAGCTTCCTTGGCCAGTTGGTCAGTTCACTCATTTCCCGCGATGCCTTTATGTCCTGGAATCCACAAACAATTGATGTTCATGCTCCGCTCTGTGCGTGTAATATATGATAGAGATTGACGATGTTAAAAGGAGGTGGTGAGTAAAGTCAGGGTAGACAAGAGATGGTACAGCTGCCATCGAATCTGAACAGATCACTACTGTCCTTGTTGTATGGGTGTGATGTTGAACGTGTTGTAACGCAAGAAGAGTAAATAATTCAGCCAAATACACTGAGGTACCACCCGGTAATCGGCAATTTGTGTGGTAATGGTCACTGCAAATCACCGCACGTCCGGTGAGGTTATTGGCCTTGGAGCTATAGGTGTAATCAAAATTACTATTCCGATTATTGGCAATGAGGCGATTAAATGTGCGTTGAACATAACTTGTGAAAAAGTTTGAGATCGTCAAAAAGAAACAAAACTTTTCGAGGGGCTAACTGCCATGGTAGTACTATTAAAGCAAGTGGCGCGGAAGAAGACGATAAAGCAAAATGTAGAGCGGTGCAGTAGACAGGGGTCCGAGATGCTATTGTAAGTCCTGACCGGCTTCTGCAGGCCCTGTGTAGTTGTGGTGAATGTGAGGTATGTATAGATTCAAATGCTGTATGATTGGGAATTTGTCGCACTTTTGTCATGCATCGCAGTGTGTGTTCCATTCGCCGAAGCGCAAGAGGCATAAAGTGAGCGCCCACTTCAAGTGCTGAAATTGGGGAGGTGTGTAGAACTGTTTGGGTAATTCGCAAGAACATATTTTGAATGGTGGATAGCGGTTGAAGAGTGTGTTGGCTGCCTCCTGAAAATGCCACGGAGCCGTATTCAATGATGGGAAGAACTAAGGATTTGTAAAGACGTAATAACTTTTGACAGTCGGCAGCGTATCATAACCCGGAAATGCATCTAAAGAAATTTAGTCTCTTTAGGCATTTGGACCGAACATGCTCCACGTGCTGTCGCATCGACAATCGTGAGTCCAGTACGACGCCAAGAAATTTGAAAGACGGAGCGAAAGGAATGCAATGCCCATCTAATCTGAGCCAAGAATTTGGAGTGCCACGCATATGTTTGCTGAAAGTCATAACTGCAGATTTGGGAGGGGAGAAACGCAACCCGTACCGCTCTGACCACTGCTGCACCTTGTTTCGGGTGGTTTGGAGCCGTAGCAACAAATGGTCATACTCAGCATCCGAGCGCCAGATTGCGCTATCGTCCGCGAAAAGAGAAGCAGGAATGCCCGATGGTAATGAGTCAAATAAATCGTTTATCATGACATTAGAGTCGGTGAGATATAGCTCCTCTGTGGCCTTTTCGGAGCAGATCTCTTTTTCTTTTCTTCCTGTCGGAGCCTGGGAAGTATCGGCGCTGTGACCAGCACTTCCAGAGCTCAGACATGTTTGGGGCGATAGGCACGTGGACCCCTCGTGGGCGGTCTCGCCGCGCTTGAGGCATCTTGCATTCTGCTTGAAGAACTTCCTGCTGTGTCCGAACCTTTGGCATTTAAAACACCTGGGAGGAAACACCCTGACTTGATATCGAGGTAGCCGGCTGTGAGAGCTCCTGGGAGGCGGCTGGTTGCAAAAGTCAGAACAAGTAAGCTGGTGTCCTGATGACGCTGTCCATTGTGGAGCGTGCTCAGTCGTCGAACATGACAAACGTTGTCAGCTCTAAGCTCCACGAGAATCTCCTCCCCCGTTATGAATCGGAGCTCAGGCACGAAGATGGTGTCTTTTGTGGTGCTTCTTGCAAAGTGAAGAGAAATTTTAAACTTTTTTTGTCGCAGAATTCGGTGGTCTGGAGAAGAGCCTTGGTCTGAGTACGAGAGGTTGTTTTGATCACTAATGACCCATTTGCCGGCGCTTCGATTTCAAGATTGCGTGGACCACAGATAGCTTGAATTTGCTTCGATGGTCAAAACACGTCGATTTTTCTGAAAGAGACATTCTCGTCACAGGGTAGTACAACGAAAGAGCTGAGTGGGGCGAGAGGGGGCTCAGAGGTCTGTCCGGTCATGGTGGAGCGAGAGTCAGCATGGGTGAGAAGGCACCGGGATGGCCAAACACGAGCGAGGGTCGAAACCAGGGCAGCTGGACGAAGATGAGTGCCGTCCAGACACCGCGGTGGAAGTGCTTGAGCCAATGCACTGTGTCTGAGGCGCGCGGGGGTCATCAGGCGAAGCGGCGGCCAGAACGAGGCTGACGGAACTTCAGTCGGCTACATTCAAGGGAGAGTCAGTGTCAGAGGCCGAGTTCTAGCCCGTGTCCGTGTCATCCTTCTTGTTCTTACAAGCGCTTCCCCGTAACGGGGAAGTGGCAAGAGGGCAACACAAATTAAGTGAAAGGTGTGTGTTTCGAACGAGAGTGAACGGAAAAGCGACAAAAACGATGATGAGAAAATAGTATTCCCTGGGAGAAAGCCGCAAAGGAGCAACCGTTCTGTATCAGCCTAGTTTTGCCAGTCGGGGCGTAGGCCAACGAATGAGTCGACGATATGTGATGACAAGCCGTCACCGTCCAGGGGGTTAACACAAATGACGTATTGCGCCACATATTACAAGATGTATGTTCTTCCTAGTTATTACAGAAGCAAGGCATGCAATCGAATAACTTCGAAAAATCACCATAACCGAGTATGCGAATATAAGAAAACACCTTAGACTGGCGGTTAAATATGCAAGAACACTGCGAGACAGGGGACAAAGCACACCAGCACCTCACGATATCTGGTGCAGCACACATCCAGCATCACCACGGCTGCCTCTCGGGAGATTGGAAGAACTGGGAGAGAGTGCCGCCATGCTAACGATCTGTACCACAATCAACAATGACGTATTAAGGGAACATACTAGGGATATTTTGTTGTTCAGACCTGTCTTTTCCACGTAAATGTATACCAATAGTTTATAAGGCAGCTTATTTCATTATATCTGATGCTTGCCTCAATATCTTCAGATGTAGAACATTCCCTTTAATGGGTCGCAACTTTTTTGGAGGGAAGTAGGTAAGTGTCTCGGTTGCCGCCATGCATCGGAACATTCACAAACTTGTTTAGCTGATATATTTTCATTTGTTATGCCTTTTGCACAGCGCTGGTTATTGCAAGATCAGACGCATGACATAGCTAAACGTTTTTATTACGTACACATCAGTCATCTGGCGATACAAAATACACCTCACGCCTCCCACAGCCCTCTTCCGTCTCAGCGCAAATCTCTTACAACTGTTCAGATGGCGGGCGCTTTCAGCTGCGGGATGTCTTGGGCATGATCGCGACACATTAGCCTCCTGTGGTACGCCATAGAAAGAAGTACGGCGAACTGTGGGGGGCATGAGGGCCAGCCATTCGTGGACCAGTTACGACAGGTGATGCAATCCAAACATGGACAGGTCACGGGACAGGACAGAACGGGCCTTCGGGGCAGCTTTTTGCTAAACGATCAGGGCCAAGCATTGCCAGCATGCACCAGAAAGTGATCCCGGAGTTAACACGGGCCACAAATCGGTAGCTCTATCTGCCCCGATAGCTCAATTGGTTGGAGCGCCTGCCTTTCGCCCAAATTCTGCCGATGATATGAAATCGCACGGTCGGAAGGTACGGCCAGGGCTCACACAAGCACTGCTTAGCGTGAGCTCTGAACCCATAAATCCATCCGTTCCAAAGGTTCGGATTATGTAAAAAAAGGAGCTCGCTCCCAGCCGCAGCTAGCCATCACCAACATGGTGGCGCCGGTAACGATTAGGAATGCGTCATGTGCTTTGGTGTTTAATGCGTCTGTGCATGACTCCATGTATTACATACAACCCTTGATGATTCCACATTTGCGATGGATTTGCGCCGCTTCTGCATCCCGCGCACTTCAGACCATTCAGTGGCAGCTTGCCACGCCAGCGAGCCAATTGGGTATATTTATCCAGCCTTGACGACTGCGTATGGAAGTGAAAGGCTGTTTGGTGCTATGTCCTCAACAAGTTATAAAACGTGCGGAACAAGCACACGGGCCGAACCACGCACGCAGCGAAGCGAGCCCCGCCTCGCCCTCCCTCCCTCGCAGCCGGCCTATGAACGTCACCCGAGAATCACCGCACTGGCCACACCATTCACTTCATGGCAGATTGAACTGTTCACCCCGCTCTTCTCTTCCGCTCATCAGTCGCTGTCCCCTCCCCCTGGCCATCCCACTGTGTACCTTTCTCAGCTTCACTCTCCAGTCCCCCGGCAGCCCAGCTGTGCGCGCTCCGTAACTCTTCCCCTGACGCTCGCACCAGAGCGAACCCTCCCTCCCTCTCCCTCCTTCTTCGGTTCACGCTCCCCTCTCTCTCTTCCCCTCCCCCTTCACCGATCATAGCTCACACAAAGTTATCACGACAACTCAGTGTATTTGTCGATGATATTTGGCCGCCAGCGAGACGGCCGGCCCGGCGCCTCGCCCTCAGGGCCGCGCCTGTATAATAAATAATACGCATACGATAACTACGGCCGTCCGGTCGGCGTCGCCTGGTGCCGGGTCCGGTCAGCACTGCAGGTACAACACAGCGGCGCGTGCCGCAGCCGCCCGCCCAACGTCCTCCAAAACAACGCCGTCCGCTCGGCCGCGCGCCACAACAACGGCCGGCGCGCGGCGGCGGCCGCTCCGCCGGGCGCGGCTTCACAGCTCCCAGAGCACAGCGCCCAATGTACGTCTATGTACACACACACACACACGCCCACACAGCTGCCGCGGTCCGGCCGCACTCCCAGCGTTCAGCAGCGGCGGCGGCGGCGGCGGCGGCGGCCGCCCAGCCCTCTGTCGCCGGGGCCAGCCCCCAGTCTGCGTCGCACCCGCGCGCTCGGCCGGCTCACATGGTGAACGAGCGCGACCGGTGCTTGGCCACCAGCACCTCCAACAGCTTGACCTTGGCCTTGACCTGCTTGTACTCGGCGTAGGTGTCGTCCATCTCGCCGCGGTCGTCCTTCTGTACCTGGTGACGGACGGCGGGCCGGGGGTCAGCACATGGAGAGCATGTCCGCTACAGCCGCGCGCATCAGCGCCATCTGCCGCCGCGCCGCCTTTGGTGGTGTCTCAGCCGCAGGCCGACCGAGACGGCACGCTGCTACGTCAGATAACGGCCAACGTCTTATCCACACAGACGGGGGAAAGTGCATTAACTTAACCTGCTCACATAGGTAACAAAACATTGCATTAAATTTAACTTAACTTTCCGAGGCTTTAGACGAAGGCAGCCAATCGCTAGCTCCCAATCCATACACCGCGCGCGATCCACCCGACCCGAGACTGGCCGGCGCGACTCGGCTCACCTTCCGACCGACACTGGAGCGGAAGTTCTCCTCGAACACCAGCAGCACGCCGCGCAGCCGGCGCTTCTCGTCCTTGGCGCGGCTCAGCTGGTCGCGCAGCTCGGACCTGCGGGACGGCGGCGTCAGCGGTGTCAGCGGCGGCAGCGGCGGCGGTCACCGCAGGGAGACGAGGACGCCAGCCCGCTCACTCGCTACCGCGGCCTCCAGTGTCAGCCGTTGGGACACTGGCTGGTTATTGGAGCTTGCAAGCGGGTTTTACAGGGAACTTCATAGGGAAGTGTGGGATGCAGCCCAAGCCTGAACATAACAGCGTCAAGTGGTCGCCAGCAGTTCCTCAAACGTGCCGAGAAGACCGCAGATAGGGAACCATCTGATCTCGGCTATATCATACGACTCAGCAAGACGCATCCGAGCGTCACATCGGCAGCTCCCCTCCGATGCGAAGTCGCCGAACCTTCACTCACACAGGCAGGTTGTGGAGGTTGTCGTCGAGCTGGAGACGCTCGGTGGCGCCGCCGGCGGCCGGACCGCACGGCTCCAGTTCGTCGTCGCGCTCCGAGATGGCGGGCCGGTCCGAGGCCGTAAACGTCATCGTCTCGTGCTCGAGGATCGGCGTCAGCTCGCCGATCGAGTCCCGCAGCTTAGGCTGTGAACGGCGGAGACGGCGGTGAAGACCGCGGACCACGCGGAGCGAAGGCCGGGGCAGGCTGACATCTAGCGGCCTGGGATGCCAGCGAGGCTGGCAGCCCTCGTGCCACCAAACGTCAGATGGAACTCCACCTACCGCCGGCTCCATGTACAACACACGACAAAAAAAAACAAAAAAAAAAACACAGCTGACCTTACAATAAAAGCCGACAAGCCCGGCCAGTCCCCGTCCCCCGTCCCGTCCCGTCCCGGTCGCCGTACCGAGCCGGACTTGACGACGAGCCTCTTGATGAGACGGTAGCGCTCGTACAGCGGCCGCACCACGTCCCGGTCGTGTTTCTCGGCCGGCCGGCCGTGCAGCTCCTCCAGACAGAGCAGTGCCTTCTGCAGCGCCAGCTTCTCGGCCAGCACCTGCTCGCGTGACATGGCGTCCGGCTCCTGCGGCCGGCCGGCGCACTGACGCTTCTCGCTGAGGCGCTGCGGCAGCGGCGGGGAGGCGGCGGTCAGACTGGCGAACACGCGAGCTGGGCCGGCCCGGCATACCAGACGGCCGGAGAGGCGGCAATGGAACAGCTGGTAAACGCTTGGATTGAACTGCCACGCTGTTGCTGCAGCAGCCTAGCAACGCAGACGAGAATTACACGAACAGATAACTGGTAAATAAAGCAACAAAAACGGAACGATGTGAGGTACCCCCAACAGCGGCAACAAACCCGTGAGGCCTAATCAAGAAAACTCAAACCAACAACTGCCAGCAGCAGATGGTCCCACTTTCCCTCAGCGGCCCCCGAGGTCGCGAGTCTCCCCTGCTCCTTGCGCCGCTGCTCCTGTGCACAGTGCGGCCGCTGCTCACCTTGGTGACGTCGTTGACG
>NW_023596805.1:15007807-15023499 GCF_011947565.3 Pollicipes pollicipes | reverse complement strand
CGTACCCCGTGGCCGCCGCCAGGTGGTGGGCGGCTCGGTGCCCAGTACCTGTTTACACAGGTGCCGGCGCGATTCGAGCCCTCGGGCGCCGCCGGGTCATGACGCCGCGTCGAACCTACTGATGACGTCAGCGGACACGGGGGGCGTCCCGGGACGGCGGCGCCGGCAGTGCCGCGCACTGCCCCGCACAATGTACGCACCATGCTCGGGAAGCGACGGCCGGCTCCCAGAACACGGCGACCGCTTGCGATCCCGTTCCACGGAAGGCGTGGGTTGAGAAACTCCAGATCTGTGTCAGCCAACAGCTTACCGAGATTGTTAATAAACAATTGTCAAATGAAGTATGAATCAAAGACAAAAAAGGCATAACAATTCCGCTATATTTGCCATGCTTGCATGGGTTTCCGGACACAATCACCTCTAGGGAAATTTCTCGAGCAATGCGATGACTGACAAAGCTTGGCAGAAGGAGACGTGCACCATGTCTGTCAAAATTTGCATCGCATTTGCTTCGACACTACATGCAGCATTACACTGTGGATAACGGCAAGTGATTTATGATCATTACTCACGTTATCCAGTGATGTTACGTCTGTTGCATCGTTGTGTGTAATACATTCATATCGCGTGACAGAATGTCAGCCGTAGCCGTCAAAGACATCATATTTAACACGACACTGGCCAAGAAACATGGAATGAAATTAAAGCTATATGTCAGTTGTAAGTCAGCTGACATTTTACGTGCCACGCGCATGACGGAGACTTCTGGCGGCATGCCACTGCACCGCCCTGTGGATTTCACGGCTAAATGTGCATACATTTTTGTCGTGCTGCGGTACTTTCACATTCAGGACACAAAACAGCTTGCGTTTGTCTTTTGAACACTCCGGCAACGCACCTGCCCGCCGTATGGGAAGGACAGGACAGGACAGGACAGGACAGGACAGGACACCAGGCCACCAGGCCAGGCCAGGCCAGGCCAGGTCAGGTCAGGTCAGGTCAGGTCAGGTCAGGTCAGGCCAGGCCAGGGACAGGACAGGACAGTTATGCAGCTGTTCGGTACTGGTCGGCGCCCCAGTATTCTCATGTTGAGAATTCAGCGCTATTTGTAGCGCTTTTTTACATCTACCGATACCATTTCCTGCGCTGATTTCTGCTGGGTGCCTCAGCATGTGCCCAGCTGACCCAACACAAACGCGGCCGCATCGGACCGACAGCGGAGTTTCTCGTCATAACAGTGTAAGTTTTCTCCCTGAGGCCGACCACAGCCTGCTCGATAACAGTGTAAACTGCTCGAGCACGACCCGCGGGCGGATGGCATTCAAACATGGCAGCGCCGGTCACATCAGCCCGCCGTTGCATCAGTTGTCAAACAGCTCGACTGTAAATTTGATAGTGGCAGATAGTGGCGAGTGCGCTGTCCATTTCGGCGAGGGTTATCAGCGGCATGCAGACTGCATGCACAACCACCCGTGCGTCACAGCCGCTATCACAGCCCGCAGCGCCGAATGCACGGGCTTCACGCTGTGCACAACCCGCACTGCACCATAAGCCGTGCACATGCACTCACCACCCTCCCACACAACTGGCACGTGTTTCCCTATCCGGAGCGTGGACGCACCACATGACGGAGCCCGGAGCCTGGCAGTGGTGCGCGTGCATGGGGTTCAGTGTTCACCTCAGCATGATGCGCCGCGGTCAGGGAGAGCTGGCGTGGGCGGCCGTCCCCGCCCCGCCGCGGCCAGGAGCCGTCCGCGGCGGCCCCTCGGAGCCGACCTCGGACAATCCTCCGGCCTGCGCCACAGCTCCGAGATAGCGTCCGGTGCCTCGCACGCGACGCGCGGCGAATTCCGCCCGGGTGTGTGTCCAAAAGATAAGATCGCGAGCTGTCCACAATATCCGGATACATCTCCGTACCCGGGCCCGACGGACCATCAGCCATTACGCGTCAGATAACTGTGGAGCAAGACGCAGCACGGCCACACGTATCCATCCCACAAAACCCTTCCCACAGCGCGGGTCGCCTTGAAAAGGTTCCCGTCAGCCACGCCGGCCTGCGCTGCTGAGCCGAGCCGAGCCGAGCCGAGCCCACCGTCCATACCATGCAGCGGCGCAGCCCGACGCCAGCTGAGCCGGCGCCGCGAGCGCTCGGCGAAGCGGCTTCGGTCGGTCGCGCCGACCCCAGCTGCTGGCCGCTGCTGCTGGCCGCTGTACCGCTGTAGTGTGCCCGTTTCCGGCGAATCGGCCGATCACGCCGCCACGACACGGGCTGTGGCATGCCGCTACTACTCCAAGTCTTACTACAATGAACCGCTTGAATCGCTAGCTACTGGTTAGCTGCTGAGCCTTCCTCAAATAGCTATCTACGCCGCGAGCAGTGGCGGGGCTTCACTTCAACCCTTCGAAACTCGCTCCCGTCTCCGGCGACATTATCTAGAGACTGCACGCTACATGCCTGCCTGTTACACGACACGCGCATTTGCATTCGCATTTGCATGGTTCGTGCACTGTCTATGCAAAGGCTCACGTGCGCGCCCATTAGTGTCGCCACGTAGCGGGGAAGGTCAAACAAACAGCGTGCTGATGGTCCCGCTTCAGTCCGCTGACTGCAGCACGCTCCAGACCAGCTCCAGTCCAGCGCGGCCACGGCCGTACGCCCCGAGCACCCGCAAGCAGGCCGTCCTCAGCGCCGGCCACACCTGGACCGGCCCCTGGTCTGCCGGCGCGCTGCACCGCGCGGCCCTCCTTCAGCCGGAGTCAGGCGGGGCCCTGGTCTGGCTCCGGCCGACCGAGCGTCGCGCCGCGGGCCCGCCGCCCCGACAGACGCCACCTTTTTTGCGGCCCGGTTCCGCGGCGACCTGAGCGGCTCTCGGCCGGCGGGAAGCTTCGCCCTCGACAGTCGGCGGCACACAAAAACAGCCGGCCCGACCGGCCAAGCAGCTCCGGCCAAGCAGCCCACGCCGGTGACGGTGGCAAGGTCGACTAGTGCCGCTCACGCACGGACGCAGCGAAGGCGGCCGGAGACGGACCGAGCCGAGCGGACGCGCCGGCCGCGCCGCGATTTGGGCCGGTTTTGGCCGATATGGGAGGCCGGACAGGGGTGCGCGTGACGAAGTGGTGGGCGTTTTCCTCCTGATTCACCCGTGCACGCTGTGACCGGCGTCATTGGGAAGTGCCGCTGCCACTCGAGGCAGGCCTCGCTCCAGGTCCGCCGGTGATCGGAACCTGGCGCAATGGCTCGGCTTGACCCGCCTCTCGAGGCAGACCTCGCTCCAGGTCCGCGTGTGATCGGAACCAGGCGCAATGGCTCGGCTTGACCGCCGCCTCTCGAGGCAGACCTCGCTCCAGGTCCGCCGGTGATCGGACCTGGCGCACTAGCTCGGCTTGACGCCGCCACTCGAGGCAGACCTCGCTCCCAGGTCCGCTGGTGATCGGACCTGGCGCACTGGCTCGGCTTGACCACCCGCCTCTCGAGGCAGACCTCGCTCCAGGTCCGCCGGTGATCGGACCTGGCGCACTGGCCCGGCTTGACGCCGCCTCTTGACGGGCGTACAGACCTACTTCACCAGCCGACTGTGACAGTCACAGGCGTGCAGCACGGCAGGTCAACGGGCGTCGTTTCGAGTGTCTCAATATAGCAATGCAATAAAACGCGGTCTTCATTGTCAACAATATCTGCTCCGATGAGGAAAGCGCCGCGGGCACCGATCAGCACGGCCTCCTCTTGACATATCTCCGTCGCTCTAATCACGGCCAAAGCCCTTGGAGTACGTTTAGGACACGACACCGGCGAGCCCGAGATAACGAGCAGAGGGCAAAACAGAATCACACACACACACTGCTGGAGCGCTGCTTCGGACAAACCCTCAAATAATCTTAGATACCAAACGACATATGCTTACATCTACAGTGAGGGAGCACGCAAGCAGTGTCTTTCCTTACTCGGTGCAGCATGCCTTTGATCGCTCGCCGATCCCTGGGGAGGTACAACACTTGTTTTCTTCTGTGCGCCTTCGCATTATCAGCAATGGCATGATCTTGGACTGCCCATGTTCTTCAAAATCCGCAAGTCACACCACCATTTCGATTTCGTCTTCAAGGGGGCGGCCCGGCTGCGCCCGCAGCACTCCGGGCCGTTCAGCAGTCGGGACAAGTCACCTCCAATATTCACCCACCCCCGAGAACACCCAGTCACTCCCCGGCCTCCTGCATAATCTCACGGCCGCCTCCACGGGCGCACTGGCACAGGGAGGGTGCAGCCAGCGCGCGTCACCACAACCTCCGACGCAGAAGGAGCACGAGGACGCAAGGTCGGAAAGGGGAGGGGGAGGCAGCGCGGATGGGGAGGGGCACGGGCGGCGGGGAGACGACGGTCCGTCACGGGCCATACCCCAGCCTTATGCCGCGCCCCGTGCCGGAGCAGCCTGCAAGGCCACGCCGTCTTGCTCCAGTCCAGTATCAGCCAGGGAGGGCATGCAAGGCCAGGGCCGCGACGCCGCGGTCAGACGTCTCAGTCCACCCGAGACCAGCCGCTCAGCCAGGGAGGGCCTGCAAGGCCAGGGCCGCGACGCCGCGGTCAGACGTCTCAGTCCACCCGAGACCAGCCGCTCAGCCAGGGAGGGCCTGCAAGGCCAGGGCCGCGACGCCGCGGTTCAGACGTCTCAGTCCACCCGAACCAGCCGCTCAGCCAGGAGGGCCAGCAAGGCCAGGGCCGCGACGCCGCGGTCAGACGTCTCAGTCCACCCGAGACCAGCCGCTCAGCCAGGGAGGGCCTGCAAGGCCAGGGCCGCGACGCCGCGGTCAGACGTCTCAGTCCACCCGAGACCAGCCGCTCAAGCGGAACGCCACCCCATACGGCGGCTCGTCAAAAAAGTGCAATGAATTGTTATGTCCTTACAGCCCTTGTGTTAAACGCTGCACCGGTACTCGCCTTTCGTGGGGCATGCGACATCTGTCGGTTATTGATCAAAAATGAACGCACACCACAATCAGCAATTTGGCCGCACTTGTAGCGGAACGTCCCGAGCTCGGAAACGCACAGCCAAGGCCTTCACGAACGCACGATCATCTGACTGTCATGACTACTCCGGCTCAGGAGATGGGCCTCTGACGCCTTCCTGCGGCCCGCCTGCTTCACACGAGTACTCTGGCGCCCTCCTGCGGCCCCGCTGCTTCACACGAGCCCCTGACGTCCTCCTGCGGCCCCGCCTGCTTCAACACGAGCCTCTGACGTCCTCCTGCGGCCGCCTGCTTCAACACGAGCCCCTGACGCCTTCCTGCGGCCCCGCCTGCTTCACACGAGTACTCTGGCGCTCTCCTGCGGCCCCGCCTGCTTCACCCGAGCCCCGACGTCCTCCCGCGGCCCCGCCTGCTTCACACGAGCCCCTGACGTCCTCCTGCTGGCCCCGCCTGCTTCACACGAGTACTCTGGCGCCCTCCTGCGGCCCCGCCTGTTTCACACGAGCCCTGACGTCCTCCTGCGGCCCCGCCTGCTTCACACGAGCTCCTGACGTCCTCCTGCGGCCCCGCCTGCTTCAACGAGCCCCTGACGTCCTCTGCGTGCCCCGCCTGCTTCACCGGCCCTGACGTCCTCCTGCGGCCCCGCCTGCTTCCACACGAGCAAGATCGCCGCGTCAACACGACGCCACACCACACCAGTCCAACACCAGACAGCTGTACGGGCACCATTCCATCAACCCAATACACCGTCTGCCCATACGGTCACTGTCAAATACATCTCCTTCCTATCCGCATTCATTCAAACGGCAACCGTAGTTCCGCCCACTCATTTGTGCTGACTGAGGCTTCAGCTCTCAATTATGGAGACAAACTTCGCACCCGCCACAACCAAAACATCATCCCTTCGTTCTGCGTAATAGTTTTTAGCATCCAGACATTTCTTCAACTTCCTAGTCCTAGTTGTATCCAGTAAAGTGTCACCCCTCATGTATCCCGACCCAGACCGCCTACCTACTTACGTCTATCCAGTTTCCATCCATCGGTTTAACCAACAAGGAAAGAAGGCCTTCACATTCTGTCATCGTCTTTCGAATGGGCCACAACGGTCAAACAAGTCCTTACACATATCGGAGCCCCGGCCGGCTGAAGTCCGCTATTATCGGGGCCCCGACCGGCTCCAGTTTGCCATCATCGGAGCCCGGCCGGCTCCAGTCCGCCATCATCGGAGCCCCGGCCGGCTCCAGTCCGCCATCATCGGAGCTCCGGCCGGCTCAAGTCCGCCATCATCGGAGCCCCAGTCGGCTCCAGTCCGCCACCATCGGAGCCCCAGCAGGCTCCAGTCCGCCACCATCGGAGCCCCGGCCGGCTCAAGTCCGCCATCATCGGAGCCGTGTGCAGCCCCACCTCGCTGGCCACTGTGCGCGCGCCTCTGACGTCACCGGACGGGGTCGTGCCTCGGATGGCGCCCTTCCATAGGACATCTGCCTGCGCGCTGTTGCGAGTATACTTTGGATCATCAGCGACCGCCACCGGTTAGTGGAACAATAAGCGACCCGATCTTCATTGGTTCACCTGTTGGTGACCCAACAGGTCAGCACAGCCGGCCACCGGCCGCCGCCTCGGCCCGGACCAGTCTACCCGCGCCTGAGGCGCAAGATGCGGCAGTTTCGCCGCGCCTTCCCCTCCCCAGAGACGTTGTCTCCAAACCGGGCCATCCCCGCACTCAGCCAGCAAGCATCCTTCACAAGGCCTCGGCAAAAACCCCGACGCCAGGCAGCCGCCGTTATCAGCGCCTTTTTGCCCGCTCACTCCCAGACATCAGGCCGTCTTTTGCCACACCCTTCCTGACCCGAATACCCCGACAGCGGCCCGACCCCCACCCTTCCCCAGCGCACAGGGCCGGCCTCAAAGGCCTGGTCATCAAAACTACCATCGGCGCCCGCACGCACACGGCCAACAAACAATTCGGAGAACTGCGGCAGCAATAAACGTCCGTCCCGAGTCGCGAGTCATCTGTCGAACCACCGCCTGGCCCATGCCCGAGCGGCGTACGACGGGGGCACAGACCTGGCCAGTGACGTCATCGCCTTTCAAGCGGCGGCCTGCGCGGGTTGGCCGCCCCGCTTCCTGGACTCGCGGCGCCCGGCGGCCGACCAGAGCGCGCAAACACCGGCCCTCGCCGCCTCCACTTAGGCGTGTGTGCGTGGACGCATCCACGGCGGTCCGGTTCTCGCCGGATCTCGGCGCGGTCCACGGCGGTCCGGTTCTCACCGGATTTCGGCGCGGTCCAGCGGACCTGACCGGCCGACCGGGCGCGGCGCGGCGCGGCGCGGCGCCCAGATGGAATATGTTTCCGGGGAGAGCGTGAAATCGGAAGGTAGGGAGAGGGATAGAGGCTGGCGGAGGACGGGCCGGCTCCGCGGCGACATGGGCACCGGACCGACACAACGGCGGCCACACAGCCACCTGCGGTGAGGTCACACTAGGTCACCAGAGAGCCAGTTGGCTGATCGGGGGACAGACTAAGACAGGAATGGAGGACGGACGAACGCTGCGTAACGGGGACCTATGTACACGTCCGACGCGAAGAATCCAAACCCCAGTGACGTCACCGCGCAGGAGAAGTGGGGCCGCGGCCAGCAGTCAGTCCAGCCCGTCCGTGGACAGAGGGCCACCAGCAGAGCACCAGCCGCCGGCGTCGCGGTCAGCAGTCAGTCCAGCCCGTCCGTGGACAGAGGGCCACCAGCAGAGCACCACCCGCCGGCGCCGCAGGCATTGCGCTGCTCCGGCGCGGCGGAACGGGCAGGGGGAACACAGAGACCCCGCGGAGAAGCCGACACCAGGGGAGAGCTCGGCCCGGAACAGTACGGCTCCGGCCAGCTCGTCCGAAACAGTGAGCCAGGCGGGATTCCGTCAAATGCTCTGCCCAGACCACGGCGACAAGTGAAGTCCGAGCCTCAGCCCGGTCCAGTTCGTCCCAGACGGCCCCGCTGTCGACGGACATCCCGAATCTCGACTTCCACGGCCATGGTACCCTGCGTGTCCACACCCGATGACGCGTCCTGAGGGCACTGAGCACACACCAACCTGCTGGGTCGACGTCGCGTCGTCAGGGCACTGAGCACGCACCAACATGCTGGGTCGTACTACAATGATAGTGGCAACTCGAGCACTTCGGTTTCCAGTGCCTGGAAGGCAACGTTGACATAAGTAGTCCCACAGCAGACCTGGGGCCTGCGAGACCGGTGAGGCACGGACCGGGACGCCTGTGTGGTTGTCCCCAACATTCCCGCGTAGTACAGCACGCGTCACCGGCCTGCTTCACCGGTCCAAACATACCCCATTGTTTCACACCGGTTGGCCGCAGTGGCCCTTCTCTCCTTTCGCAACACCGCGACCACCCCTGCAGAAGCGACGTCCATTCCCCGTCCATTCCCGCGGCGCCTGCCGATAAATAGTCAGCGATCGTGTGTCCCGGCGCATCGCTGGCTGATTACCCCGATCCCCAATAGCAGCCCACACATCGTCCACGTCAAGGTCGCGCGTCGCCAAGGTCACGGCGGCCCGGACTCGGCCGCCGACGCCCCGGGCGGCGGCCCCCGCCCGCACGCCCGTCCACCAAAACACGGGGAGCGACACCTCCGACCAGCCGGCAGAGGTCGGCTTTGACGTCAGACAGCCTTGCGCGGGAGGCGATGTCACGAGCCCCGCACCCCGGGCCCCGTCCGGAGCAGCTGCCGTCTCCGGAGGTGGCGGACCCCGTCACCGTTATCCGCCGCCGGCGCCGTCTGCGTCGCAGCAAGGCGCCAGACCGGCCGAGACCGGCGCGGCGGGGAAGGCCGCTGCGCAGCGCTTCGCAGAAGCCGGCCGGCGGCGGCAGCGGCGGCGACGGATGCTGACCTGCCGTCACTGAACCCCACCCAGTCTGACCGCGTGCCGGAACACATTCCCGCATCCGGCTGGCGTGGAAGGGAGTTGGCGAGGTAAACGAGCCGCGCAACAGACGATGACGTCACGGATGTCCGATTGTGCAGTCAAGCAGTTAGTGAGGGGGAGGCGCTTTGTTGGCGCCCGCACCAATGTAACCGGCTTGGCAATGCCTCCACTTTGAGTCCATCCACGGCTTCCCTTAGCAGAGCCAAGCTCAGGAGCCGGACATGTAACATTGGCACTGAGTATGAGCGTCACCCCTCGCATACACGACACTCGCGGCGCGTCCGATTTCGGGCGAGCACCGGAGGGAGCCGCCCGGCGGCTGGCACGGCCTCGGTCCAAGGACGGAGGGCGCGGGCCGCCGGTGAGATAACGGGATCAGACGCACGCGCGGCGAGCTCCGCTGGAGCCGTGCGTACGCTGCGGCCCGAGCAGCACAGCCTCACTGCGCCAGTGGCCCGCCGGCGGCGGCACGCAGGGCAGAAAAGCCGCGGGCCCGGGCCCCTACGTCCTGTGTGTTGTTCATGCCGAAGAGCCGCGGGCCCGGGCCCCTACGTCCTGTGTGTTGTTCATGCCGAAGAGCCGCGGGCCCGGGCCCTTACGCCCTGTGTGTGTTGTTCATGCTGACGTGGTGTTGTTTATGCTGCCAGTGTCTGACCGCGGATGGTGAGGCCGGGCCGAACAAACCAGCCCTCACACCAGGCATGGGCGGACACGGGCGCTCACCTCGCTGCGTGAACAGCAGCGTAAGCGGCCTCTCCTGCTCCGGGGCGGGAGAGCTGCCCCCGGAGCAAAACAGGCCGCCCGGCCGCCCGTCCTCCACCACCTGGATCATCACCTCCGAACGCCCAACCCGACCCTTCCTGGGAGCGCCTACTACCGGTGACACGCCCCGGGCGGCCTGACCCTCACCTCCCCGGAGCGCCTGTTACCGACGACCTTCCCTGGAGCGCCTACTACCGGTGACACGCTCCGGGCGCCCACCTCCCTGGAGCGCCTACTACCGGTGACACGCTCCGGGCGCCCGACCCTCCCTGGAGCGTCTGCTACCGACGACATGCCCCGGGCGCTCACCTCCCTGGGGCGTCTGCTACCGACGACCTTTCCTGGAGCGTCTGCTACCGACGACCTTTCCTGGAACGTCCGCTACCGACGACCTTTCCTGGAGCGCCTGCTACCGACGACACGCCCCGGGCGCCTGATCCTCCATGGAGCGCCTGCTACCGACGACACGCCCCAGCCGCTGATAACCAGCGGTTGAAGCACCTATAACGGTGAGGAGTGGGGCACGCGACCGGTACAGCGTGCGGCTCAAGCGGCGAGCAGCGACGAGGGCCGCCGGCCGCTGCCGGAACCGAGTGCCGCCGGCCTGCGCCCGCCATGGTACAACGCTTCACAAGATCGGTGGAAGGGCAGGTAGCCCGAATACAAAACTTCAAGACACCACCTGGGGCTACAGTGACAACACACCACCGTGCCGACAGTGACTGCCCCATTTGTCTGTAATTAGCAGTACCCGTGACGCCACCAGGAACCATCCGCGCACGACGCTGTTCCATTAACCTTGCGCGCCACTTGTGCCAACAAACACGCCCGTGTCCTCAAACGTGCCAGCATGTCGCCCGCCTGCCCTGCTCATACAGCCGGACCGATACCGGCGCTCCCCTGAGACATGGCCAGATCGGTATCTCCCAGTAATCGACCGACAGCGGGCCTCCGCACAGCCGGCGGCGTCATTTGGCGGCCGGGCGGAGAGGAGCGGCGGAGCGAGAGAGAGAGAGAGACGGAGAGCATCGGAGCGGAGCGGCGTGCCACGCTGACCCGGTTTGAGGTCAGCCGCCGGCCGCCGGTTCAAGGTCGCCCGGCCCCGGCGGCGGGGGCAGGGGACAGCGTCCGCCCGACCCCAGGGGAGCGGTTGTCCGACACACGCAGGCCCCGACCATTCCGCCCCGAGCGCTGACGGACCCGGTCCGACGCGCACCGGCATCTCCGCTCCCCGCACGCGTCCGGCCGCACTGTAGACCAGCAACACATGCCAGCAAGACGCCACGCTCTACGAAAGGATGTCACCACCAACCCCCGCACCTCTACAGACTTTTCCGTGAGGATGGGACAACCACCGAACCGCAAACAAAGACCGACCACCTTTCACCGCCGTTCGCCAGCATTCCACCGGACCGCGTGACCGCTACTCCCGGAAGAGATCGAGCGCTGTGACCTTGACCTGGCATTCCATAATGGGCCGCATCGGCGGCTCGGCTGCGCACCAGGCCGGCGGCTAACCGGAGCGACAGCCGCCGGCTGGCAAACTGCGCCGCCGCGCCCGCCAGGCGCCCGACCGGCCCGAGCGGGGCGGGGCGGGGCGGGGCGGGGCTCCACTGAGCACGGGATGTGGCGGTGTCACGTTCCTGCCACTGTTCTGAGGACTCAAAGGCCATGGGGAGGGGGGGGGGGGCGGGTAATCCGGACATGCGGAATAGCAGTGCTCCGGCCGGGGAGCACGTGCCGACACGCAGCCGCATCACCAGGAGGCCGATCCGGCACCACCACAGCTGCTGCGCGGGCAACCACAAGTGCGCTTGTGAAAACCAAACCCCCAATGGGGCTTCTCTCTGAGATTTGGGCTCGTGTCCTTCTGGCGAGACTCGACGTCCAGACGGCCTGGTTGCAGCGCACCGGGCCTCCCCGAGTAAGGCACACTGCAGCAGGCACGCGTACCCTGACCGCCAGGCCTCACCGGACCGGGCCTTCTTCCCATGCTCGGCGGGAGATCAGCCTTTGACACGCACTGTTCCTGGTGTCGGATCCGGGGACGCGACAGCCCCTCCACCCGTGACACCTCACCCCAATCCGGTCCCTGCCCGGCTTAGGTCGAGCACTAGAGACCACGCAGTTACTTTGGCGGTCTTCCGATTCTTTGGTCCCCTCCCCCCGTCCTCACGCCCGTCCTGAAGCGTAGGTCGGGGCCGACACCAACCTTTCCCCCAGCCCGTGACGTCATTCATAGCTTCGCTCTCCCCCTCGTCTGAGTGTAGGTCGGGGCCGGACGCTTAGCCCCAGCCGTGACGCCCACCCCGGCCGGCGCCACCCCCGGCTCGGGTCGAGGCTGGACACTAACCCCAGCCGTGGCGCCCACCCCGGCCGGCGCCACCCCCGGCTCGGGTCGGGGCCGGACACTAACTCGCGCGTGGCCGCTGCCCGACGGTACTGCGCAGCTGCGTCACGGCATGCGCAGCCGTCCGGCCGCCGCCGCCTTGGCCCAGATGCAGGACGTCAACGTCCGCTGCCGCACGGCACAACGCGGCAGACTCAGCGGCCGCGGCCGCCGGCGTGAGGAGCCCCCGCGGCCGCCCCCTGACGTCACAGCCGGCCAAACTGGCGCCGAGTACGCGAAGAACAGCCGCCGCCGGCGCCCAGCCGGACCTGCCCAGGTCCAGTCCAGTCCAGTCCGGTGCCGGCGCCGAGTACGCGAAGAACAGCCGCCGCCGGCGCCCGGCCCGGCTTGGCCAGGTCCAGTCCCAGTCAAGTCCGGTGCCGGCGCCGAGTACGCGAAGACAGCCGCCGCCGGCGCCCGGCCCGGCCCGGCCTGGCCGGAAATCACTGTCGGCGAGCCGGGAGGGTTCGAACCGAGCGGCGGCGGCAGCGGCGTGTCGCGGCTCGAGAGCACTCCTCTCGTCCGGGCCCAGACACCTCGAAGCTAACGTTAAACGAATGTGATCGAGCGATAGGGGTGTCGCAGCGATGCGGGACCGGCAGCACCGTGCTTGGAGCCGCGCGCAAGGCAGCTTCTTTTGAAAGCCAGTGCGCTGGAGAAAACAATCCGCACGTCTTTAAAGGCCGCCTTGGCATGCTTTGTATGACCTTCAATAGACTTCCAAGGCAATATCACACTTGTTGATAGCGCAAATGAGTGGTGTTTTCATGTGAGACTGTCCTTAAAATATGAAAAGATTTGACAAACTATGAGTAAAAAGGTACTATGAATACCAAAATGGAATTGTTTTCTTCAATATCAGAGATAGCTGCTGAGCGTAATCCCAACCGTGAATGTCAGGTTACCTCATTACTACCATGTTTTTTCTCGACTCGTGCAACAGGCCAGATCCTGAAGTGTAGTTTTATGTGCGATCTTACCAACTTTTATTGACTTAAATCACGCAATCGCCCGTCGCAGGCTAATCGCAACACGTGCCTGTGCTGCCCGTCTGATGATGGTTATGACGTACACCTTACATCGCGCTCACCGGACCTGGCCGGCACGACAGCCCGAGTGGCTATTTACGCCGTCGTGTTAGTGCAGCTTCTCAGAAAACAACTGCACTCTTAAACTGTCCAATGCCGGATGGAGAGCAGCACTCACAAGCGGTACTTCTAGAACGCTAACGGAGGCTCATTATATGGCTCCACTAGCGCTCCCGAAGTCACACTTCCCCGCTCACAACCAAAACACCACTAACCACGACCCAAACACGAATGGATGACTCACACATCCGGCTCAGCGGCGCCGTCTCCAAACATAGCTGGGCCACCGTGGCAGACCTTCAATAAGCTCGCTCATGCGGTGACATCATAGACAGACCGGGCCCACGCCGCCCAAGATACCGCAGCCACCATCAAAACGGCCGGCGCCCGCCCCACTGAGTCACGTGCTCGCTTGAGCCGGGCGCCCCTCACGCGACGGCCGTCCCGCCCGGCCCCAGCGGCCGGCCACGAGCCAGGCGGTCTGCCGCCAGAGCTGGGCCGCCACATGCCGACAGTGCTGTCGGAAGCCGGCGGCGGCCGCGGCTGGTACGGCCGGCGGCTGCCGCCAGAGCTGGGCCGCCACATGCCGACAGTGCTGTCGGAAGCCGGCGGCGGCCGCGGCTGGTACGGCGGCGGCTGCCGCCAGAGCTGGGCCGCCACATGCCGACAGTGCTGTCGGAAGCTGGCGGCGGCCGCGGCTGGTACGGCCGGCGGCTGCCGCGGCCGAGGCGCAGTTCGGGTCGCGTCACCGGCCGGCGAGAACCGCAGAACCTCCGGCACACGTTTTATCCGGTTGCCGGTCAGGACGCGAGAGGGGGAGGGGGAGGGGGAGGGGTCGGATCGGGCTATGGCTGGTCAGATCGGTGGGCGTGCGACGACACTCGCGGAAACTCTGACCTCCAAGGCAGGACCGGGACCCGGCCCGACCGACGGCCGATGAAAGCCCATCACAGGGTCAGCGTCTGTCCACCGGCGGCACCGCAGGACCGAAAACCCAGCCCGACCGACGGCCGACAAAGCCCATCCCAGGGTTGCCAAGACCAGATCAGCGCGCACCGTGTCAGCCGTCTATAAATACGGCCCCAAATTAAACGGCAATCGGGACATCAAACACACACCTAGCGCCAGGCATGCCTCGATGGATCCAATTCGAGATCAAACGGGCTATGACGTCACACGGCAACAACGTGCACACGTGTATTGTTCACGTGTACACGCCTATGGCCAATGCATACACGTGTATGGTCCATTGAACACATCACCAAAGCTGTAGCCCAGTGTTAACCAGTCGTTATAATTCGGGCTTTTTCGTTTCATGCGCAAAGCCACGTGAACAACGATGGACGAGGTTTGGCCAGCCCGTCCGAGCCAGCGGCAGCAACCGCCGCTGGTGCTCTGACGCGGATCGACCACCCGCGGCTGCGGCGTGCCCTCCGCCCGTGCCCCCTCCCCCTCCGGTATGAAAAGGGTGAAGCAGATGTGGATACAGAAAAACGGGGTGGTACCAGCCGCGGGCCTACAGCTGCACATCGTCCTTTCAGTTGCAAGGTATGGCTGAAGAAGACAAATCGACAGCGATATCGATCACGGAGGAGACCACATTGTCCGAGTACCTTCCATTCGATATCGATAGCAAACCATACATCGACAGCGCGCAGAAAGTCGCCGAACCGTCGATGACGTCACCGCGTCCGTCCGATAAGCGGCGTGAGTCACCGTGGCGGCCACATAACCGCCGCCATATGCGCCGCGCTCGACTTCGGTACGGCGGGCCGCACGGCCAGAGCCAGGGCCGCCGGGCCGCGCCGGCGCCGCGCAGTCTGGCCGCCGGCGGCGGAGACGCTGTCCAGGCGCCCCCACCGCGCAGACTGCGCGGGCCAGACGCAAACCCGCGGGACTGAGGGAGCCGGTGCCGCCCGCCACCACCGGACCCGCATGTCAACAATTGCTGGTGACACACTCCATTCCGCCAGTGCTCTGCACTACTTTACATTATTTTCCCGACTATTTAGGCGTAAAACATGTCATCGCATGTTGGAATAGTTCCATTCGTTTGGACGTGGTTTCATTTCTGCCAGTCACAAGTCACATCCTGGTCTCCGCTGGAGGGAGGCCACCGCACTTGCGAGCGACTGCAAACGCGATGAGCACGAACATCGCCGACAGCTGAGCTTCGGACCACACCGCAGCGTCTCGCCCTTCGCATGCGCCAACGGCCCCGCCGCAGCATCGCGCCGCTCACATGCCCACGGACCACGCCGCAGCGTCTCGCCGCTCACATGCGCCAACGGACCACCACCGCAGCATCGCGCCGCTCACATCGCCAACGGCCCAAACCGCAGCGTCTCGCCGCTCACATGCTCCAACGGCTCACACCGCAGCATCACGCCGCGCACATGCGCCAACGGACCACACCGCGGCGTCTCGCCGCTCACATGCGCCAACGGCTGCCGTTTCCGAGTGACTCGTAGCAGCTCACATGAGAACCGCCAAACGCCAGGTTCCCGATCCTCTGGCAGCGCCGCAGCGTGACCCTGACCCGACCAGACGTTTTCAGC
>NW_023596805.1:14916422-15006807 GCF_011947565.3 Pollicipes pollicipes | reverse complement strand
CTGACGGCCCCGCGTCACAAGCCATAATACTTAGGACAAACAGCAGGGGTTTATCTCTTAAGAGGATAATTGAGACCAAATACGTGCAGACTACAATCTTAAATTTCACCAGATGTGTACAAACCGCACTCTCATTACTCACAAATTTACACAAACTGCATCACCATGCATCACATCACATCGCATCACCCTGCAATCGCGCCGACGCCTCCGCACTGTGCAGGGTGCTAGGCGGCGCGTGGTTATGTACAGCTAATGACACTCACCAGCTGTCTGCCCTTGAGCACAGTGCTAGAGATGGGCTCCGAGCCCCATCGAGTCCAGGTCCAGCGGAGGGATGCCCTCAGAGTCAGAGAGCTCCTCCTCCTCCTCCTCCTCCTCCTCAAACTCCTCCTCGCCCTCCGGCGTGCTGCAGCTAGGCGACGAGTCCTGCCGCGGAGAAGTACCACGGTGAGGACGCCGCGCCGGCTCACGAACGACCAAAGCACAAGCACCGGATTGACCGACAACACCGAAACTGAAGCCCGCCCGTACGACAGCACCAGAGCTCCGACGATTCGGCATCCGAAGCTGAAACAGCACAGCACAGCACAGTTCGGGATCCGAAAAGAACAGAAGCCATCGAAGGCCATCGACCGCTGGTGCGATGCATGCCTTCCGCGCGGGAGCTAGATATATGTACACACACACACACACACACGCACGCACGCACGCACACACACACACACACACACACACCACACACACACACACACACACACCCACACCACAACCACGCACACACCACGCCACGCACGCACGCACACACACTCACACGCACACACACACACACACACACACACACACACACACACACACACACACACACACACACACACACACACACACACACACACACACACCACACATACACACACATATTATATATACATATATATATATATATATATATATATATATATATATATATATATATATATAACACTGGAGCTAAATACGTGCAACGACGCCTGCAAACCAGATCGGACGGTTCAGCAATCTCCAGGGCGCGCATAGCGAGCACGCCATAACAAGGAGTGTTAAGACGAGAACCGGTTGGACGTCGTGGGATCGGCTTACGAGATGCACGACTGCGCTGGCTAGCGAGGCGAGGGGTGAGGCTGGTTTGGATCACGTTCGGGGCGGCTGTAGAAGCCTAGGCCGCTTCTGCTGTTGACTCCCAGTTAAGCCTCAGAGGCATGCGAAAAACAAATAAGC
This sequence comes from Pollicipes pollicipes, assembly GCF_011947565.3. Classification (NCBI taxonomy): domain Eukaryota; kingdom Metazoa; phylum Arthropoda; class Thecostraca; order Pollicipedomorpha; family Pollicipedidae; genus Pollicipes; species Pollicipes pollicipes. The sequence continues at coordinate 15,005,550 of NW_023596805.1, read as the reverse complement.
GGTGCCCTGCAACGCCCGACCACCGCGCGGCGGCCATGAACCGCATCCGTCCGTAACCGCAGCGTCACCTCCTGACAGAACGCAGACCCCGGCGCGCTGCGGCGGCCACTCGCCCACCCCCGCGGGCCGAACAAACAAACACGCGACGGCGGTCGAGGACGTGCCGCCGACGACAGCCGAGCTGTACCGACAGCGGCGACCGCCGGCGGGGGCCGAGTCCGCTGCAGCCCCGGCTCGGCGCCCCAGCGCCCGGGCACAGATCCGTGAGTGGACGCCACGCTCGACTAGGCACGAACAGCACGGCGAGCCCGCTCTAGATACTGTGCGGCCGCTGCGTGCAGGCCGAGCCCGGGCTTTTGACGCCAGAGCGGGGGCCCTCCCGCGAACCGCCCGCACCCGGTAACCGCCGTAAAATTACCGCGCGTGATCGCCGCTTCAATGAATGCCCCACCGCCGAAATAACCGCGCCGAGGCGGAACAAGATCGCTTGGCACGTCTGGCGCTGACGAATCCGGGAAAGCCGCCGCGGCCGCATTCATCGACCACAACATCGGGCTAAACTTAGTTAGCTCCCTGGTGCCGCCGCCACGCCAGAGCCTCCAAACATCAACCAATCCTGCCGGTGCGGCGGGGCCTCGGCAGCCGACACGGCTCGACACCGACCAACGTCCGGCACAGCCACGCTCGGGCTTCGACTCGATCCGGGACTTTGACTCGGACTCGGACTCGGACTCAGCGCCCAGCTGGCTCGGACGCTCACCTTGCCATCGCCGCGGCTGTGTCGGCGGCGGCGCACGCACGTCGCGCGAGCGGCTCGTCTTGTCTCGTGAGCGAGGGAACGTGGCGAGCCGTTCCGACTCGCGCTGCGCCTCGTGCCGGCACATGATCTGGCAACAGAGGGCCAGCGTTAGTCACGGGGCCGTAGTGGCGCCCGCCCAGCAACGGGGGCCGCCAGCATCCCACTCAGGCGGCGGCAAACATAGCACCACCCGCGGTGCAAGGTCCAGTGAACTCAGCCGCAGGTCAACACAGGAGGCAACGACGACGGCGACCCAATGGCGACGCCTCAACATAACAATGGAGAACGCAAAAACCGAACAACAAGGACAACAACGGCACAACAGTCAGAAAACGGAAGAAAACGACATGGACGGTCACGTGACATAAAACACATCAAACTGGATTCGCCGGAATGACGGAAGACTGGGCCCACAGCCGTCTAGCAGCCCGCCGCCGCCGGCACCGGTATACTGTCCCGCAGCGCGGCGGCCGCCGCCCGACACACACTCGCCCCGCCGGCGTGACCCCCGCGCTCCCCTCCCTCCCCCCCCCCCCGCCCCGTCACAGGCGGCCCGACTCGGGTCAGATAACCGGACAAAGCCACCTGTCGGCGGCGGAAGGATCTTTAGCGCCCAAGCCGGCGATGCAGTCGCCGGGCGCTGTCTCCGCCAAAACAGCTCGCACCGTCGCTTTGATGACGTCACACGCCGACCGCGCCAGGAGTGTCGCCACGGTCAGGTGGACGCGCGGCAGCCGGCTTTTGGGGTTTTTAGCAGACGGGACGGTTTCGTCCATGATTAAGGACGTCGGTATCCGTCAAGACGGCCATCCGTAGCCGATAAATTGGTTTCGGCAGGCATTCCTTGGCAAGGAGACGAAGAGAGGTTTCAGCCAAGAACAGTGACGCAATGCGAACTTTTTTCCTGCGTCGATGCAGCAAATTCAATCTATATTCGTCTCTCGCGTCAAGCGCAAAGAGCCGTGTCCGACTGCCTTCCACGGCCGTCAACCTCGCGGCGCGAAAACATCGCCGACACTTATGCAACATGGAAGCCGGCACCATAACCACAAACAGGAAAACCGCAAGCATGACAGACACACTGTGGTGTTTGGACGGTTGAATGCTGTGTGCGGCAGGGGTGCCCGCGTCGTCACTGCACTGTTTCCGCCCACCGGTGTCCGTGTTCCAGGCCTGTTGCCCACAGTCAGCACCTTTGAACGCGGCGAGCTACTCCCAAACGCGCGCTTAGCCTGGCAAAACAATTTCGACGCTTGTTTCGACATCAGTGGTTATGCCAGGCCGTCCGAAATCAAACTACTGCCGATACTCCTCCAGTTCCCTCCTCTCCATTCGTCTCGTCTATCACGCCGAGCCGTGATAGTCCCCCATACCTACGCCGCTAACGCCGCTGTCGCCTCCAGCGACAGCGGCCGCCAGTTCCGCGGTGGCGCAGCACCGCCGCCAGCATCTGGTTACGCACCTCCTGCAGCAGGACAGGCGGCGTGTCACCGCACTCGCTGCTGCTGCTGGACGTCGACGACGACTCGATCACCTCGTCCGTGTACACCGGCGACCACGGCGTCGGCAGGTCGTAGCCCTGCAACAGAGCGAACCACGTCAGGTCGCCGCCTCAGCTGAACAGGGTCCACCACCGGTCCACCGGTCCAGCAGCCATCGGGTCAGCGGGTCAGGTCCACCGGCCATTGGGCCTAGTGATGATGATTACGGTGATAGTGATTGATGATGATGGTGGTGCTGATGGTGATGATGGTGATGATGATTGGAGAGCACGAATGCACCGACGACCGAGGTCATGTTGCACCAATGGGGTGCCATGAGGTTCTGACGCGTCTCCTCAACTGCCACGCACAGCTCACAACACAGCGACTCGGAAGGAGAGACCACGGCGTCGACCACGGCTTACCGCCACGCCGAAAAACAAACACCGGAATCGCTGGGCTGGGTGCTGCTTCTGAGTACCTATCCGCACTTCCACAGCCACCGAAATCCCTCCGGCCGCGACACCGACCCTGCAGAGCCGCCGGCCCGCCCCGAGTCTGCAGCGCCACCGGCCGCGCCGCCGCGGTCCCCTCCCGACACGCACTGTCCGGCCGGCCCCGGCGGCCACTGCGCCGGTCCACTGACGTCAACCGACCGATGACGTCAGCCAGCGCATACCTGACCCGCCAGCGTCAGCTGGCGGCTGGCGGCCGGCTCGACCCCGACACAGCACGTCCAAGCCTGCCCTCCCCGCCGCCGCGGCTGCCGGGGGTACTCCAGAGGGGAGGGGGGGGGGAGCGGCGAAGGTCGGTCGATGGTCAGGTCAAAACAACAAGCGTCTCCGACCCCCCAGACAAGTCCAGACCTGCTCGCCGACCACCCCAGTCATCAAGAGGCGGACGGAAAATTCCCAGGAGGGGACCAGGGGACCGGGGCGGCGAGAGTTGGGGAAAACCAGAGCCGCGACACCCGAGCCCGAGAGCACGGGCCCAGGGTCGTCCGGTTACGACCGGCCGCTGCACATACCGTCCGGCCCACACCGGGTCCCATGGCGCCGCTGCACGTATCGTCCGGCCCACACCGGGTCCCGTGGCGCCGGTGCACGTACCGTCCGGCCCACACCGGGTCCCATGGCGCCGCCGCCGCCGCTCTCCGTCCTCCCTCCAGGCCCCACACGGCATAACAGGCGGGAGGGGAGGCCCGAGCGCGGCAGCCTCCGCCCGCCGCCTGCCGCCACTTTCCTGCCCCTCCGGCGCGACCAGCACACGGCGTCGCCACTCGTCCGGTCACGGGGCGCAGGCCGAGGTCGAGCTGCGCCGCCGTATGACCGGCCGGGAGTTCCCCGTCATGTCACGCGCCCGACGGCGGCGCGTGACGAGGCGCGTGACGAGGCCCCGTTCCCACCGGTGTGCTATCAGCCGCATCCCCCCGCCACCGCGGACACACCCAGCTCGGAAAAGCCGCGCCGCTGTTGCAAGAGCGCCTGATAGCGCGCAGCATCGCTATCTGCCGATAGGGCAAGCGGACAGGCCGGCCCGCTGTATAAGCTCAGGCCGGCCAGTGCTGGGCTCACGGCGCCAGATAACCGACGCGGTGACCGGCCGCCCCGCCACAGCCTCAGCCGCCGCGCCGCCCCATCCCCGCCCGCCTTGCCGGCCGTGACGCAAGCGACGCGACTCGCGCGTGACGGCCAGCGTCACAGGCGCGCGCGCCGCCGCCGCCGCCGTCACACGGCCAGGCCAAACAATACGCGGCTGGCGCGTGGCCGGTCTGCAGGGAGCAGCGCGGCACGTGGCCGGCCGGCAGAGGCGGCGGCCGGCAGAGGCAGCGGTGCGGACACGCAGGGAAGGGGGGGGGAGGGGGTGCGGCGGCAGGCCCGGTGGTCTGGTCACCGCGGGACAGCGTCGACAGGCGTCTCGAAGTCACACTCAATAGCACTTCCTGCCGCTGTCGCGCACAACAGCCACCGCCGCCACTGCCGTGGGACACGCGCGTGCCCACCCTCGACCAAACACCTGCGCGTTCGCAGACCTACTGTTTATCTCAATCGTTCACGTGCGATGAGCACATTGTCAAAACACAGCTGGCTCGGGCTCAGTTGGCCCGATAGTTCAGACCGGCTGACACACAGCAGCCACACCGACGCCACCCAGCTAACAAACTGATGCCAAGCCGCCCGCCGCCGTTCTGAAGTGTACCGCACGCGGCAGTCACAGACAGGAGCACAGTCTGTGTCAGCCTCACAGGAGCGCAGTCTCTCGCGACACTCCTATGTGGCTTATCTATACACACAAGTAAAGTGCAGTCGCCTGAACCCACCACCACACCGAGGCCGACAGAACCCCACCGAGCCGCCACCCGAGGCCGGAGCCGCCTGCAGACGACGCTGCTCGGCCGGCCCCGGCGTCACCTCCGTCCGCCCGGCCGGCCCGGCCCGGCGGGCGGCGGCGCTCCCTCCCACCACTCACCAGGCTGGAGCTGGCCGGGCACGGCACCGAGATGGGCCGCGTCGTCTCCGTCTCGGCGGCGGCGCGGCGCGCGCTCCGGCTGCGCGGCGCCGGCGAGCGCGGCTGCTGCTGCGCGGCGCCGCACTCGCGCACGTCGTCGTGGCTGCTGGCGCGGCGCACGCAGTCGGCCTGCTGACTGGCCGGCCACGGCTGGTACGACCGCCTGCCGACACACGGCACACGGCGTCACTCACGGCACGGCGCGGCACGGCATCATCGGCGAGATGACAGCGCTATTACACACAGTTCCCCGTACAGCGCAACACAGCGACCCTAGGCAGACCTCTGGGGCAGCAGGGCGAACACGGGAGACCATACACGGGAGACCATACACGGGAGACCATACACGGATGTAGGAGGCGCGAATCCAACACACGCTGCAGCAGAGGAAGCCAAAGCCGAAACGAGCGGAGCATGGCGACAAAGCAGCGACAGCGACCGGTTCGGTCTGCCGGACGCAGCAGTTTATGTCCCCGCTCGCCGGACAGGCCAGCGGCTGATGACCGGCTCGTCGGACAGCCTAGCGGCTGGTGACCGGCTCGCCGGAATAGCCAGCGGCTGATAACCGGCTCGTCGGACAGCCTAGCGCTGGTGACCGGCGCCGGACAGCGCAGCGGCTGGTGGCCTCGGTGAAGTGGCCAGGCGTCGCGGTGGCGGTATGGGCTGGTGACCCGCTCGCCGGACAGCCTAGCGACTGGTGGCCGGCTCGCCGGACAGCGCAGCGGCTGATGGCCTCGGTGAAGTGGCCAGGCGTCCGCGGTGGCGGTATGCGAGGGAAATCCGCGGCAACATGCGAGCTTGCTGCTGCCAGACCAAGCGGATAGGCTACATACGGCGGCCGCCACCGAGAGCCGGAGTGGACGTCGCCGGCTGGCGCCGAACGCCGTCCGGCGACACTGCACGGACCCGCACGTCGCCTGACCTGGATCGGCGGCCGACTGAACCGCACCACATCCCACCACCTCATCACCGCCTCCCAAACCCCAATTCGCCGACCAAAGGTGAGCGACGTGACGCAAACGCCATATAACCCGGGAGCGCGCTGGCGCCAGACAACCGCCGAGCCCCCAGCGTCGGCCCTCGCTGATCCCAGTCAGCCGCTTACGACCCCGCTAGTGGCTCGCAGGTCGTCGGCTCCGGACATGGCGGTCGGATTACGCGTCAGCCGGATGAGCGTAGCGTAACGAGCCTGCGCCCCGCGACGTAGTTACAAAGCTCACGGCGGATTGGTGGCGACCCTGCGGCCGCCCCGGCCGTGCTCGGCACTCCCGGTCAGATGCGCCTCTGTTCGGGCGAGCTCCCCGCCACGGACGCTCCTCTGCTCGGCCGGGGTCAGCGTGTGCCGCCCTGGCGCTGCCGCCGCCGCCGCCGCCCGGCTGACGGCGGCACCAGTCTGCCGCCGCCAACTGTCACGCTTCGGCGCCCGGGCCGCCCAGCCGGCCGGCGAGCGTGCACCACCCCCAGCCGCCGCGGCGAGTGCGCCCACCCGCGCCGCAGTGGCTGCCCCCGGCCCCGGCCCCGGCCCCGGCTCCGCTCCGCCCCGGCTCTGAGAGCCGGACGGAGAGCTCTCAGCGGCGGCGAGACGCCGCGGTGACCGCCTTGTGCTGCCCTCTGCCGGGCCTCAGCTCTGGAACATTCTTGACGTCCGGCCGAGCACCTCCAGCGCTACAGGGGCGGGCCGAGTGTTCCCGGCACGGGCCCGTGACCGGGGGGCGGCCGGGCTGACTGGTGCGCCGCCGGCCGGGTGTGCTGGGGCGGGGCGCCGGGAGAGCCCAGTGACAGAACTCGCGGCGCTGCTCGGTCGAGCCTCGACGTCTGGAGGATTCGAGAAAACAATCGGGGTTGGTTTAGTAGGCCGCCTGGGTTTGGCAGGTAAGGAGATGACGGTCGGCTGGGACCACGGCCAGCCGTCGAGCGAGACAACGGGAAACCATCACAGGAGGGAAACCCCAAGCTGTACCTCGAGAATTCTCACCGAAGTAAAAACATGCCGAAACCTCGTCCAGCCAACGGAAGAAGCCAAAACGGACTCGACCGCTGCCCCTGAATCGGCATGCATCACAGAGTGCCTTCCCCTCCTACGAAGCGGCGTTGTTCACACTCACCCTCGGAGCTATCACACTCACCAAAATGTGTCACCGAACGTGAAGCCCAGAAGATCAATCATGTTTGCCCGAGTGCTGACCACCATCAAACGACGCGTCAAAGCCGCCAGTCGACGAAATGAAACCGTCCGACCCAGACAGCCACCCGACTGCTGGCTGCCGAGGGCGCCTCCGACCCAGACAGTCACACAAGTCACCACCACCGACCCACGAGTCGCTGACAACAACGTCCAACCCAGTCGGCGGCACCGTGGAAACTGCCGGCACGGCTCCCAGCGCGGCCTCTCCCAGCGCCGGAGCCTCGCCGCCGGCTCGCGTGACGTCACGCCTCGGCAGCCAATCGGCGCTCACGCCCCGGGGGGCCGGCTCCGGGGCGGCGGGGCGCCCGGCTCGGCCGCCAGAAGGTACCCGGCGTCACGAGGCGGCGCCGCCTGCCGGCTGCCGACACCTGAGACGCCGCTGCAGGCTGCGCCGGTCGGACCTTGACCGCGGGACGGCCGCCGGCGCCCCGCCGAGCATCTCACGGCGGCGCGGCTGGCGGCGCCGGCGCACGCCGGGCGCGACGGCACGCGGCCCGACAACATACCATGGCCACGTCCTAATCCGCACCGTGCAATGAACGCGCATCACATCGTTCCAGCTTGAGCATTGGTGTTGGAATGATGGTTATAGTTTTTTCGATGCCCTCAACCGCATCTCGCTCCCTATCATCCAATCTTCGAGGGCGCGTCCTTGGTCGGCCGTGCTAACGGCGCGAGCAGTTGACAAACCCTGCAGTCGAGCTTGCCCTCCCTCCCGTGGCTCGGGAGGCGGCCCAGCAGGTGAACCTTCCCGATGTGCAGCGGCGCAACGGTGCAGCGTGCTGTATCGCCGCTCGCTCCAGCCGCCCGGACACTTTCCCTCCGGCCCCAGTGGCCGAACACGTGATCGCCGCTGGCCAGCGTTGGACCGCGGCGCTCCCACATCAGCCGTCGCTTACACAGATGACGCAGCGCAGCTCGCGCCGCGCGCTGGAGCGGCCGCGCTCGAGTCGGCGGACCCTCCCGCGCCCAGGTCCGTGACCACGCAGCGGCCACGCCCGCCGAACCCGGGGTCGGCCCGCTCCCAGCCGCGCTGACCCGCGCCCCGCTGCCGACCGCAGCAAACCCGCTGCCAGTGGGCGCCAGATATCCGCAGCCGCTGGTGCAATCTTACGTCCCAGCAGACAGCAGCGATGTCATGGATCCGTGCAAGGCGCCATCGTCAACGAGGCGCGGCTTGAATCGGCCCACCGCCGTCCAGTCGGTGGGGAGCGGGTCCGGCCGGACGGCACCCACGGGAGCCGGGCTCAGCGTCCGGTGGTGGCGACGGCTCCGCTCTCTGGGGCAGGAGGCGCGGCAGGCCGCCCACTCGCTGCTCACGCCCAAGGTGATGTCAGCCACCGCTGAGGGCCGCGCCCGGTGCCATGACCTCACCAGAGCGGCCCCAGCCCACCCGTCGGCCGGGCCCGGCGCCATGATCTCACCAGAGCTGCCCCAGCCTGCCCGCCGGCCGGGCCTGGCGCCATAACCTCACCAGAGCGGCCCCAGCCCGCCCGCCGACCGGGCCCGGCGCCATGACCTCACCTGAGCGGCCCCAGCCCGCCCGCCGGCTGGCAACACTGGATGGCCGACTCCTCCGGAGCGGGAACACATCGCCCGAGGACGGTAACGGCAAACGAGAGCGCCAGGTCACGGAGCGACCTTCCGTCCGCGGCCGCCGGTGGCGCCCGGCCGGAGCGGGTGATGTGCCACCAGGATGCCTTGGAGCTGGTGGCGGGCCCGTGACCACTAACTACATCGGCTCCGCACAGCACCGCAGTCATGCGTGCGCCAGGCATGGCAAAGCATGTGTACGCGTACAAGGAGAGGAGGGGGAGCAAGCCGGCGACCCCCACCCCCACACCAGGAAATCCCCATATCCATTCCGTTCACCACTTCACTGACGCCGCGATCAATCAATCATTCGCGCCGATGTCCGCCTCCGGCTCGCCGACATTGCCGTCACGTGACACCCCCATACCATACGGGGGCGGGGGGTAATTTTCCACCAGGTCGCGCCCGTCTTCACTTCTGCCGGCGGCGGCCGGTGTGCGACAGGTCCGGCCGGCCGGCGGCGGCGGCAGCCAACCACGTGGCCGGCTCGGGGGCGGGCCGGCGCCGGCGCCGCCGCCCGGCGCGCCGCTGCGTAGTACGGCCGTCGGCCGACCTCTAGCAGACAGAGGACGGCCGGCCACCGACGCGCGCGCGGAAGCCCGAGCAACAGTCGAACCCCGCCGCTTCCGCTCCCTCTCTCTCTCTCTCCCCAGTCACTGGGCGGTGAGGAGCGCCAGTGCGCGGTCACGGCAGGCGGCGCGGCGCCAGACCGCGGCCGGCGTTACATCACAGCTCTCTTTGACTGACGAGGCGGCGCCCGAGCTCGACCCGCCGCCGGCAGACCGCCGACCGCGCAGCCGCCGGCCGGTCACGTCGCCTCGCGCCTCCGCGCCGGGTCTTGGTACAGCGCGCCCTCCGCCGCCGGCACGCCGGGTCTCGGTACAGCGCGTCCTCCGGCGCCTCCGCGCCGGGTTTCGGTACAGCGCGTCCTCCGGCGCCTCCGCGCCGGGTCTTGGTACAGCGCGTCCTCCGGCACCGGCGCCGGGTCTCGGTACAGCGGGTCCTCCGGCACCGGCGCGCCGGGTCTCGGTACAGCGGGTCCTCCGGCACCGGCGGGCCGAGTCTCGGTACAGCGGGTCCTCCGGCGACTCCGCGCCGGGTCTCGGTACAGCGGGTCCTCCGGCACCGGCGCCGGGTCTCGGTACAGCGGGCCTCCGGCACCGGCGCGCCGGGTCTCGGTACAGCGCGTCCTCCGGCACCGGCGCCGGCCGCACCGCCCGCGCCGCATTGATCGGCCCCCGGTCGGGTCGATCTCGTGTCGAGCCAGGTCAGCTCCGGGCATCGATCTGTGCGGGCCGGGCCGGCCGGCGCGAGCAGCGCCCCACCGGCCAGAGGTGGACCCGGCCGGTGCTCACACTGCCGGCCGGCTTGTGTGACCAGACACCGGCTGACTGACGGCTGACGGCTCTGGTAGGCGGGGCCTCACACGCGCCCGGTTTCGGCGCGGCCCGACGGGCGTGCCTCAGACAGGCGGCGGCCCCGCGCTGTCCGCGGCGAGCGGGCCCGCCCCGCTTCACCGCGTGGTTTTCAGACGGCGTGCGGCTGGGCGGGCCGCCGGGGCCAGTTCAGAACCACGCCCCGGCAGCCTTCAGCGCGACGGGGACGGCCGGCCGGCCCCTCCCCTGCCCGCCGCCGGGGGCCCAGCCAGACCGCCACTTAACCATCCCAAGCGGGGCCCCACCATCCCTTCGCTGTGAAGGCCAGCCGGCCCAAGGTCAGCGTGCATGACACGAGCGAGCCGGACTCTTCACGGGCGCCAGCCCCGCGCGCCCAGGTTCCCACGCCAGACAAGCGGCGGCGGCAGCGGCGGCCCCGCTGACTCAAAGCCGCCTCAGCAGCCTGAACGCGACCGGCCGACTCGGGCTCGGACGCGCGCCTCCGCCCCCCCCCCCTCCCCGCGCCCGCGCGTCTACGCCGACGCCGGTCTGTTTACACCCCGACGGGCAAGGTCGCGCGGGGGTCAGTCGTGCGGCGGCCAGCTGGCGCGGCGGCCAGGTATATCGGCGACACGAGGATCGGGCGTGACAAGAGCGCCCCCGTCGACGGCGACAGCGACGGCACAGCAGACGGGCTCCGAGGCGCTGGGCCGGGCCGCGGCCCGAAGGCGCAAGCCGAGACCCGCCGGACGCCATCTGACAATATACGGGGTTCAAGACCTACACACGAAGCTGGCGGGCGCCACCAGTTCACTCGAGACATTTCACAACCCCGCGAGACTTTATTTGACCGCGCGAGGTTTACGTCAGTGCAAACAGAGCGGCCGGAGACGGGATGGGCCACATGCTACGCTTCACACCCTGGCCGCAATAAGCGTGAATTCAACGGCGTCGCACGGGAAGGAGCGAAGCCAACAGACCGTTCGCTGGCTGGCTGCTCCCCGCCATGTAGAGTCCGCCGCCACTGCGGGAGTGACAGCTCCACTGCGTAGTAGATAAGCGTGCCAAAGGTCGTCCCAGGCCGTGATCCTGCCCCAAGGGCATTCCAGGGCACGCCGGCGTCCCAGACTGCGCAGCCCCCTCCGCTGGATTTAAAATGAGCGATATCGTGATTTAATAAGTTGCCTTATTGAAGAGACCGCCAGGGTACAGCGCAGACTAGAGCACGAACTTTCCGAAGACGTGCCCAGTACTCCGGGGCCGAAGCTCGGCCCGAAGACTCTGGGGGCCGAGCGTCGGGCCGAGTTCGGAACTTCCATGCAACTCGTCGTGGGTCACCCGGTTCACTTTCGCTCGACCAAGCGCTATTCTTAACCTAATAACCACACATACCCATACAGAGTTCAGCAGATCGAAGGCCCCGCTCAGCACCTGCAGCACTCTGGCAGCGGGAGCGCTCCTGACCACGCCTGGCCCGGGGCTGGCCGCCGCCAGACCAACACCGCAGCGTGTCGGTCTGGCGGCCGCACAGCCCGCCGCGCCGCCGCGCCCCCCTGGTTCAGCCCGGCCGCCCCACACGGGGACAGGCTCCACCAGACGATCTCGGCCGCCCGTCTGCGCCATCTGAGAACGAGAGCCGCGAAGCAGCTCTCCCCGCCGTTCGGCCTAGTACACCGGAGACAGGCTCCACCAGACGATCTCTGCCGCCCGTCTGCGCCGTCTGAGAACGGGAGCCGCGAAGCAGCGCTCCCCGCCGTTCGGCCCAGTACACCGGAGACAGGCGAGCCTGGCGGCGGCCGCTGCTACAGCGAACCGCTAGCAGTGCGCTCGCTCTGAGGCGCGCGCGGCGAGAGTCGTCGGCGCTGGTTGGACTGTCAGACCCTAGCCGTCGGCGCGGGGCTGACTCACAGACTCGAGTCACACGTCTCAGACTCCAGAGAGCTGTCACACGAGAGCGGCGGTGCATAGCATTTACAATGTTCTAAGCATTACCCGGAAGTAGAGCGGACAGGTGGTCGACCTCCAGCCACAGTCAGTAAAGAGAAACCGGGGAAAATTATTTCCGAAGTTTTCCGGTTGCAGACGGCGGCTCCCGGCCAGACGGCCGCTGGCAGACCACTTCCGGTAGGACCCAGCCCGGGCACCGGCCGCCAGCTCCGTCAGTGTTGTCACGCAGACACCGCGGCCAGACCACGGGCCGACCGGGCCACACCGGACCTGCTCACGGCCGCGCGCCCGCCCCCGCCCGCAGCCGGCGCCGCGCGAGCCTTTCCACGGGAGCGCCCGCGCCGCCGGCGACAGCGAACCTCAGCACGCGTCGCCGCGCCAGTCCTCCGGAGGCGTCGCTCACGCCTCACGCACAGCCGGAGGCGTCGCTCACGCCTCACGCACAGCCGGAGGCGGCGGCGGCGGCGCGCGCCGCTCCAGCCACGCCGGCGGAAGCTGGGCGGCGCGGAGGATCCGCGCCGTCAAGGTGACCCCAGCCGGCCCACTGCCAATACGGCGGCGGCGGCGGCGGCGGCAGGTACAGCCGCACCGAGACCTAACACCAAACGGCCGGCCAGGCACGGGGAGGGGCGGAGCTGAAGCAGCGCGTGGACGGCGGATGCGCGCGCCCGGTACAGCGAAGGCTCGGGGAGGGGGAGGGGAAGGGGCATTTAAAACTTCAGCACTAAGCGTCCCGGCGGTGGACGGTAATGTTATCCTCCGGCGGTGTCTGCGGCTCTGGCGTCAACCATCGCCCCAGCCCGACGACCGTCCGACTGCCTGCGCTCCGTTCGCGGACCACCCGCCCCGTCTGGCTCTCCTCCAGCTCTGCGCGGCAACTGACCGGACCTGCCCCGTCGTCTTGCTCACCTGGCGTGCGGCTGGCCCAGACTCTCGAAGCTGGTGGCGCGGCCGCCGCTGGGCCGCTCGCCCTCCAGCCGCTTGGCGGGCGGCTCGCCGCTGCGGTCGGCCGCCTCCTCGTGCCGGCCGGTCACCGTCGCCAGCAGGTGGGAGGCCACCGCCGCGTGGATCGACTTGTCCACGCGCCTGCCGAACAAGGAGACGCACCGTCAGCATACGACATCGAACATAGAGTATTGTCTCCAAATACAATCTTGTAATCTCCAACATATAATTCAAGTTTTACGAGCCAGTCCCCGCGATTAGCACGAGCTCTTTAAGCGTTCAGAAGGTGGTAGGGGGTGGGCATCGAGGTTCTGCAGAGGTTTTCTTCTCACCCGCCGTCGCAGGCATGGCCCGACATAGCGCGGGAGCTGGGTCGCACCCCAGTCTCCCGGCGGGCCAGGCTATGGCGGCCGGCATTCACACAGGCGCCAGTCAGCACACATTCTGCCATGTCATGACAGTGGCATGCATCTTCCTCAATAATCGACAGCCACGTCTATTTGGTACGGTTTGTTTACATGGCTTACCATTACCAGTCGTATATATATATATATATATATATATATATATATATATATATATATATATATATATATATATAGACCCCGCGGCGCCTTCTCTTCTTGCCAGCGTGTGAGAGACATGCGACGTCATTAGCTTCAGCAGATGAGCGTTGCAAAGTCCCAATAGTGAACATTCGTCGCGGCATGTGATGGAAATGGAATGTGTATATATATATATATATATATATATATATATATATATATATATATACATGTATATATACACATTGTATATATATACACATACATATATATATATATATATATATATATATATATATATATGTATATACATATTCCATTTCCATCACATGCCGCGACGAATGTTCACTATTGGGACTTTGCAACGCTCATCTGCTGAAGCTAATGACGTCGCATGTCTCTCACACGCTGGCAAGAAGAGAAGGCGCCGCGGGGTCTATTTTCCCTGATGCGCGGGTTAACCAGCATGCTACCGGTACCCTGCAGCGAATATGCCCACCACTCTACAGCGATGAACCATTGTCGACACTCTTGGAGAGAGCTGACCGCCAACAGCTCGGTCTGCGCCGCCCGAAAGGAGCCTCCGGTATATTACACTCAGCCGACCCTGCGGCCGAGCCGCGGCGCGGCAATAACGCCCTCCAGTAATACACACCGCCCGTCAGCAGCCCTCTGGCCGTCAGATCAAGGCCCATCTACCAGCTGCAGCGCGTCTGAGCCGGGCTCACAGCAGCCAGGCAGGTGACGGTCGGGACCTTGGACCTGATCTGGCCAGCGTCGGGAGGCCAGCCCAGACCCGCGGAGTCCGTCGCACGCCAGGTCTGACCCGGGCCGGCCAGCGTCGCCGTCTGTGCGCCCGCGCCTTACGCACGCCAGCGGCCGTCACCGAAACACGCACACACACAGCAGGCGGCCAGACGCGCCGGGCCCGGGGTCAACAGCAGAGAGACAGACAGTGGTGCCTGGTGCGGCCAGCGCTCCGACGCTCACACATCGAGATGACAAGCGCACCTCGCCACCGGAGCCGACGCTCCAAATAGCTCGGATTAAACCCACGGCGAAGGGCGGGACGCCGTATTCGCCTGTTTCCCTTGGGTCGCCTCCAGCGTCGGCGAGGTCGCTGACGACACTCCGACACCCTTTCCCCTCCCCTTCTAGCCCAGCCGCGCGTCCAGACGTCCCCTCCCCGCCCCCGGATCAAACCGGCCGCCATTCTGGGCCACGACCTTTGGCGCCGTCGCGATGCTTGAGGGTCCGGCGTGGGCGACGCCTTTACCCCGCCCACCCCTTCCCCGACGTGGGCGATGCGGTATCGAGCCGGCCGACGTTTTGGCGGCGGGCCGGCCGGGTCCCGCAGGAGACAGGCACCGCGACACGGCTCCGAGCGCCCCCGCAGCGGGAGTGGGGTGGCAGCTGCTGCCGACGCCCACCGTGCCGGTCATGACACTGGCGGCTGCTGCCGACGCCCGCCGTGCCGGTCACGGCACTGGCAGCTGCTGCCGACGCCCGCCGCGCCGGTCACGGCACTGGCGGCTGCTGCCGACGCCCGCCGCGCCGGTCACGGCACTGGCGGCTGCTGCCGACGCCCGCCGTGCCGGTCACGGCACTGGCAGCTGCTGCCGACGCCCGCTGCGCAAGTCACGGCACTGGCAGGCCTCAGCACGACTCTCACTACCGAGTCTTGTCTCGCGCTCCCCTGATATGTCGATACAGGCTAAGAATAAGGACTCATTAAAAGACAGAGACAATCAAATCAATGACCTTTTTACTTAACAGACGTTCCTTGCTGGAACGCGAACGTTGGATCGCCATACAGAGTTGGTTCCCAAACAACTCTCGGGATTTCCACTGGTTGGTTGTAACCTTGAAGCCGGACAAGGTCGGCGGTGCACCCCGCCAGCTGCCCTCCGTGGCATCCCGCCGCCGGTGCCAATCGCTTGCTCGGCACCGCAGGTCTGCCACAATCGATGCCAATATCCGAGAGTAGCAGGCCCCAAGCCGGAGCCAAGCCCAACAGCTAAGCCGACCGTCGAGTGACAGCCGGCGGCAGTCAGCCGTACACCAGGCTCACGTGACTCTCCGGCACGTGGCGCGGGCCTCACATCCTGCCGGCGACAGCCAGCGAGAAGCCCCGCAGAACAGCCGGGCGCACGCACAGTCTGGCGCCGCTCTGCCGCCAGCTCTCCAGGCGCGCAGCGCGACCGCGTCCGGCAGCCTGCCAGGGGCAACCGGGCCGAAGCTGGTCATTGGTCAACAAACGCCGACAGGGCGCGACAGCCCGCTCGTCGTGGAAGTGTGCCGGCCTCCGCCGTCACCGCCGCCGCCGAGCACGACGAAGAGCGCTCCCGGAAGGCGACGCAAGCCGTGCAGCATTCACCCATGGACGGCGCTGAATCACGCGGACAAGGGCGGCCAATCGGCGCCAAGAACAACAACCAAAAACAGCCACCGGTCTCACGGCCGGATACAAACGGCCATCCGCTTACCCCCCCCCCCCCCTCCCCTTCCGCCCCCTGACTCTATAACAGTCAGCGCGGCCTTGGCCTCGAATACCGGGCGGTGGGGGAGGGGGGGGGGGGAAGGCACCCTCTGGCTCTGCCATGTTGGTGCCCCTTCAGAGAGTGACCTTGTTCGCCAAGGACGGCCCACTGGGCGCTGGCAAGGTCCGTAAACCAGCACGCACCGCCCTGACACGGTCACTACGCGAAGACGGGGAACAAGAAAGGTCGGTCCTTCGTCATATTCAAATTTTCCATAACCTTGGAATATTACAGCAAAAACATGGAGGGAACAAACCAGTACTGGAGAGCCCAACCCATCGTTCGGGAAGGTCAGAATATTCCCAAGCTAATCATGATCGCCATCCACCCATTCGATGCGGTTGACACAGCGACACTGACGGGCCACATAACCGCGCGTCTCCGACGTGGGCCGCTGTCGCCGTCCGGCTCGCCTGTGCTCCACCAGCGCGGGTCTCCTCCAGGAGCGGCAGCGGACCCACTCCGTGGCCCCCCCCCCCCGTCCCCGGCCCCCTCCCACGGAGGGCTAAAGCCGGGGCGCGGGGCATGGCTGAAGGTCGCCCGGTGTCGGTCCGACCCAGCGCTCCATGCATGGGGCCACTGGAGCCGCTTCCGCGTCCCGACAGCTGCCACCTCCAGCATGCCACCACCATCTGATCCCGCCGCGGCGCCCCGGGCGCTGCCAGCGGCGCCATGCATACATGATGCAGGCGACATCTCAAGGCCGCGACCCGATCGGCGAGCTGCTCCAACTCTGCCGCCCGATATAGAACATAACGGTGCGGAAGTCGCCTAGCCGTGCGCCAAACACGCCCATCCGCACGCGACACATCAGGGCCGGTTACGTGTCACACGTGCAGCACACGCCAAACGCGACACATCAGGGCCGGTTACGTGTCACACATGCAGCACACGCCAAACCATCCGCCGAGCCACACGGTTTCGTCCCAGTAAGGCCGGGTGCCGAGACCGACGCTCACGCGCCGCGCTGCCCCGCGGCAGAGCCGTCACCGGTAGCACGCGGCCCTCCCAAACCAGTCGGGCGCCGCCGCCCGCGTCAGCCATCCGTCCGCGCGGCAGGAGGTCTGTAACCAGCCGCTGACGTTTGAAGAGACCCGTGATCTCCGAGGAACGGTCCCGCCGGGCGGCAAATGCACGGCGGGTGCCGGCGGGGTGGACCCCTGCGCGTCATCCGCGAGAGGGTACGGCGGAGCGGAGGACCGCGCACAGTCCGGCACGGACCCCGTCGCGGGGAAGCCGGCGCGCGGGCGAGCTTCAGTCGGCCGCCCTATCCTCTCCGCCGCGCGTCCAGCTCGGTCAGCACCGGACGGCGGGCACACACGCCGGTGGTCAGCCTCGCACTGGGGATAGCGCTCTGTACTGAACGATCAGTGCCAGCGCCAGGGCACCAGCACGTCAGGCGCAGCATGGCCTGGCCTGAACGGTCGAGTTTTCAGCTCAATAGACCTCCGCAGCTGAGCACGAGCATGGACCAGACAGTCCAGGTGCGACAACACAGCTCCATCGTTCCCATACAGCGGGCAGATACGAGGCCCATCCACTACGGTCACGACCTTCCCATCCCCGACCGCGGACTGGGGCGGCCGCCGCCACATTCGCGGGGGCGATAGGGGTGCCGCGCGGTGGCGGCTCTCCGCGGAACCGACGCCTTCCGTCGCATGCCGCGCTCGCCTCCCCCACGCCCGCGCGCCCGTCAGCAGACTCATCCCCGCCCACCTGCGCGAGCTAGTCGCAGTGTGGCTTCGGCCCCGAGGTCGACCGACCCGCCACCCAGCGCCATCCGTTCTGCGTTCTGGCCGCCTGCTGCGCAGAAGCCCTGACCAATCATGGCGCCGCGTGCCGGGGGCTCGCCGCGCTCACGGCACTGGTGAGTCATAATCGACACAGCGCGAGGCTGGCGGCTCGCAAACTGCGCCTCCGACCGGTATCTCCAGCTGATAGCGGGCCCCTGGCGCATGCCTTGTGTTATGTGCGCAGTTCCCTGCAGCGAACCAGTTTCACAGCTTGTATCGTTTTTGCCGGCTTAGATTACTTCTCGAGATGCATACATGATAGTAGCAAGCTGAACACGCCCTGCGCATCGTACCCTCAAAGCTTCTATCTCCGTCTCTATAAGCTCTGACCTAGAGCTATCAGCCGTCCTGATCTGGTCGCTGGCCAGCCCAGCCGCGGCCGCATCGTACCACCGGAGCTTCTATCTGCTCTGTCTCTATCTCCATCTCTGTAAGCTCTGATCTATAGAGCTAACAGCCGTCCCGATCTGGCCGCTGGGCAGCCCAGCCGCGGCCGCGACCGGGCTGACCAGCACGCGGGCAGCAAGGAAAATCAGGAAGGCCCTGTGAGTACATGGAAACTCCCGTCTCGCAAGAGTTATCTCGTCAAGCCACAGCCCAGGCGATGGAGGGCTGTCAGACATATCCAGCCCCAAAATAGACAACTGCCCAGAGGCGCAGCCCAGTTGCGCGGGGGAAGGGGAAGGGGCCGACTTCCGTTTCTTGGTCCCGCGGTTTATTTTAATTTTTAGTACCGTTCGGTTCCTTATGATACACATGATACCTTATGATCCGGACGGTTCCTTATGATACACATCATCAAGCACTTACGTCTGTACGAAGTAGTGATCATTCCAACAAGTGAAGTTTGCTCTTGGCTATTTGCGTCGGTCTTCTTACGCTGAGCTCTCAGTAAGCTCGTCCCCCCTCCCAGGACAGTACTGGCTGCGCCACTGCGCCTGCCACAACCCCAAGCTGGTCCTGAGACGTGACTGCACCAACGCAAATCTCCATGACGCGCGCCACGAGGGCAGCCCACCGTCCCCCTCCCCTGCTGCTCCAGCTGGCACCGGGACCGGTCCGATCCTGTGACCCCACCTGACCCGGGCCCGTCGCCGGCCACGGCACCGACCCGGCGCCGGACGGCCGACGACGCCGTCAGATGCCGTCACGGAGAAATCGCCTGCCGAGAAACAGGCAGCCGGCCAGCGCTGACCACGGCCGTGAGCAAGCCCTCTCGGCCCGCTCCAGTTACGTCAGCCGGGTGGGGGGGGGGGGGGGGGGGGGGAGCAGCGAGGGTCTCATGGCGCCAGCTCTTGGCTCGGCCGGGCCGACCCGAAATAGCCGCCGGCGCCGCCCGCGACCCGGCCCCCGCGCCGCCCATCAGCAGCCGGAGCCGCTCCCAATCTCGCCGAACGACGCCGGCCGCGCGCTGGGAGCCGCTCCAACCGGACCGGACCGGCGCGCCACATTGCCGAGATGAGCAGCAAAGCCGAGCTCCCGGCTTGGCGCCGCGCTCTTCGGCCGGTGGCGAGCCCCGCGCGCCTCCACCCGGAGCCGAGCGGCGGCGGCAGCGCCGCTGCAGCTCCGCCCTGCACACAGTCCCGCCTCAGCGGGCGGCCGCCGGCCGGTGCACAGTTGCATCTGCAGCTCTGCAGATGGGCACACGGCAACAGACCCGGCGACATCGGCGGCCCACGTTCGGCTCAGCGGACAGGTGCTGCTGCACCAGTCGCTCTCCCGCTCCCCGTACAGGTACAGCTGCATTCCCCCGGTACAGCTGCACCCCCCCCCCCCCCCCCCCCCAGCCGCGCCGCCACGACCGACAGACAGCGTCGCTCCAGACGGCGGCGGTCCTTGTGCCGGAAACAAAGCCCGAGCCAAGCGAGGGAGACGAGGTCACGGGGACACTGGCGGCCAGTCGCCCGGCAGCCAGGGCCGGCAGCAGCGAGGCGTGCAGAGGCGCCGCGCCGTCACGCCGCCTCTGTGACAGGTCAGGCGTGTGTCGCACGCCCGCCGCCGTCGCTGCAGAGGTGCCTGCCACGGCCGCGCCGCTGCTATGTCAAGACGGCGTCGGCCCCCGCCGGCGCCCTGTGGCCGGCAGCTGACGGCGCTTCAGCGGTCAACGGAGGACAGCCCGGCGTACGGGCGGCTGGAGCCCTCACAAGCCACCCGTCCTCAGGGCAGCACGCTCGCCCAACGAGGACAGTCGAGCCGGCCGCCAACGGCCTGAAAGCTGACTGACAATTCGGGAACGACTGCAAGCTTGCTGCCTCATAAGGCGAACGACACTGTCAACACCAGCTTGGAAGGCACGGAGTCCGTCGTGGGCTGCCCCCCCCCCCCCCACCAACAATCTGTCGTCACGCTCCTGCTGACTCCGCGTCACAACGCAGCATCGCCGCCAGCCGGCGCCTGTGTGGCCCGCATGTCCCAGACCGTCGCCCTGTCCCCTAGAACACACCTCGGGCGGCTCCCCGGTTCAGCTCCAATCCAACGAGTACCGATTTCGCCACGGTTAAAGTCCCACTCACCACATTTCCACCCGGTCCCCATCCCACGAGACGTACCGCTCCAGCACGTAGGGCGCCGAGTCATCGACGAAGAGCATGTCGAAGCTGAGGTTGGGGCCGAGGTTGAGCTGGTCCAGGTCGAGCCGGTCCGGATCGAGCACGCCGTCGGCCAGCTCGGCCGTCAGCTGCGCCTGCTGCTTGCCGCATATCGGGCACATGGCGCCGTCCGTGTGTCGCGCTGGCCGCGCCGCTGCCCCGCACGCCCGCACCTTCGCACCGCCCGGTCAGGCCGCCCGGCACGCCGGCCGCCTGTCCTGTCCGCCGTCCGCTGTCCGCTGTCCGCTGTCCGCCGTCCGCTGCCGAGCGCCGGTCGGCAGGTGGCTGTCGGCTATCTGCGCTGAGCGGCCCGCTGCGTCGGCCGTCGCTATGCTGGCTCTCCGCTCGCTGCTCGCTTACTGGCCGGCCGGCCGTCAGCCGACGACGTCAGCCGGGCCGCGCACCGAGCTGATGCAACGCGCCGGCGACACTGCCAGGGGCGCCGCCAGGGAGGCGGCCGCGGCGCCACGCATGGCACGCCGCCCGGCCCGCGACCCCAGCACGCCGCAAGACGGCGCGGAAGGGGGTGAGAGGACGCCGCCCTGTGACGGCGCAGGGGCGCGCTCAGGTCCAGCGTCGGGGGGGGGGGGGGGGCGTGGCGCACCTTTAGGCCAAGGTCGCCGGCCGTGGGAGCCGCCCCGTGTCACGCACAGCGGCGGCCGTGCGTGTTCCGGTGGGCCAGGGGCGAGCCCAGGTAGGTCGATCGCGGCGGCGCAGGACGCGCCAGGCCGTCCGGATTCGCCCGAGTCGTGACGTGACGCGCGACGTGACGTGACGTGACGCTGTGCCGGGCGACCATGCCATTCATAGCAGCCGACATCAAAATTCCCCGGCTAGGCCGCATACAGTTCGGTTTTGTATAACACACCACCTGTATGTTTCATCATCGCGGTCGGCCGACAGCATAGTACAACGGACACTTGTCAATTACCGCTTGCACATTGAAAATGATGACATGCCGCTAACAACTACTTCCAAAATCAAATCTGATCAGTGGTTACAAGGGTCTATGGGCGTCCGTAACGCCAAATTCGCTTAGGTTAATTCCATCCCCATGTTAGATTCCACCAGAGCTACGCGATCCTTCGCGATCCTTCTCGATCCGCCTCGAGATCTGAGGAGACGGGACCACGTCTAAGTCAAGTACCGCGGAGCACCGTCCTCATCTGAGCAGGGCAGCCGGGCGCTCTGAGGACACGGGACCACACCTAAGCCAAGTACCGCGGAGCACCGTCCTCATCCGAGCAGAGGAGCCAGGCGCTCTGAGGACACGGGACCACATCTAAGCCAAGTACCGCGGAGCACCGTCCTCATCCGAGCAGAGGAGCCAGGCGCTCTGAGGAGACGGGACCACATCTAAGCCAAGTACCGCGGAGCACCGTCCTCATCCGAGCAGAGGAGCCAGGCGCTCTGAGGAGACGGGACCACATCTAGGCCAAGTACCGCGGAGCCCCGTCCTCATCTGAGCAGGGCAACCGGGCGCCCGAGTGCCCGTTAACACGGTGTATCGGAGTAGCCGCCCAACAATCCCGGCACGATCTGAACGTGACCCGAGCGTGACCTGACCGTGACCTGGGCGGCGGTGTCAGCCGTTCAGCGTCCATACGTCTGAGGAAGCGTTCTCCCGAATGCAGTGGGCGGCAAAGCGTGCGAGGCTCCGGCCGTCGCGCTGTCCCGGTCCGAGAACTCAGCCCGCCCCCCACCGCCGCCGCCGCCGCCGGCTGTGCCGGTGAGTCACAGACCGCCGGTGGCGCCTGGGGCGATGACGGGGCTCCCGCGGCGAGGGCCCCGCCCCAGCTGTAAGGGCCCCGCCCCAGGCCTCCGGCTGTAACCGGACCTCCCCCGCCGCCGCCTCTTCCGTCGAGCCGCCTCCCCCGGCCACCGCCTGGCCGCGCCGCCGCGCCGCCGCGCCGTCGCACCGGCGTCGCCGAGCTCGGCAGATCGCCGCCGTCAGCAGTCGTCATCGCTGAACCGGTCGGGCAGCCAAGGCCAGGGACTGGCACGGGACGAGCCGTGGACGGGTCACAGCCGCCGCCGCTGAAATTCCGCCCGCATCAAACACCCTCTGGCCTTTCGGCGAGAACTAGCACGGCGGGGCCCTCGACTGCCCGTGTCGCTGATGCCGGGGTGACACCGCAGTCGGCGCACGCACTCTCAGTCCTCTCGCGGTCTCGCTGAGAACGGACAAACACAGCACCTTCTCGACTTCCTGGACATCCCGACGTTCAGCGCCACAGGTCCAGAACCCACGCGCCCGTGTCATGCATGCGTAACTGGCATGCTGTGACCGGCAGTATCCCTCAACGAAGCTCATGTCTTCCCAGTCGACGATAATCCTTCAGGGCTGCTCTCAGACTGGATCTGAGCAGGGCTGGAGCCTGTCCCCTCTCACGGCCCCTCTGCCGACAGAACCGGAGCCTGCCCCCTCTCACGGCCCCTCTGCCGACAGGACCGGAGCCTGGCCCCTCTCACGGCCCCTCCGCCGACAGGACCGGAGCCTGCCCCCTCTCACGGCCCCTCTGCCGACAGGACCGGAGCCTGTACCCTCTCACGGCCCCTCTGCCAGCAGGATCGGAGCCTGCCCCCTCTCACGGCCCCTCTGCCGACAGGACAGGATCCTGTACCCTCTCACAGGTCCCTCCGCCAACAGGACCGGAGCCTGCCCCCTCTCACGGCCCCTCCGCCGACAGGACCGGAGCCTGTACCCTCTCACGGCCCCTCTGCCGACAGGATCGGAGCTTGCCCCCTCTCACGGCCCATCTGCCAACAGGACCGGAGCCTGCCCCCTCTCACGGCCCATCTGCCGACCCGCCCCTTTCCATGACCTCCAGACACGGCTCCACTCCAGACCGCGAGGCCAGCGGACCTCACAGAGCTCCGGATACAGACCGCGGGACACATCTCGTCCACCAGAGGGGAGAGGCCAGCACGGGGTGTCTGTCGACCTGGGAATCTGTCGACCTGCCCTCCAAGCGACGCTTTAAAATGGAAAAAACGTAGCTATCGCCCCACTACACACCGACAAGTGGCCAGGACAATAAACTGCCAGATACAGGGCCGTTCAAGTGCGAGTCCACACGGCAGTCTTTATCGAGACTTGACGGATTGCGGGCCGAGTGGGGCTGACAGGGGACAAGTGCTGCCAGTTAAAAAATTATGTGCAGCGTCGGGTGCGAAGTTCGAGCCAGGTCGGCTGAGCCCGATAGGGGGGGGGGGGGACTAGTCGCCATAGGGGCCGTCCAGGCTCAAGTGCGCCGCCGAACCGGCATACGTAACCGTACGTCGGTTCGGCCCGCACATGGCTCCCTGACACCTGCGTGAACACGGGACGCCAGTCGCACCAGTACGAATACATGCCCGGTCTGCACCGGTCCTCACGCTGAACTCTGCCAGCAGCCCGCATCCTCAAACCAGTCCGCTTCAACCAATACCCACATCCTCAAACCAGTCCGCTTCAACCAATACCCACATCCTCAAACCAGTCCGCTTCAACCAATATCCACATCCTCAAACAAGTCCGCTTCAACCATTACCCACATCCTCAAACCAGTCCGCTTCAACCAATATCCACATCCTCAAACCAGTCCGCTTCAACCATTACCCACATCCTCAAACCAGTCCGCTTCAACCAATACCCACATCCTCAAACCAGTTCGCTTCAATCAATTACCTGAGCGACGGCCAGCCGGTTCGGTCCTAACAGCTTCCCTATCTGTCCTATCCTAACAGTCCGGTCTGTCGGCCGATCCGCGCCGCCGCGGTATCCAGAACCCCGGACGGTCCCGCCAGGTCAGGCTAGGCTACGTCAGATCAGGTCAGGCCTGAGACGCATCACCGGACGACCGCCCCGCCCCCCTCCCCCGTCCACCGGCGGATCGGCGCCGCCGTCTGGGGACAGCCGCCCCGCCCCCCCCCCCCCCGTCCACCGGCGGATCGGCGCCGCCGTCTGGGGACAGCCGCCCCGCCCCCCCCCCCGTCCACCGGCGGATCGGCGCCGCCGTCTGGGGACAGCCGCCCCGCCCCCCCCCCCCCCCCGTCCACCGGCGGATCGGCGCCGCCGTCTGGGGACAGCCGCCCCGCCCCCCCCCCCCCGTCCACCGGCGGGATCGGCGCCGCCGTCTGGGGACAGCCGCCCCGCCCCCCCCCCCCCCGTCCACCGGCGGATCGGCCGCCGCCGTCTGGGGACAGCCGCCCCGCCCCGCCGTCTGGGGACAGCCGCCCCGCCCCCCGCCTCTCGCCGTCCTCTGCCTCGGCTGACGCAACACGGCGTTGGTCCGCTCCGGACCCTCCGCGAACCCTGTGACGTCGCGGCCGGCCGCCGCGCCGAAAAATACGCAGGAAAGCCGCAGGAGGGTCCGAAGAGTGGAACAGCGACACGAACGGTACCAGGGGCCGTACGCGGTCATCGGCGGAACACGCGACGCAGACACCGCGACGCAAAGAAAACCGGGAGTGTTAGATGCCAGAGTCACACCAGTCCTGGCCTCTCACCAAACCGGCTGAATTACCAGTGAATATTGGGGGAATATATCACCACTCATTACGTAATTATCCATGTCTACATTTCTCGTTTTTGGGAGCCCGGGGGAATGTTACGGAGAACGCGTACATATGCATTGGACAACATAAATGCCATTTTTCGGGTATTGGTGGTTTAGTTCTGTCGATACATGCATTTACATCCACGGTGGCAGAAAAAGTCAAAGCAAGACAAATTATCAATCGAAAGTATTCGTCGGTTTAATTCTTATGCATAAAGGAATGCATTGAGTTGCGGAACATTATGCAGGTTCTCAAAAATGGCTGGAAACTACGACAAAACACCAAAGTAAAACAAAAGGGTACGCCAATGACAACAAACATAAGCAAATGGTGGAGTGCACATACTGTACAACGAAGTGTCATAGCATGACAAGTCATTGTGGTCCGGTTGTTTTTTTATCTGTCGCACACTGCACGTGACTGGCTTCTGCTCGGATACGGCTGTAACTAACAAACGCGCTGCAAATCTGACAACGCGGGTGATGCGCGACCAGCAGGCCCACGAAAAGACACCGTCCATCAGAGTTGTTGTTTTCTTCCCGAGCTGTGGCAGGTCAGATCTCGCCGGGGGTCGCCCATTGGAAACTACCGTATCGGACAACGGCCACTGAGCGTCGACAGGGTATCAGCGGACGCGGCGGTGCAATCCGCAAGGTGTGCCCAACGGCGGGAAGGCCGCTGATGACGCGCAGAGGCCGTCCCGGTGCGTCGCATCAGCTGCGGCGCCAGCCGCTGCCACGGAACACGGCCCCAAACGACGGGTCCCGGTGCGTCGCATCAGCTGCGACGCCAGCCGCTGTCACAGAACACGGTCCCAAACGGCGAGTCCCGGTACGTCGCATCAGCTGCGGCGCCAGCCGCTGCCACGGAACACGGCCCCAAATGACGGGTCCCGGTACGTCGCACCAGCCGCGACGCCAGCAGCTGGCACAGAACACCGCCCCAAACGGCGGCGAACTCTGGCCGGTCATAAACTTCTGTCGACATGTCTCGGACTATATGTCCCCATTCCCTGTTGTCATTCAGACTTAACGACGCACTGGGTAGCTGAGGAGGGCGTATACCGTCGTCTGCCTCTCGTCCTGACAGGAAGGGCGGGCACCGCGGGAATTGAACCTCGCGCCTCCATGGTTTCCCAGATGCGCAGCTGAAGCACTGCTCCACCGCTGCCTCTGTCCCAGCTCCTCACCCTCCTCGCACTGGCAAAGGCTTCTGTTGTTGTTGGTTGGGGCGTGAGAGCGCGTTGACTGCCCGGGTCATTTTACGCCGGTGAGGGTTCATGTGTGCCGCTGCAAATACGGCAGCGATGCTGCGCGATACGTCCATACACCTGTGCAGAAAACCGACGACTTTTGGCTGTTGTTTGTCACTCGGCTTTTCGGACGCCGTGACTCCATGATCCTTTGACGCCCAAAACTGACGTCGCCTTTAACTGCCAGCCAAAAGCTTGTCATGCCAAAACATTTGTTTCACCGATCACTGTGCGGCGATCTCCTGCTGAGCGGATCTGCCGCCTCGAACCGACACACGCTGACCAATCGCAGCCCGACTCTGCCCACCACGCCCATCTGACAGCAAAAGGCCCTGCGGCTCCCACTCGCATTCTGACAGAAGTCAGGCTGGCGAGTTCTTCCAAGCTTCCCACAGCTCTAATGCCTTCACCTGGCTGATCAATGTGACGACGTTTTACGCTGAAAGACGACGTAATCTCGACTGCTGGGTACGGTTAAACGAGCCCGCATGTAACAACAAAAAAGATCATGGGCTTATTTCACAATGCGTCGCACTTCGCAGCGTCGCAACCGCTCCCAGAATAATCAAGCGTCAAACGAAATAAAACTTCATGCACCAGATCAAGTCAGAGCCTCACTTGACGGGGTCATTTTTTCTCTTCTAAAACCGCCGTGCCGTACTGCCGCTCCATTTCTGCGCCGGCCTGTTGTGAGATCTCCCACGCACCTGGCCCATCTCCACGCCGCAGCTATTTCGGAGCCGGCAGCGTAGCGCGCCCACCGCGTGAGCCAGCACGCTTCCCTGCTGGCGCCAGCTTCGCCAGCTGGCGCGGTAGCAAAGCTGCATTGAAAGCGACACCGCCGGCGCCGCTGGCCGGCTGCGCAGTATCAACTGCCCCGCAAAATAACCCTCTGATGTCCCAGCTCAAACACGCTCCGAATATCCCGCTGAAATGGACCTCCTTGGCCGTCCCGGGCAACTTTGTTCTGACGCAATGAGTGGGAAAGTTGGGTTAGTTTGTAAATACGTGACGACGCTGTTCGACGCGCAGTTTGCCCCACTCAAACTGGACTAGAGACGCAGGTGTGCTGGACCGCTGCGTGCTCCACCGCGACTCAGTGATGCAATGTTGCTGCATGCCAGATTTCGACAACCAAGCCCTCGTGTACTCAGCGCAGACAACTGTGTGGATCCCAAACACCAAGGTGAATACTTAGATACAACTTAAGAATAACTAGAAATTTATCGGTAACATTTCAATACCATCCTGAACCGCAACATATCCCCAGGACATGCATGAACACATCCCAAATCCAATCGCAAGAGATCCCTCAGTTCATTAGATGCCTTGCTTTAGCCAAATCAAACCCGCCACCGGCCGACATCAATATGCCATTTACTGTCGCTTGTTGTACCTGATGTAGCACATTGCCATTTTAAAGTCAGTTTGTGGAAGCTACGCAGCCACAGGCAGACATTTCAGAGAGCTAGCTTTCACGGGCAGAACTATCACAACTGCAGCAAGAGTCTGCACCTCCCAAGCGTAACTTGGGCGGGGAGGGGGATGGGACATCCGCATCCAGCTTTAATTACCCTAAAGGTCAACTGAAACAGTTTCTGTCAAATTGCACTCTTACAACCCTGTCAAGAAATTGGATGGTGGATCCCGGATCACGAAAGGCACTTATACAAGCTTATAACCAGCAGACCACCTGTTGACGCTAAACCACCTCCAGCAGCCCCACGGAAACCCCGTCGCTCGGCGGCGCCTAGCTCGCCGACGCGGGCGCCGCCGCTCGGTTCGGCCACTGACCTGTGTGGGACGTCCCCCGCCCCGGGCGGCGCCGCGGCCGCCGGGCCCATCGAGCCGAAGAGCGAGCGCATCACTTCTGACCAGCCGTCGGACGGGCGCACGGGTCTGGCTAGGTCAGGTCAGCGGGGTGGCGCGGCCGGGCTGGAGGGCGAGCCGGACCGGCGGCGGCCTTGACAGAGAGTGAAGCCGGCCACCGCCCCGGCCCGCTACTTATCGCCGCGCGCCCGGTGCAGATGAGGCTCCCCTCCCCTCCTCTCGCTATCGGCGAGGAGGGCCCGCCCCCCGACCCGACGCCCGACCACACGGCGTCCAGGTCAACACAGGTCAGCTGAGCGTGACCACAGCTGAGGTTAACGGAGGTCGGCAGGTGGTGACCGGCAACCAGGTCAACAAACGCCAGCACGAGATGGGAGGAGGCCGGAGCCAACAGGTCGGGCGACACGAAGCTGAGGTAAACAAAGGCCCAAAGGCGTTGGCAAGAGGCCGCCCTTGTAAGCGTCTATGCCACGCATACAAGGCTGAAGTCCAAAACGTCCCGAGAGGAAAACTGGCGATCACGCAGCTGTACAGTAGAATCAAAGCGATCAACAATACAACAAGGTGCCCGAGGTCAACCAGGGTTAAAACATGTCAGCACCAGGTCATGAGGTCAGCAGGGGACAGCATAGGGCCGAAGATGACAGGTCCATCAGCTAACAGGCAGACTTGCAAGAGCCCAGCAGAGGGTTGTTTTCAGCATTGGGTTGGGCTCAACACAGGTCCGCAGTTGGCCGGCCGACGAACCAGGTCAACGCCGGCTAACCTGCTCGGCCCGAAGCAGGCTGCAAGCGCTGATACCAGTCCGCAACGGTCACACAAAGGCCAATATGTGTGCGTTTGGCCGCCAATTTCGTAGCGACCGCCTTGGTTTACCGGGAGATGCTCATACCGTCACAGGTATTCAGAAGTGCGCTTTCCGCTAACAAGATGCTCAGACCGCAGAAGGTGTACACAACAAGGACGGCGCCGTGTCGCAAGGGGAGTGACAACGTGGCGAGAAAGACGGGGTCATCAACCCACTCCACATGTCAAGTGCGTCAGCCATGACTTGTATGCCATTATCTTTACGGTGCCCAGCGCTCGCGACTCACAGAGCCTGGCCAGAACACTAACCAGCCGATAATCGCGCTTTGGATAACCTTACCTTATCCGATGCAATCAAACCGGTAATCGAATCCTAGCATATCTCAAATCTTTCCCTTTGAAAGATTAAAGTTGAAATACACGCATCTGGAGTAGCTTGGGCGTAAATACTCACTAGAAAGCGCTATTTTGTAACTGAGCAATACTGAATAAATGTCTCGCTTCCTGTGCATTTATTTGGGAGTTGGCAGTAAAGTGCGACACAAATGCCGACCTTGATGCGGCCGCAACTGCAAAGAGCGCAACGCTTACCCGCAGTGCCGTGACTGGCGGCACCCATCAGAGGTCATGTGGTCAGACCGGGGTCGACGGACGGGCCCGCGGGTCAGCCGCCTGGGCGCAGTCAACACACGACAGCCGGTGTGGCGGCCAAGCGCCGGCTGGCAGCACCACGTGACTGCACCAGGCCGACCGTTCTTCATTCACCCCGACCCCGGATGACCCCGCCGTCCTGACTCGCTGGCAGCATCACGTGACTGCACCAGGCCGGCCGCCCTTCATTCCCCCCGACCCCGGATGACCCCGCCGTCCGACAACATCCGGTCAACACGGCGGCATCCCACGCGGCCATCAGCACTCCAGCCGACCCAAAACTCCGGCGTCATCGCAACACACGCGCCAGGCAGACACAACCGGCCGCGCGCCGCCGGTGGCGCCATCCCCATCATGACGCTGACACAGCCCCGCCCCTCACGAGGTGGGCCGGAGGGCGCAGCACGCATCCTCAGGCGCCCCCAGCGCCGCCGGTGGTCAAAGCTCAGTGTCCGGAGAGGACACGGGCCGCCCGGCCGCTCCCTGGCCCGCCTTCTCGGCGCGCCGCCACTCGACCTTCTGCGCCTCTCTGTCCGCCGCACGGACACACCGGGGCCACACCTCCCCGCAAAACACCGGCTCCGCTAATGGTGTTTATAGGTCGTTAATTACGGGCGGCGGCGGCGCCGCGGGGGCCCCGATAGCCGCCGAGACGCGGCCCGATAGTCCGGCAGCAGGGTGGACGCTGCGCCCTATCTGGCATGGGGCGACCCTCGAGCGACTCGAGCGCCCGCTGGCCCCTGTCGGCCCTCTCAGCTCCGGATCACTGACGTCAGACGCCAGCCGATAGCGGCCGACAGTTGACCCCCTCGAGGGGCGCGTGACCAGGGATGGGACGCCGGATCCGACACCGACGGACCGGAGAGGGACGGGACGGGGCCGGCGGGGAGCAGCGCATAGGCCAAACCGCCCGACCCGCCCCAAAGAGAACAGGCCACAGCTCAGCCAGCGCCGCCCCAGCCGACCTCAAATGCACGGACGACATCAGCGTGGAGCCGTCCGCCCCGGACCGATGGTTCCCCGTGACTGAGGTGGCTCACATACTCTGCAGCTGAGCTCATCCGGCAGCATCTCCGGCTCCCAGCTCACAAACGACTGTCCCAGCTGCAGCCGGCGCCAGCGGAGCCATGTCGGCGCAAACGTGCTTAACGTTCAGTCTCCCAGTCACAGCAGCAGCTGGGCCACACCGGCCTCAGCACAGCAGGTCACACCAGCAGCTGGGACCACACCGGCCTCAGCCCACCGGTGAGCTCTGCTCTCACAGCGCCACAGAGGCGGCGCAAAACAGTCGTCAATACTGCCCACGCTGGCCCAGCCGCCTGCCCACCCGTCTGGGTCTAGTGGCGATGTCTGCACCCTCGGCCGGCACCGCTGCCCGAGCAGTGAGCTGCGAAAGAGGCGCCGCGAGAGAGAGAGAGAGAGAGAGAGAGAGAGAGAGAGAGAGAGAGAGAGAGAGAGAGAGAGAGAGAGAGAGAGAGAGAGAGAGAGAGAGAGAGAGAGAGAGAGAGAGAGAGAGAGAGAGAGAGAGAGAGAGAGAGAGAGAGAGAGAGAGAGAGAGAGAGAGAGAGAGAGAGAGAGAGAGAGAGAGAGAGAGAGAGAGAGAGAGAGAGAGAGAGAGAGAGAGAGAGAGAGAGAGAGAGAGAGAGAGAGAGAGAGAGAGAGAGAGAGAGAGAGAGAGAGAGAGAGAGAGAGAGAGAGAGAGAGAGAGAGAGAGAGAGAGAGAGAGAGAGAGAGAGAGAGAGAGAGAGAGAGAGAGAGAGAGAGAGAGAGAGAGAGAGAGAGAGAGAGAGAGAGAGAGAGAGAGAGAGAGAGAGAGAGAGAGAGAGAGAGAGAGAGAGAGAGAGAGAGAGAGAGAGAGAGAGAGAGAGAGAGAGAGAGAGAGAGAGAGAGAGAGAGAGAGAGAGAGAGAGAGAGAGAGAGAGAGAGAGAGAGAGAGAGAGAGAGAGAGAGAGAGAGAGAGAGAGAGAGAGAGAGAGAGAGAAACAGCAGCAGCAGCAGCGTTCAGAAGCAAACATCGGCTACTTTCCCAGCACGCCGCGCCGCTAGAGCCGGTACCAATGTCGGTCTCCCGCCGTCTGCTGACGACAAGCCGGCGCCGGAGGCAGCGGCCGCCGCCAGGGGCCAGGGCCGCTGCATACGCGAGGCGCCCCGCCCGGCCGCGCCTCCCGGGTCACGTGATGTCACGTGATGTCCGTCACGTGATGCTGACGGTGCGCACTGCGGCGGACGTTGCGGCTGGTCCGGAGCGCTGCTCGGAAGCCACTCCCAGCCGTGCAGCCGGCACGCGCGCGCTCCTCGGCGCTGCGGGGGCCCGGGGAGGGCGTAGTGAGTCACGGCCGCGCCTGCGCCTCTCATCGCCGGCTGACGGCGGAGCCCCGTCACAACAGTGACTAATCCAATGACAATATTGGCCGGTCCTTCGATCACTGTTGTTCTGTTTAAGCCGATACGTCTCGCGGCACCAAACACAATTTGCCATCAGGCGGATGGCACAGTGGAAGCGATAGTAGTGCAATACGTAACGCGAATGCCAACCGAGTCCGCATCTTTCACTTCGCGCCACCAGCCTTGCCACCGCCGCACCAAGGATAAGCCCGTGCGAGTCTGTGACGAGCTAGCGCACGGCCGGCAGCGCGGGGTGGCGGCGGACGCCGCGGCGCGCAGCGCTCTCCGGAAGTGATCTGACAGGTGACGGGGGTGAGTGACCCCGGCGCCACCGACCGCGCGCCGCCCACCGGCGTCTCATCCGCCGCACTCTATCGCCCCCCCCCCCCCCCCTCTGCAGCGCTCCGCTTCAAGGTATTCATGTGCCGTGCGCTCTCATGGCCACGCGCATGAAATTGGTGATGGCTTTGTTAAGCCCAACTTTCGGGACGTCGCGAGCTTCAGATACGCTTGGGACGTCGAGAAATGTCGGACGGATGCGTCAAGGAGTGCCGTGCGTTGTCACTGTTGGCGTTACGTTAGTCATACAGTAGTTAACTTCATTCACGCTCCTTTCCAACTGTTAGAGCAGAAAGGGGTCAATATTTTCCTAACCTCCTGCATGATTTACAGCTAAGGCTTCGACAGTATAAACAGCCGGGTGACAGATGAGCACGAGTGATTAGGAGCGGCTCCAGTGATTTCGGGGAAAGGCTGTCAATCACAGCCACGGCACCAGATTTACGCCTGGCAATAGCCTTGCAGGCCTGGTCACGACTTCACGGAAACAGGCCGATAGGGTCAAACGACCCGTACCCGTGGAAGCCTCTACCACCCGTGGTCCCCGCCATGAACCGGACGCCAACCAGTGACCCCGGCCGCACCCAGCAGGCCCGCGCGAGCGCCGGGGAAGACCAAGTCACGTGGCCGCGGTCGCAGGTCGCAGGATGGTGCGCCCGGGCGGGCCACCATCTGTCGTTCCGCTGGAGCCGGGCAGCGCCGCGCTGGAGCCCACATCGATATCACGCCCGCCCTGTCACCGCGGCATGGTGACGGCTCCGCACTCCCCCGGCCGTCACCGCGGCATGGTGACGGCTCCGCACTCCTCAGCTGCCACCGCGGCATGGTGACGGCTCCGCACTCCCCGGCCGCCAACGCGGCATGGTGACGGCTCCGCACTCCCCGGCCGCCACCGCGGCATGGTGACGGCTCCGCACTCCCCGGCCGTCACCGCGGCATGATGACGGCTCCGCACTCCCCGGCCGCCACCGCGGCATGGTGACGGCTCCGCACTCCCCGGCCGCCACCACGGCATGGTGACGGCTCCGCGTTCCCCGGCCCGCCACCGCGGCATGGTGACGGCTCCGCGTTCCCCGGCCCGGGCGCGGCTCAGATCGCCAGAGCTCGGTTCACGGGACGAGCCCAGTCCTGGCCCGGACCCAGCTGCTCCTCGGACTCATGCCGTGAGTCGCCACGTCTGGCTGGTCGCGCTGTACCAGCTGCAGCCGACCGCGTCACCAGGCGGCGGTCTGCCCCAGCGCGCCTCGGAGACACCGGGTCAAACACTGTCGGGTGTGAGTCAGCGTCAGACTTCTCCGGGCAGTCCTTCACTACCGAGCCTTCAGCGGACCAGCCAGTCTAGACCGTTGTGCCACAACGAAGTGGCGTCGCCATTTATTAGGCCAAGCCTGAGCTGTGACTCACGAGAGGAATTACGGAAATAGTTGTACCTGTATTTACTCGGTAGAGACGCAGCCGTAAACGACCCGCGGTTTTTGTGAGCGCGTTCATACTTGGTGACTGTGGAATGCTTGCGCCGCCGGCCAGCGCCGCCAGAGTACATGCTCGTCCACGGCCGAGCCGAGCCGAGCCGAGCCGAGCAGCGGGCGGCCATGTACGCTGGTGGCCGACAGAGGCAGGGACAGCGGCAGGAGCGGGCCGCCGCAGACGAGCTCTGTCCACGGCCGGCCGGGCTGCGCCGCACGCGGCGACGGCGCTGCACCTGGCTGGCCAGGGTCTGACTGTCCGGCACGGCCGGCCGGGCGCGAGTGGGACCCCGGCCGCCATCGGACCGTCAGGAGAGCGCAGCCGACAACGCACGGGCGCCGCAGCGCGCCGAGCGCAACATCCCGTCCCGCACCGCGCCCGGCAACGGCGCCACGCCACGCAGCCCAAACAGCTTCCGTGGGAGCACAGCGCTCCCATGGCACAGAGGGCCAGCGAAACCAGACCGGGGAGGACAACGGGCATGCTCTTCACTGTTCAGCGCTGCAGCAAAAGCAGTAATCTGCACTGCGATGCAGCTACAGCGTAGTAGTATAAACCGCCTTGTAGTGAAGCAGCTGCGTTACGGCCTGGCCACACTTGGCAGACAAAAAACTGCCGCAGGAACGGCTGCACAAGCGCGAGGTATGCTTCACAACATTGGATTAATGAAGGCCGCTTAAAACCGACGAACTTCCCCTGTCACCAGTATTCTCGCTCGCTCCCATCGTCGGAGTACAGTATAGCAAGGGACTGTGTCACGTGACGCGGTGCTTAGCCAGGGGAACGCATCCCCCGCCGCGCATCCGAGGCTGTGGCGGCACCGTGTCTCGCAGCCAGCACCACACGCAAACCCCGCATCAACATATCCTGGCGTCTTCACCGGAGAACAGTGCAACGTTGTCAGAGCAAAGCACTGCGGCGCGGACCTCAAAACAAAACCCCAGCGGCTGCGTCCAGCCTTCGCCCTTCACGTACGTGGCGGGCTCCATCGACGCCCAATGTACCCCTCTCCACACCAGTCCGGCCGCCGCCCTCTCAGCCATGACACGGAGTGACCGCCGCCGGGCAAGGTCACTTTCTGTGGCCGCGCGGTGCACAATGGCCGCCGCCGGAAGTGGAGCTTTTCCGGCCGCAGTGCCGCCGCGGCCGGATCCGGCGCCGGATTGCCCCCGGGGGGCGGCAGCCCCAGATGTCACCAGCTCTCGAGATCGATACGGCTGCGACACCGGCAGCCCTCCGCCGCTAAGGAGACGGCCTCAGACGTGACGCCGTCGGCAGCGCTCCGCCGCCGAGGACACGGTCTCAGATGTGACGCCGTCGGCAGCGCTCCGTCGCCGAGGACACGGTCTCAGATGTGACGCCGTCGGCAGCGCTCCG
Source organism: Pollicipes pollicipes (assembly GCF_011947565.3). Taxonomy (NCBI): domain Eukaryota; kingdom Metazoa; phylum Arthropoda; class Thecostraca; order Pollicipedomorpha; family Pollicipedidae; genus Pollicipes; species Pollicipes pollicipes. Next base: position 14,970,600 of record NW_023596805.1, on the reverse strand, counting down.
TCGCCGAGGAGACGGTCTCAGATGTGACGCCGTCGGCAGCGCTCCGCCGCTGAGGAGACGGCCTCAGACGTGACGCCGTCGGCAGCGCTCCGCCGCCGGGGAGACGGCCTCAGATGTGACGCCGTCGGCAGCGCTCCGCCGCTGAGGAGACGGCCTCAGACGTGACGCCGTCGGCAGCGCTCCGCCGCCGGGGAGACGGCCTCAGATGTGACGCCGTCGGCAGCGCTCCGCCGCTGAGGAGACGGCCTCAGACGTGACGCCGTCGGCAGCGCTCCACCGCTGAGGAGACGGCCTCAGACGTGACGCCGTCGGCAGCGCTCCGCCGCTGAGGAGACGGCCTCAGATGTGACGCCGTCGGCAGCGCTCCGCCGCTGAGGAGACGGCCTCAGATGTGACGCCGTCGGCAGCGCTCCGCCGCTGAGGAGACGGCCTCAGATGTGACGCCATCGGCAGCGCTCCGCCCCCGAGGAGACGGCCTCAGATGTGACGCCGTCGGCCGTGCGACGCATCGGAACGAACTCTTAACGAACTAAGTTCACGCCCCTCTGGCGTCTCTCCTGGAAGTTTCCGAGTATCTGCCTGCGACATGTCTGTACATAATGTCGTATTGCCTGATGAGCTACGACGAACAAATGTACAGAAATTTCGCACGGTAGAAATACGGATAAACCACGTAGCGGGCTACAACATCAGTTGTGTGCACCAACAGTGATGACTGGAGATCTCACAGTTGCTAATGACCTTACCGAAAGTCATTTAGGGCCTTGGTAAAACCTTTCATATACTGACAATGATATAACATTCCTTCTAAGACATTATGTAACCAGCCAACGTGAACTGAGTGTGGCCAAGGATACTGCAAAAGGTCACGCTTCACCCAGTGTACAACAAGTTCAAACCTCGCATCTGTACACAGTAGGGCACTTGGCCTCAAACAATGCACCAGTAAACCTAAGTAAAAGACGAGTTTTTTGCACGAGGATATCCAGGGTCACTATCAAGACATGTCATGGAATAGCCTCAGCCGATCTCGCCCACAGCCTTCGGGGACGGCGCTGATACAAGTGACCTGTGACGTCAGCAACCTATCATTAAGTGATGCTAGTGACCTGGACGCAACTTTGGCATTCACAAAAAAAGGGCGTGAGAAGCCCGGCAGCTGTACTAGTCCAGTCCTACAATGGCCCCCCGCAGGTGGCGGGCTCTGCCAGCGGGGCGACCGGACGGCTGCTCACTGGGCACCGGGCGGCCAGCTGAGACCACCAGACCGCCGGTCCAGCGCCGCACTCCCGTCACCGCGACACAGTGTCAGCCTGTGTCACGCCCCGCCACGCATCACGCCACGGACCGCTGGTGCGCTCCCGGCCGGCCGTGATCGAATGGCTGCCCCGCCAACAACACCTCGGTCTGCCGCGGTACATGCCAGCCCCCGTGATGTCCTCCCGGTCTGCCGCGGTACATGCCAGCCACCGTGATGTCCTCCCGGTCTGCCGCGGTACATGCCAGCCCCCGTGATGTCCTCCCGGTCTGCCGTGGTACATGCCAGCCCCCGTGATGTCCTCCCGGTCTGCCGCGGTACATGCCAGCCCCCGTGATGTCCTCCCGGTCTGCCGCGGTACATGCCAGCCCCCGTGATGTCCTCCCGGTCTGCCGTGGTACATGCCAGCCCCCGTGATGTCCTCCCGGTCTGCCGTGGTACATGCCAGCCCCCGTGATGTCCTCCCGGTCTGCCGTGGTACATGCCAGCCCCCGTGATGTCCTCCCGGTCTGCCGTGGTACATGCCAGCCCCCGTGATGTCCTCCCGGTCTGCCGTGGTACATGCCAGCCCCCGTGATGTCCTCCCGGTCTGCCGCCCGCCCGCCCCAAGGCACAGCGTCACGGTCTGTCGTGACCGCCGGCAGACCCCGGGGCACAGCGTCACGGTCTGCCGTGACCGCCGGCAGACCCCGGGGCACAGCGTCACGGTCTGTCGTGACCGCCGGCAGACCCCCGGGGCACAGGGTCACGGTCTGTCGTGACCGCCGGCAGACCCCGGGGCACAGCGCCACGGTCTGCCGTGACCGCCGGCAGACCTCGGGCCACAGCGTCACGGTCTGCCGTGACCGCCGGCAGACCTCGGGCCACAGCGTCACGGTCTGCCGTGACCGCCGGCAGACCCCGGGGCACAACGTCACGATCCCACACGCCACGACTCAAGTCCGGAACTCCCTGATCCGCTGTGACCGCTAAGAGGCCCCGAGGGCGTGCGAGCCACGACGCCACGCGACGTCCTTCGGACCGCGCGTGACAGGCGAGCGTGCTGTGGCCGGTGGCGCGTCACGCGGCGGGAACCCCGCCGGCAGGGCGCCTGACTCGGACCCGCACACCGAAGCTGTCGTAAGGTGCGCGGACTTTCCGTGGGCGTTTCGATGACTTCACACCGCTCGAGCTCAGATTGTGGGTCGTTGTTGCCGTAGCATTGGATTGGGACACCGCTGAGGTCACCCGCGCAACAGCTGCGCAGATGTCGCAGGCACGACACAGGTCTAAGTATAGCGATGTGAAAGGCGCAGTGGACGTTTGTCCTCTGCGCATCAGACGACCCGACGCGGTAAGCTGGGGACCATCTTTACGGGCTTTCAGACAGTCACGACAAGCCGCCTCAGTGCCAGGCACGCACCAGAGCGCAGCCGGGCTCGCAGCTCAGCTCCGAGTCCCGTCACTGCCAGCTGCGCTTCAGTCAACCCCGGGAAGTCTGTGAGCCACATGGTCACTAAAACACGCTTACCAAGACTTCTCTGCAGAAAAAACCCGGCCCCGCGAAATGCGTAAGCTGCACGGCTTCCATTTCCCGTGCCAGCATTCATTCATTTCTAATGGGCTGAATAAGAGATCATCCGACCACCCATGAACACAACTCCCCACAGGGCTGAGCCAATCCGGTTTGCCGGACAGAAATCTGATAGCAATCTTGTTCTGTGCCAAGACGCCGGGTTACGCAACATCACGTTCCGAGCCTAAAGTCGTGACGATACGCGCCGCATGCCAGCCCCCAACACAGTCGGATGACGGCATCCCGCGATACGCCTTCTGATAAGAGATGAGAGCATACGCACAGATCACGTGTGAAATGCCGGTATTTCATCACCCATCCTCACCCGTCATCACGTCACATGTCGAGCCTGTGTGCCTGTGCCAGCGGGAGGCAAGCCCGTAACTAGTGAAGACAGCTTCCTGTCCCACTGAACGTCCGTGAGAATGTTCGAAGGCCGCCACCCATGCGCTGCAGACAACGCCACCGGCTATAAACACTACTAACTATGAGCCGACTGAGTGCAGAAGCCCAGCCAATCTAGAGCGGTATGCGTGGTGGCAGCCGCTCACGATCTGTCTCAGTCCGGCCGAGCCGACTGAGTGTAGAAGCCCAGCCAGTCTAGAGGGGTATGCGTGGTGGCAGCCGCTCACGATCTGTCTCAGTCCGGCCAAGCCGACTGAGTGTAGAAGCCCAGCCAGTCTAGAGGGAGGAGCGAGCGGCTGAGGAGCGGCGCCAGCTGTCCAGGGTGGCTGAGGAGCGGCGCCAGCTGTCCAGGGTCTCCTGAAAACGGACCCGAGTGTCGGCGGCCGGCCTGTCCTCCACCGGCTGCGTCTGGTCAGCGTCTACTTAAGCCATGCTTCAGACCTATAACTCCGCCCCATCATCCCTGCACCCAGCCCCTATCCCGGAGACGCTACCGGAACTCTCCCCCAGTCCCTGTCCCAGAGACGCTGCCAGAACTCTCCCCCAGTCCCTGTCCCGGAGAGGCTGCCGGGACTCTCCGCGCCGGACGGCGGTCTTGCGTTCTCAGCACGGCGGCGACGCCCAGAATCGCTCCGCCAATAAAACTCGCTCCGACTAACGAGCACCGCGAAACACGCTCACCAGTCTGAGCAGAAGGGCAAACAAGACGTCATCGCACAGCGGCGGGGCCAGCACAGCCGTCAGAGCAGAGCCGACTCTGTCGGCGGCACCGCCCCAACTACCGACACTCCACTCCGGCCAAACACCGGAGACCACTCGAGGCCGCTCCTCGAAGCCATGGCTGATGGAAGCAAAATAGCATATAATATGGACGCAAAATGACCTTTGGTGTCGACGTGCTTCACAGCCGCATTGCCCAGCAGCATCGGGCCCGCGGGGGGGGGGGGGGGACGGCTCGCGCACCGACGGCTGGGTCCGCCGCTGCCCGTCAGAGGCTCGCGCCAGCCGCGTGCCGATCGCTGCGATTGCACCGCTTCAACACGCGCGTGGTCTCTGTTGATCAGTGTCACCGCCGTCCACCCCGGGCACGCGGCTGGCTATCGCGGCGGGGTGTGGAGACTCGACGGCCGCGATCGCCCGAAGCCGCACCACCTGCTGACGCTAACGGCGCCGACGGCTTTCCCAGAGGAGTCGGCCTCAGCACATGGCCGTACTGACGCCCGCGTGACGTCACACAGGTCACCTGACCGCCGGCGCTTCCTGCCACTGTCAGCGCTCCGTCGGGAAGTGCCACATTGCGGTCTTCGCGATAGCAGCTCGGGCCGTTCCCAAGGACTCCACCGGCCACCGGCAGTGTTGACATTCGCGTATGGCTGGTTGCGCGCCGCGAAACTCGGCGAACTTTGAGCTAGATTGACGCCGGCGGCGGCGGCCACACTGCATCCGACCGATAACGGGGGCGGCCGGCCGCGCCGGTGACTGACCGCCACTGCACGGCTCGGCCATGACGCTGGTGTCCGCAACCGAGCCGGTACGCACGGTACGGACCGCTGACACTTACCACAAACACCGATACAGACCGGCGGCGGCTACCGCAACTGTCAATACATTGCAGGAGCTGTTCCGCAATGCTACCGACGCAATCGGCTCGCTTCGCCGGCTTACGTCGTCAATGGCTATCTTCTCCCAGAAGGCAGCTAACGGACTGCAGGACGGGTTTCGTGAGCATAGTCCGGTGATAGCAAATGCACGCACGTTCAGGACGATGCCAACGCTATGCCGAGATGCGTCATGAGTTCGATTGTATGCAGTGGTGTAGCAAGGGGTCTTTTGGGTCTATTCCCCCCCCCCCCCCTGGTTGAAGGACCCGGCACTCTTTGGCAGTCTGACGCTCTTAGGTTTCTAAAAAACGTCCCCTGACAGCGTCATCATACGATACCAAGCCTGGTCAGGTCCTAAAGCTAAAGAGCAGGGCGTTAAATATGTGACGAAGTGCTCCCTGCGGCTGGGTCTGCTCCCTTCCTGGCTGGAACCCTGACTGTGCCAATCATTGCCGCCCAAAAGAGCCCGAACGAAACTACCGCAGCTGCAGCCCGCAGGCGGCGCCCGTTCAGCACTGATTTGGCCCGATCCGCACATCCGGCCACTCTCCCCCCCCCCCCCCCCCCCCCCCCCACCTCCGGGCGTCCTGGTCAGCCCGAACGCAGCACCGCCGACCACGCTGGGGCAGAACAGGCGGCCGGTGGTGGGGGAGGATGACAGAGGCAGAGCGGGTCGGCCGGCGGCGGAGGAGGAAGGCAGAGGAAGAGCGCGGCGCGTCCGCGTGACCTTGACCGTCAGACGGCGCGTACGACGCAGTAGCGGTTGGTCGATGGGCGCGAGGTGCAGTCACGTGACACCCGTTCTGGGGAGGGAGAATGAGCCGCCGCCGGCGCCGACGGCAACAGGTCGATAAGCTGGCGTGATCGCCGGCTGTACACACGACGGCTGCTTGCACACGATGGGACGCAGGCACGCCGGGGTGGCGGGGGTGGGGAGGGGGAGGGGGAGGAGGCGTATCGAGCAATGTAGACGCGCCACGGCGAGGGGGAGATATCGGCCGAGTGGATCCGGCGAAACCAAGGACATGCGAAGAACGGGTCCGACGGCAGGCCACAAAGGGTATTCGTTTAGAGCTGGTAAGCGAAATGACAGCAGAAGCTGGCGACTTTTGTGTTGAATTGTTGTGTTGCCTAAGAAAGCATCTCAGAGATGTATGACTTTGTCCGTTGTTCACGTCTGATGTAACACTCCGTTGTTACATCCGATTGAACAATTCCCTAGAAATTGACTGCGCTGAAACCATGGCCCGTCATGGTTTCAGCGCAGCGCAACCAAACTCGGCAGGTCAGCGAGCTGACAAGGTACATCTTAATTTTGACACTTAACGATGCGCTATTCAATTGTTTACATCTATGCAGAATTTGCCGCGGCTTCGCCGCGTTGTTCGGAAACCATTCTGGAAAAACCTTCCGGTGGGGTGGGGGGTAATTTGACCCCCCACCCGAGCGCGTGTTAATAAAGCCCCGAAGTGCAGCAAATCTGGGTAGGAGACAATTTTATACCAGCGCTGTGAAGCCATTGTCAATGCACGGCGCCAATATTCTGACATGAATCAGGACGTAATGGGTGGGAAGGAGACCTCGCTGTCAAGCGAAGAGAGCTCCAATCAAGCTATTGGTGCCTGCCGAGCACCATCTGTACCTCTTGCCCAGCGTCAATCAAACGGCAACGGATCAGGATGGTCCCACATGTTGCGATCGCGCCTGGGCGAGGTCACCACTGGGCGAGCCTTCGCACCGCAGCACCGCTCAGTCTCCCCGGTACCTGTACTGCTGCAGGGGGGCGGGAGCTGAGCGGCGCTGGAGATCGGCACCGCTCAGTCCCCTCGGTACCTGTACTGCTGCAGTGGGCGGGAGCTGAGCGGTGCTGGAGATCAGCACCGCACAGTCTCCCAGGTACCTGTACTGCTGCAGCGGGCGGGAGCTGAGCGGCGCTGGAGATCAGCACCGCACAGTCTCCCAGGTACCGGTACTGCTGCAGCGGGCGGGAGCTGAGCGGCGCTGGAGATCAGCACCGCACAGTCTCTCAGGTACCTGTACTGCTGCAGCGGGCGGGAGCTGAGCGGCGCTGGGGATCAGCACCGCACAGTCTCCCAGGTACCTGTACTGCTGCAGCGAGCGGGAGCTGAGCGGCGCTGGAGATCAGCACCGCACAGCCTCCCCGGTACCTGTACTGCTGCAGCGGGCGGGAGCTGAGCGGCGCTGGAGATCAGCACCGCACAGCCTCCCAGGTACCTGTACTGCTGCAGCGGGCGGGAGCTGAGCGGCGCTGGAGATCATCATCGTACAAATGCCTCACAAGGGAGCGCCATACCAACAATCCAAGCCATTTCCTTCCAAACCTCGCCAAAGGACCCTTGCCAGGCTTGAGCCGCCACCAGAGCCATCCCGACCCCGAGACCCGGGCGGTCCCGTCCCGGGGCGGTCCGGTGGGGTGGCAATGGCCCTGCACCGCTGACCCAGCCCCGGACCGAGCCGGCTGGGCAGACCGCCACCAGAGCCATCCTGATCTCGTGCCCCGGGGCGGTCCGGCGGCAGACCGCCTCCCTGGAACCGCTCCGCTCCGGGCTTCCCGCGGCGGCGGCGCCAGCACGGTCGCCGCCGCCGTCTCCAGATCCCATGTCGGTCCGGCCCGGACGGCGGCGGCGGCGGCGGCGGCGGGTGATGAAATCCATGAGGTGTGCGGAGCTGATGGACGGATACCGGAGACCGTCGGCACCGTTCGAGGCGCTTCCAGAAAACGTACAGCGTCGTGGCGGACCTTCGAAGCACTGCGCTCGCGCTCAAAAACAACACGATCTTCCGCAAAAGGATCGCTGGCGATTCATCGGTGATATTATTCGCCGCCGCCCAGACTGACGCAATTTCAGCAACGAACACTCTCCGTCCAATATCCTGACCACGCGCCAACCGCATGAGGCACGGTCTCCGAGATGGAGCAGCCAAACGCATGCCGAGCTCATCCGCGCTCTCGCGCACCTTCACCACTCGCCAGCACGTCACGTCCGCTGGCCAGGCCGGGCCTGGCCGGAACGGCCGCCGCCCTCTCCTCCCCCCCTGCCCGCGGCACCCGAGACAGGGAGCTAGCTCACGTGACCTGACGGAACCACCTCTCAGATGAACCCGGCAGCCGCCGAGACCAGGGTCGTCCCGCCTCGACGCCTCCTGCGTCTCGTGGACAACCCCTGACATTTGCGATGAATCCTGACCTCCGCGGCCACCCCTGACCTCTGCAGCCACCCCACCCACCGACCCCAGGAGGAGGGGTCGGCTCAGGGCGGGTGACCCGACCTCCCTCCGACGCTCCCGCTATATGTGGCAGGCCCCGCCGACCTGACGAGCTCCCATTCCGTTCACAGAGCACCCAGCAGGGAAAGAACGTGGTTTGGGATGGGAGATACGTGTTCGATTGCTCTCCAACGGCAGTTTCACTAGGTTCCCTTCCATCTTGGTTCAGCAGCTGACCTCGTGACCTAAGCAGCTGCGGGCGTACGCAACGCAACGAGGTGGCACTCATCACTGATTTGTCATTTTACAACGCAATTAGCTCAAATTGTTCACAAGTGCAAGTTGGCACTTGTCGCACACGGCTCTGTAGTATGCCAGCAGATTCTGATTCGCACAGACGTTGCCCGTGAGTGCTTTCCGTGCATCACGAACAGCCACTCGGGCAATCAGGCCTCAGCAAGGGCGCCGCGCCGGCGCGATAGCCGCTGAGTCAGAACGCTGCTATCCTGGCCAGTGAAGTCGCACGCAGTCGTACCCCGTGGCCGCCGCCAGGTGGTGGGCGGCTCGGTGCCCAGTACCTGTTTACACAGGTGCCGGCGCGATTCGAGCCCTCGGGCGCCGCCGGGTCATGACGCCGCGTCGAACCTACTGATGACGTCAGCGGACACGGGGGGCGTCCCGGGACGGCGGCGCCGGCAGTGCCGCGCACTGCCCCGCACAATGTACGCACCATGCTCGGGAAGCGACGGCCGGCTCCCAGAACACGGCGACCGCTTGCGATCCCGTTCCACGGAAGGCGTGGGTTGAGAAACTCCAGATCTGTGTCAGCCAACAGCTTACCGAGATTGTTAATAAACAATTGTCAAATGAAGTATGAATCAAAGACAAAAAAGGCATAACAATTCCGCTATATTTGCCATGCTTGCATGGGTTTCCGGACACAATCACCTCTAGGGAAATTTCTCGAGCAATGCGATGACTGACAAAGCTTGGCAGAAGGAGACGTGCACCATGTCTGTCAAAATTTGCATCGCATTTGCTTCGACACTACATGCAGCATTACACTGTGGATAACGGCAAGTGATTTATGATCATTACTCACGTTATCCAGTGATGTTACGTCTGTTGCATCGTTGTGTGTAATACATTCATATCGCGTGACAGAATGTCAGCCGTAGCCGTCAAAGACATCATATTTAACACGACACTGGCCAAGAAACATGGAATGAAATTAAAGCTATATGTCAGTTGTAAGTCAGCTGACATTTTACGTGCCACGCGCATGACGGAGACTTCTGGCGGCATGCCACTGCACCGCCCTGTGGATTTCACGGCTAAATGTGCATACATTTTTGTCGTGCTGCGGTACTTTCACATTACAGGACACAAAACAGCTTGCGTTTGTCTTTTGAACACTCCGGCAACGCACCTGCCCGCCGTATGGGAAGGACAGGACAGGACAGGACAGGACAGGACAGGACAGGACAGGACAGGACAGGCCAGGCCAGGCCAGGCCAGGCCAGGCCAGGCCAGGCCAGGTCAGGTCAGGTCAGGTCAGGTCAGGTCAGGTCAGGTCAGGCCAGGGACAGGACAGGACAGTTATGCAGCTGTTCGGTACTGGTCGGCGCCCCAGTATTCTCATGTTGAGAATTCAGCGCTATTTGTAGCGCTTTTTTACATCTACCGATACCATTTCCTGCGCTGATTCTGCTGGGTGCCTCAGCATGTGCCCAGCTGACCCAACACAAACGCGGCCGCATCGGACCGACAGCGGAGTTTCTCGTCATAACAGTGTAAGTTTTCTCCCTGAGGCCGACCACAGCCTGCTCGATAACAGTGTAAACTGCTCGAGCACGACCGCAGGCGGATGGCATTCAAACATGGCAGCGCCGGTCACATCAGCCCGCCGTTGCATCAGTTGTCAAACAGCTCGACTGTAAATTTGATAGTGGCAGATAGTGGCGAGTGCGCTGTCCATTTCGGCGAGGGTTATCAGCGGCATGCAGACTGCATGCACAACCACCCGTGCGTCACAGCTGCTATCACAGCCCGCAGCGCCGAATGCACGGGCTTCACGCTGTGCACAACCCGCACTGCACCATAAGCCGTGCACATGCACTCACCACCTCCCACACAACTGGCACGTGTTTCCCTATCCGGAGCGTGGACGCACCACATGACGGAGCCCGACGCCTGGCAGTGGTGCGCGTGGGGGTTCAGTGTTCACCTCAGCATGATGCGCGCGGTCAGGGAGAGCTGGCGTGGGCGGCCTCCCCGCCCCGCCGCGGCCAGGAGCCGTCCGCGGCGGCCCCTCGGAGCCGACCTCGGACAATCCTCCGGCCTGCGCCACAGCTCCGAGATAGCGTCCGGTGCTCGCACGCGACGCGCGGCGAATTCCGCCCGGGTGTGTGTCAAAAGATAAGATCGCGAGCTGTCCACATCCGGATACATCTCCGTACCCGGGCCCGACGACCATCAGCCATTACGCCGTCAGATAACTGTGGAGCAAGACGCAGCACGGCCACACGTATCCATCCCACAAAACCCTTCCCACAGCGCGGGTCGCCTTGAAAAGGTTCCCGTCAGCCACGCCGGCCTGCGCTGCTGAGCCGAGCCGAGCCGAGCCGAGCCCACCGTCCATACCATGCAGCGGCGCAGCCCGACGCCAGCTGAGCCGGCGCCGCGAGCGCTCGGCGAAGCGGCTTCGGTCGGTCGCGCCGACCCCAGCTGCTGGCCGCTGCTGCTGGCCGCTGTACCGCTGTAGTGTGCCCGTTTCCGGCGAATCGGCCGATCACGCCGCCACGACACGGGCTGTGGCATGCCGCTACTACTCCAAGTCTTACTACAATGAACCGCTTGAATCGCTAGCTACTGGTTAGCTGCTGAGCCTTCCTCAAATAGCTATCTACGCCGCGAGCAGTGGCGGGGCTTCACTTCAACCCTTCGAAACTCGCTCCCGTCTCCGGCGACATTATCTAGAGACTGCACGCTACATGCCTGCCTGTTACACGACACGCGCATTTGCATTCGCATTTGCATGGTTCGTGCACTGTCTATGCAAAGGCTCACGTGCGCGCCCATTAGTGTCGCCACGTAGCGGGGAAGGTCAAACAAACAGCGTGCTGATGGTCCCGCTTCAGTCCGCTGACTGCAGCACGCTCCAGACCAGCTCCAGTCCAGCGCGGCCACGGCCGTACGCCCCGAGCACCCGCAGCAGGCCGTCCTCAGCGCCGGCACACCTGGGACCGGCCCCTGGTCTGCCGGCGCGCTGCACCGCGCGGCCCTCCTTCAGCCGGAGTCAGGCGGGCCCTGGTCTGGCTCCGGCCGACCGAGCGTCGCGCCGCGGGCCCGCCGCCCCGACAGACGCCACCTTTTTGCGGCCGGTTCCGCGGCGACCTGAGCGGCTCTCGGCCGGCGGGAAGCTTCGCCCTCGACAGTCGGCGGCACACAAAAACAGCCGGCCCCGACCGGCCAAGCAGCTCCGGCCAAGCAGCCCACGCCGGTGACGGTGGCAAGGTCGACTAGTGCCGCTCACGCACGGACGCAGCGAAGGCGGCCGGAGACGGACCGAGCCGAGCGGACGCGCCGGCCGCGCCGCGATTTGGCCGGTTTGGCCGATATGGGAGGCCGACAGGGGTGCGCGTGACGAAGTGGTGGGCGTTTTCCTCCTGATTCACCCGTGCACGCTGTGACCGGCGTCATTGGGAAGTGCCGCTGCCACTCGAGGCAGGCCTCGCTCCAGGTCCGCCGGTGATCGGACCTGGCGCAATGGCTCGGCTTGACCCCGCCTCTCGAGGCAGACCTCGCTCCAGGTCCGCCGGTGATCGGACCAGGCGCAATGGCTCGGCTTGACGCCGCCTCTCGAGGCAGACCTCGCTCCAGGTCCGCCGGTGATCGGACCTGGCGCACTAGCTCGGCTTGACGCCGCCACTCGAGGCAGACCTCGCTCCAGGTCCGCTGGTGATCGGACCTGGCGCACTGGCTCGGCTTGACCCCGCCTCTCGAGGCAGACCTCGCTCCAGGTCCGCCGGTGATCGGACCTGGCGCACTGGCCCGGCTTGACGCCGCCTCTGACGGGCGTACAGACCTACTTCACCAGCCGACTGTTGACAGTCAGCAGGCGTGCAGCACGGCAGGTCAACGGGCGTCGTTCGAGTGTCTCAATATAGCAATGCAATAAAACGCGGTCTTCATTTGTCAACAAATATCTGCTCCGATGAGGAAAGCGCCGCGGGCACCGATCAGCACGGCTCCTCTTGACATATCTCCGTCGCTCTAATCACGGCCAAAGCCCTTGGAGTACGTTTAGGACACGGACACCGGCGAGCCCGAGATAACGAGCAGAGGGCAAAACAGAATCACACACACACACTGCTGGAGCGCTGCTTCGGACAAACCCTCAAATAATCTTAGATACCAAACGACATATGCTTACATCTACAGTGAGGGAGCACGCAAGCAGTGTCTTTCCTTACTCGGTGCAGCATGCCTTTGATCGCTCGCCGATCCCTGGGGAGGTACAACACTTGTTTTCTTCTGTGCGCCTTCGCATTATCAGCAATGGCATGATCTTGACTGCCCATGTTCTTCAAAATCCGCAAGTCACACCACCATTTCGATTTCGTCTTCAAGGGGCGGCCCGGCTGCGCCGCAGCACTCCGGGCCGTTCAGCAGTCGGGACAAGTCACCTCCAATATTCACCCACCCCCCGAGAACACCCAGTCACTCCCCGGCCTCCTGCATAATCTCACGGCCGCCTCCACGGGCGCACTGGCACAGGGAGGGTGCAGCCAGCGCGCGTCACCACAACCTCCGACGCAGAAGGAGCACGAGGACGCAAGGTCGGAAAGGGGAGGGGGAGGCAGCGCGGATGGGGAGGGGCACGGGCGGCGGGGAGACGACGGTCCGTCACGGGCCATACCCCAGCCTTATGCCGCGCCCCGTGCCGGAGCAGCCTGCAAGGCCACGCCGTCTTGCTCCAGTCCAGTATCAGCCAGGGAGGGCATGCAATGCAGGGCCGCGACGCCTGCGGTCTAGTGTTGGTACGGTCGACGTCCAGTCCACCCGAGACCAGGCCGCTCAGCCAGGGAGGGCCTGCAAGGCCAGGGCCGCGACGCCGCGGTCAGACGTCTCAGTCCACCCGAGACCAGCCGCTCAAGCGGAACGCCACCCCATACGGCGGCTCGTCAAAAAAGTGCAATGAATTGTTATGTCCTTACAGCCCTTGTGTTAAACGCTGCACCGGTACTCGCCTTTCGTGGGGCATGCGACATCTGTCGGTTATTGATCAAAAATGAACGCACACCACAATCAGCAATTTGCCGCACTTGTAGCGGAACGTCCCACGAGCTTGGAAAACGCACAGCCAAGGCCTTCACGAACGCACGATCATCTGACTGTCATGACTACTCCGGCTCAGGAGATGGGCCCCCTGACGCCTTCCTGCGGCCCCGCCTGCTCACACGAGTACTCTGGCGCCCTCCTGCGGCCCCGCCTGCTTCACACGAGCCCCTGACGTCCTCCTGCGGCCCCGCCTGCTTCACACGAGCCCCTGACGTCCTCCTGCGGCCCCGCCTGCTTCACACGAGTACTCTGGCGCCCTCGTGCGGCCCCGCCTGCTTCACACGAGCCCCTGACGTCCTCCTGCGGCCCCGCCTGCTTCACACGAGCCCCTACGTCCTCCTGCGGCCCCGAGTACTCTGGCGCCCTCCTGCGGCCCCCGCCTGTTCACACGAGCCCCTGACGTCCTCCTGCGGCCCCGCCTGCTTCACACGAGCCCCTGACGTCCTCCTGCGGCCCCGCCTGCTTCACACGAGCCCCTGACGTCCTCCTGCGGGCCCCGCCTGCTTCACACGAGCCCCTGACGTCCTCCTGCGGCCCCGCCTGCTTCACACGAGCAAGATCGCCGCGTCACGCCACACCACACCAGTCCAACACCAGACAGCTGTACGGGCACCATTCCATCAACCCAATACACCGTCTGCCCATACGGTCACTGTCAAATACATCTCCTTCCTATCCGCATTCATTCAAACGGCAACCGTAGTTCCGCCCACTCATTTGTGCTGACTGAGGCTTCAGCTCTCAATTATGGAGACAAAACTTCGCACCCGCCACAACCAAAACATCATCCCTTCGTTCTGCGTAATAGTTTTTAGCATCCAGACATTTCTTCAACTTCCTAGTCCTAGTTGTATCCAGTAAAGTGTCACCCCTCATGTATCCCGACCCAGACCGCTACCTACTACGTCTATCCAGTTCATCCATCGGTTTAACCAACAAGGGAAGAAGGCCTTCACATTCTGTCATCGTCTTTCGAATGGGCCACAACGGTCAAACAAGTCCTTACACATATCGGAGCCCCGGCCGGCTCCAATTCGCCATCATCGCGGCCCCGGCCGGCTCCAGTCCGCCATCATCGGAGCCCCGGCCGGCTGAAGTCCGCTATTATCGGGGCCCCGACCGGCTCCAGTTTGCCATCATCGGAGCCCGGCCGGCTCCAGTCCGCCATCATCGGAGCCCCGGCCGGCTCCAGTCCGCCATCATCGGAGCCCCGGCCGGCTCCAGTCCGCCATCATCGGAGCTCCGGCCGGCTCAAGTCCGCCATCATCGGAGCCCCAGTCGGCTCCAGTCCGCCACCATCGGAGCCCCAGCAGGCTCCAGTCCGCCATCATCGGAGCCCCGGCCGGCTCAAGTCCGCCATCATCGGAGCCGTGTGCAGCCCCACCTCGCTGGCCACTGTGCGCGCGCCTCTGACGTCACCGGACGGGGTCGTGCCTCGGATGGCGCCCTTCCATAGGACATCTGCCTGCGCGCTGTTGCGAGTATACTTTGGATCATCAGCGACCGCCACCGGTTAGTGGAACAATAAGCGACCCGATCTTCATTGGTTCACCTGTTGGTGACCCAACAGGTCAGCACAGCCGGCCACCGGCCGCCGCCTCGGCCCGGACCAGTCTACCGCGCCTGAGGCGCAGATGCGGCAGTTTCGCCGCGCCTTCCCCTCCCCAGAGACGTTGTCTCCAAACCGGGCCATCCCCGCACTCAGCCAGCAAGCATCCTTCACAAGGCCTCGGCAAAAACCCCGACGCCAGGCAGCCGCCGTTATCAGCGCCTTTTTGCCCGCTCACTCCCAGACATCAGGCCGTCTTTTGCCACCCTTCCTGACCCGAATACCCCGACAGCGGCCGACCCCCACCCTTCCCCAGCGCACAGGGCCGGCCTCAAAGGCCTGGTCATCAAAACTACCATCGGCGCCGCACGCACACGGCCAACAAAACAATTCGGAGAACTGCGGCAGCATAAACGTCCGTCCCGAGTCGCGAGTCATCTGTCGAACCACCGCCTGGCCCATGCCCGAGCGGCGTACGACGGGGGCACAGACCTGGCCAGTGACGTCATCGCCTTTCAAGCGGCGGCCTGCGCGGGTTGGCCGCCCCGCTTCCTGGACTCGCGGCGCCCGGCGGCCGACCAGAGCGCGCAAACACCGGCCCTCGCCGCCTCCACTTAGGCGTGTGTGCGTGGACGCATCCACGGCGGTCCGGTTCTCGCCGGATCTCGGCGCGGTCCACGGCGGTCCGGTTCTCACCGGATTTCGGCGCGGTCCAGCGGACCTGACCGGCCGACCGGGCGCGGCGCGGCGCGGCGCGGCGCCCAGATGGAATATGTTTCCGGGGAGAGCGTGAAATCGGAAGGTAGGGAGAGGGATAGAGGCTGGCGGAGGACGGGCCGGCTCCGCGGCGACATGGGCACCGGACCGACACAACGGCGGCCACACAGCCACCTGCGGTGAGGTCACACTAGGTCACCAGAGAGCCAGTTGGCTGATCGGGGGACAGACTAAGACAGGAATGGAGGACGGACGAACGCTGCGTAACGGGGACCTATGTACACGTCCGACGCGAAGAATCCAAACCCCAGTGACGTCACCGCGCAGGAGAAGTGGGGCCGCGGCCAGCAGTCAGTCCAGCCCGTCCGTGGACAGAGGGCCACCAGCAGAGCACCAGCCGCCGGCGTCGCGGTCAGCAGTCAGTCCAGCCCGTCCGTGGACAGAGGGCCACCAGCAGAGCACCACCCGCCGGCGCCGCAGGCATTGCGCTGCTCCGGCGCGGCGGAACGGGCAGGGGGAACACAGAGACCCCGCGGAGAAGCCGACACCAGGGGAGAGCTCGGCCCGGAACAGTACGGCTCCGGCCAGCTCGTCCGAAACAGTGAGCCAGGCGGGGTTCCGTCAAATGCTCTGCCCAGACCACGGCGACAAGTGAAGTCCGAGCCTCAGCCCGGTCCAGTTCGTCCCAGACGGCCCCGCTGTCGACGGACATCCCGAATCTCGACTTCCACGGCCATGGTACCCTGCGTGTCCACACCCGATGACGCGTCCTGAGGGCACTGAGCACACACCAACCTGCTGGGTCGACGTCGCGTCGTCAGGGCACTGAGCACGCACCAACCTGCTGGGTCGTACTACAATGATAGTGGCAACTCGAGCACTTCGGTTTCCAGTGCCTGGAAGGCAACGTTGACATAAGTAGTCCCACAGCAGACCTGGGGCCTGCGAGACCGGTGAGGCACGGACCGGGACGCCTGTGTGTTGTCCCAACATTCCCGCGTAGTACAGCACGCGTCACCGGCTGCTTCACCGGTCCAAACATACCCATTGTTTCACACCGGTTGGCCGCAGTGGCCCTTCTTCCTTTCGCAACACCGCGACCACCCATGCAGAAGCGACGCCCATTCCCGTCCATTCCCGCGGCGCCTGCCGATAAATAGTCAGCGATCGTGTGTCCCGGCGCATCGCTGGCTGATTACCCCGATCCCCAATAGCAGCCCACACATCGTCCACGTCAAGGTCGCGGCGTCGCAAGGTCACGGCGGCCGGACTCGGCCGCCGACGCCCCGGGCGGCGGCCCCGCCCGCACGCCCGTCCACCAAAACACGGGGAGCGACACCTCCGACCAGCCGGCAGAGGTCGGCTTTGACGTCAGACAGCCTTGGCGCGGGAGGTGATGTCACGAGCCCCGCACCCCGGGCCCGTCCGGAGCAGCTGCCGTCTCCGGAGGTGGCGGACCCCGTCACCGTTATCCGCCGCCGGCGCCGTCTGCGTCGCAGCAAGGCGCCAGACCGGCCGAGACCGGCGCGGCGGGGAAGGCCGCTGCGCAGCGCTTCGCAGAAGCCGGCCGGCGGCGGCAGCGGCGGCGACGGATGCTGACCTGCCGTCACTGAACCCCACCCAGTCTGACCGCGTGCCGGAACACATTCCCGCATCCGGCTGGCGTGGGAGGGAGTTGGCGAGTAAACGAGCCGCGCAACAGACGATGACGTCACGGATGTCCGATTGTGCAGTCAAGCAGTTAGTGAGGGGGAGGCGCTTTGTTGGCGCCGCACCAATGTAACCGGCTTGGCAATGCCTCCACTTTGAGTCCATCCACGGCTTCCCTTAGCAGAGCCAAGCTCAGGAGCCGGACATGTAACATTGGCACTGAGTATGAGCGTCACCCCTCGCATACACGACACTCGCGGCGCGTCCGATTTCGGGCGAGCACCGGAGGGAGCCGCCCGGCGGCTGGCACGGCCTCGGTCCAAGGACGGAGGGCGCGGGCCGCCGGTGAGATAACGGGATCAGACGCACGCGCGGCGAGCTCCGCTGGAGCCGTGCGTACGCTGCGGTCCGAGCAGCACAGCCTCACTGCGCCAGTGGCCCGCCGGCGGCGGCACGCAGGGCAGAAAAGCCGCGGGCCCGGGCCCCTACGTCCTGTGTGTTGTTCATGCCGAAGAGCCGCGGGCCCGGGCCCCTACGTCCTGTGTGTTGTTCATGCCGAAGAGCCGCGGGCCCGGGCCCTTACGCCCTGTGTGTGTTGTTCATGCCGACGTGGTGTTGTTTATGCTGCCAGTGTCTGACCGCGGATGGTGAGCCGGGCCGACAAACCAGCCCTCACACCAGGCACGGGCGACACGGGTGCTCACCTCGCTGCGTGAACAGCAGCGTAAGCGGCCTCTCCTGCTCCGGGGCGGGAGAGCTGCCCCGGAGCAAAACAGGCCGCCCGGCGCCGTCCTCCACCACCTGGATCATCACCTCCGAACGCCCACCCGACCCTCCCTGGAGCGCCTACTACCGGTGACACGCCCCGGGCGCCTGACCCTCCCCTCCCCGGAGCGCCTGTTACCGACGACCTTCCCTGGAGCGCCTACTACCGGTGACACGCTCCGGGCGCCCGACTCTCCCTGGAGCGCCTGCTACCGACGACCTTTCCTGGAGCGTCTGCTACCGACGACATGCCCCGGGCGCCCACCTCCCTGGAACATCTGCTACCGACGACCTTTCCTGGAGCGCCTGCTACCGACGACACGCCCCGGGCGCCTGATCCTCCATAAAGCGCCTGCTACCGACGACACGCCCCAGCCGCTGATAACCAGCGGTTGAAGCACCTATAACGGTGAGGAGTGGGGCACGCGACCGGTACAGCGTGCGGTTCAAGCGGCGAACAGCGACGAGGGCCGCCGGCCGCTGCCGGAACCGAGTGCCGCCGGCCTGCGCCCGCCATGGTACAACGCTTCACAAGATCAGTGGAAGGGCAGGTAGCCCGAATACAAAACTTCGAGACACCACCTGGGGCTACAGTGACAACACACCACCGTGCCAACAGTGACTGCCCCATTTGTCTGTAATTAGCAGTACCCGTGACGCCACCAGGAACCATCCGCGCACGACGCTGTTCCATTAACCTTGTGCGCCACTTGTGCCAACAAACACGCCCGTGTCCTCAAACGTGCCAGCATGTCGCCCGCCTGCCCTGCTCATACAGCCGGACCGATACCGGCGCTCCCCTGAGACATGGCCAGATCGGTATACTCCCAGTAATCGACCGACAGCGGGCCTCCGCACAGCCGGCGGCGTCATTTGGCGGCCGGGCGGAGAGAGCGGCGGAGCGAGAGAGAGAGAGAGACGGAGAGCATCGGAGCGGAGCGGCGTGCCCGCTGACCCGGTTTGAGGTCAGCCGCCGGCCGCCGGTTCAAGGTCGCCCGGCCCTGGCGGCGGGGGCAGGGGCAGCGTCCGCCCGACCCCGAGGAGCGGTGTCCGACACGCGGCCCCGACCTCCGCCCCCGAGCGCTGACGGACCCGGTCCGACGCGCACCGGCATCTCCGCTCCACGCACGCGTCCGGCCGCACTGCAGACCAGCAACACATGCCGCAAGACCGCCCGCTCTACGAAAGGATGTCACACCAACCCCGCACCTCCTACAGACGTTTCCGTGAGGATGGGACAAACCACCGAACCGCAAACAAAGACGACCCCTTTCACCGCCGTTCGCCAGCATTCCACCGCCGTGACCGCTACTCCCGGAAGAGATCGGGCGCTGTGACCTTGACACGTGGCATTCCAGAGTGGGCCGCATCGGCGGCTCGGCTGCGCACCAGGCCGGCGGCTAACCGGAGCGACAGCCGCCGGGCTGGCAAACTGCGCCGCCGCGCACCGCCAGGCGCCCGGACCGGCCCGAGCGGGGCGGGGCGGGGCGGGGCTCCACTGAGCACGGGAGTGGCGGTGTCACGTTCCTGCCACTGTCTGAGGACTCAAAGGCCATGGGGAGGGGGGGGGGGCGGGTAATCCGGACATGCGGAATAGCAGTGCTCCGGCCGGGGAGCACGTGCCGACACGCAGCCGCATCACCAGGAGCCGATCCGGCCACCACCAGCTGCTGCGCGGGCAACCACAGTGCGCTTGTGAAAACCAAACCCCCAATGGGGCTTCTCTCTGAGATTTGAGCTCGTGTCCTTCTGGCGAGACTCGACGTCCAGACGGCCTGGTGCAGCGCACCGGGCCTCCCCGAGTAAGGCACACTGCAGCATGGCACGCGTACCCTGACCGCCAGCCTCACCGGGCCGGGCCTTTCCCATGCTCGGCGGGAAGATCAGGCCTTGACACGCACTGTTCCTGGTGTCAGATCCGGACGCGACAGCCCCTCCCCCGTGACACCTCACCCCAACCGGTCACATGCCCGGCTTAGGTCGAGACGAGACCACGCAGTTCGTGGCGTCTCCGATTCGTTGGTCCCCCTCCCCCGTCCCACGCCCGTCCTGAGCGTAGGTCGGGGCCGGACACCAACCTTTCCCCCAGCCCGTGACGTCATTCATAGCTTCGCTCTCCCCCTCGTCTGAGTGTAGGTCGGGGCCAGACGCTTAACCCCAGCCGTGACGCCCACCCCGGCCGGCGCCACCCCCGGCTCGGGTCGAGGCTGGACACTAACCCCAGCCGTGACGCCCACCCCGGCCGGCGCCACCCCCGGCTCGGGTCGGGGCCGTACACTAACTCGCGCGTGGCCGCTGCCCGGCGGTACTGCGCAGCTGCGTCACGGCATGCGCAGCCGTCCGGCCGCCGCCGCCTTGGCCCAGATGCAGGACGTCAACGTCCGCTGCCGCACGGCACAACGCGGCAGACTCAGCGGCCGCGGCCGCCGGCGTGAGGAGCCGACCCGCGGCCGCCCGCCTGACGTCACAGCCGGCCAAACTGGCGCCGAGTACGCGAAGAACAGCCGCCGCCGGCGCCCAGCCGGGCCTGCCCAGGTCCAGTCCAGTCCAGTCCGGTGCCGGCGCCGAGTACGCGAAGAACAGCCGCCGCCGGCGCCCGGCCCGGCCTGGCCAGGTCCAGTCCCAGTCAAGTCCGGTGCCGGCGCCGAGTACGCGAAGACAGCCGCCGCCGGCGCCCGGCCCGGCCCGGCCTGGCCGGAAATCACTGTCGGCGAGCCGGGAGGGTTCGAACCGAGCGGCGGCGGCAGCGGCGTGTCGCGGCTCGAGAGCACTCCTCTCGTCCGGGCCCAGACACCTCGAAGCTAACGTTAAACGAATGTGATCGAGCGATAGGGGTGTCGCAGCGATGCGGGACCGGCAGCACCGTGCTTGGAGCCGCGCGCAAGGCAGCTTCTTTTGAAAGCCAGTGCGCTGGAGAAAACAATCCGCACGTCTTTAAAGGCCGCCTTGGCATGCTTTGTATGACCTTCAATAGACTTCCAAGGCAATATCACACTTGTTGATAGCGCAAATGAGTGGTGTTTTCATGTGAGACTGTCCTTAAAGTATGAAAAGATTTGACAAACTATGAGTAAAAAGGTACTATGAATACCAAAATGGAATTGTTTTCTTCAATATCAGAGATAGCTGCTGAGCGTAATCCCAACCGTGAACGTCAGGTTACCTCATTACTACCATGTTTTTTCTCGACTCGTGCAACAGGCCAGATCCTGAAGTGTAGTTTTATGTGCGATCTTACCAACTTTTATTGACTTAAATCACGCAATCGCCCGTCGCAGGCTAATCGCAACACGTGCCTGCGCTGCCCGTCTGATGATGGTTATGACGTGCACCTTACATCGCGCTCACCGGACCTGGCCGGTACGACAGCCAGAGTGGCTATTTACGCCGTCGTGTTGGTGCAGCTTCTCAGAAAACAACTGCACTCTTAAACTGTCCAATGCCGGATGGAGAGCAGCACTCACAAGCGGTACTTCTAGAACGCTAACGGAGGCTCATTATATGGCTCCACTAGCGCTCCCGAAGTCACACTTCCCCGCTCACAACCAAAACACCACTAACCACGACCCAAACACGAATGGATGACTCACACATCCGGCTCAGCGGCGCCGTCTCCAAACATAGCTGGGCCACCGTGGCAGACCTTCAATAAGCTCGCTCATGCGGTGACATCATAGACAGACCGGGCCCACGCCGCCCAAGATACCGCAGCCACCATCAAAACGGCCGGCGCCCGCCCCACTGAGTCACGTGCTCGCTTGAGCCGGGCGCCCCTCACGCGACGGCCGTCCCGCCCGGCCCCATCGGCCGGCCACGAGCCAGGCGGTCTGCCGCCAGAGCTGGGCCGCCACATGCCGACAGTGCTGTCGGAAGCCGGCGGCGGCCGCGGCTGGTACGGCCGGCGGCTGCCGCGGCCGAGGCGCAGTTCGGGTCGCGTCACCGGCCGGCGGAACCGGTAGAACCTCCGGCACACGTTATCCGGTGCCGGTCAGGACGCGAGAGGGGGAGGGGGAGGGGGAGGGGTCGGATCGGGCTATGGCTGGTCAGATCGGTGGGCGTGCGACGACACCCGCGGAAACTCTGACCCCCAAGGCAGGACCGGGACCCGGCCCGACCGACGGCCGATGAAAGCCCATCACAGGGTCAGCGTACTGTCCACCGGCGGCACCGCAGGACCGAAACCCAGCCCGACCGACGGCCGACGAAAGCCCATCCCAGGGTTGCCAAGACCAGATCAGCGCGCACCGTGTCAGCCGCTATAAATACGGCCCCAAATTAAACGGCAATCGGGACATCAAACACACACCTAGCGCCAGGCATGCCTCGATGGATCCAATTCGAGATCAAACGGGCTATGACGTCACACGGCAACAACGTGCACACGTGTATTGTTCACGTGTACACGCCTATGGCCAATGCATACACGTGTATGGTCCATGTGAACACATCACCAAAGCTGTAGCCCAGTGTTAACCAGTCGTTATAATTCGGGCTTTTTCGTTTCATGCGCAAAGCCACGTGAGCGACGATGGACGAGGTTTGGCCAGCCCCGTCCGAGCCAGCGGCAGCAACCGCCGCCTGGTGCTCTGACGCGGATCGACCACCCGCGGCTGCGGCGTGCCCTCCGCCCGTGCCCCCTCCCCCTGCGGTATGAAAAGGGTGAAGCAGATGTGGATACAGAAAAACGGGGTACCAGCCAGCGGGCCTACAGCTGCGCATCGTCCTTTCAGTTGCAAGGTATGGCTGAGGAAGACAAATGGACAGCGATATCGATCACGGAGGAGACCACATTGTCCGAGTACCTTCCATTCGATATCGATAGCAAACCATACATCGACAGCGCGCAGAAAGCCGCCGAACCGTCGATGACGTCACCGCGTCCGGTCCGAGAAGCGGCGTGAGTCACCGTGGCGGCCACATAACCGCCGCCATATGCGCCGCGCTCGACTTCGGTACGGCGGCCGCACGGCCAGAGCCAGGGCCGGGCCGCGCCGGCGCCGCGCAGTCTGGCCGCCGGCGGCGGAGACGCTGTCCAGGCGCCCCAACCGCGCAGACTGCGCGGGCCAGACGCAAACCCGGCGGGACTGAGGGAGCCGGTGCCCGCCACCACCGGACCCGCATGTCAACAATCTGCGGTGGACACACTCCATTCCGCCAGTGCTCTGCACTACTTTACATTATTTTCCCGACCTATTTAGGCGTAAGACATGTCATCGCATGTTGGAATAGTTCCATTTCGTTTTGACGTGGTTTCATTTCTGCCAGTGACAAGTCACATCCTGGTCCTCCGCTGGAGGGAGGCCACCGCACTTGGCGAGCGACTGCAACGCGAGTGAACACGAACATCGCCGACAGCTGAGCTTCGGACCACACCGCAGCGTCTCGCCCTTCGCATGCGCCAACGGCCCACGCCGCAGCATCGCGCCGCTCACATGCGCCAACGGACCACACCGCAGCGTCTCGCCGCTCACATGCGCCAACGGCCCAAACCGCAGCGTCTCGCCGCTCACATGCGCCAGCGGCTCACACCGCAGCATCACGCCGCTCACATGCGCCAACGGACCACACCGCGGCGTCTCGCCGCTCACATGCGCCAACGGCTGCCGTTTCCGAGTGACTCGTAGCAGCTCACATGAGAACCGCCAAACGCCAGGTTCACCGATCCTCTCTGGCAGCGCCGCAGCGTGACCCTGACCCGACCAGACATTTTCAGCGGGCGGGGCGCGGCAGGGGAGGGGGTGGTCTGAGCCGGGGCGCAGCTGGAGAGGGGAGGCCCTGACCCCAATCCCATCCCCCGGCCGGGGGCGATGGCCGGCGGCGTCCGTCAGAGAGAGGGGGGAGGGGGGAGGGGGCACGGGCGAGACTCGCACAAACCGGGTCGTGGCAGGGCCAGTACCGCCCGCCTAGAACACCACGCAGCTCATGGGCAAGGGCAGTACAGGATATCATTGCTTTGTTTCATGGCGTATAAATTAATCTAAAGGCTACTAAAACTGCGAGTTTTTTACCTGCGGCGCATCGCTTACGCCGCGGCTTTCAATGAATTATTTCAGCGTCAGTTGAAGCTGCGCTGGACCAGAATATCCAGTAAGGACCTGTTCAACGTCAGAGCCGATGGCCGGATGACAGCGCCAGTCCGGCAGCTGTGCTGTAATGGTGGTTTGATCCGCTGGCTCTGAGCGCGGTACCGCCATGACCTTTCTGGTAATTTCTCGTCGTCAAAGGCAGCCTGTGCCGCGACGCACGGTACACGCCGCAGTGAGCAACGCTAATTCCACGTTTTCCGTCACGGCAGTCACGCTAAACTAGGGCCGAAAAATACCGCCGCAGACCATTTTTGTCTTGTCCATTATACGCGTCATCAATCGTACCCAACACAAATAGCTGATTTCGAGAGCTCACCGGACAAACGCGGGCAATAGCTCAAACAGGTGGCCAAAGCACGATACACTGCGTGCAAAACAGCGGCCTTCCCGAGACACCGGCCACTTCGCCACAGTACGTTGTTGTTGATTGGGGCTTTAGGGCGCGCCGACTACTGTGGTCATCTTGCGCCCATTCGCCACAGTACGGTAAGCGTCTGTCCCGCAGCGTGCAGTGGCTTGCGCTCGGTCCTCCCAATGCATCTCACCCATCGTCAGCTGCGCAGTCACCTCCATGGTCGCGACGCTGACGCGGGAGACCAAAGGCAGACAGAAACACGCATCACCCACGGGCGGGCATTCTTAAACAGTCACGACCTGCGCACGTGCGCCTGTCGCGTTCCGCGACGCTTGGCGGCGCGCGATCGCTGAGAACTATGTAAACGGCTTCACAGACCGCACGGCTGTTGCATTTAAACAGGTGTTCTATTTCGCTCTGTCGGGCCTCTTGACTCCTGTTTTACCCACGGAAAGGGATCTTGGTACAGACACGGAGCCGCCACGAGCCCGTGAAACACAGCGGGCCGGGATCTTGGTACAGACACGGAGCCGCCAAGAGCCCGTGAAATACAGCGGACCGGGATCTTGGTACAGACACGGAGCCGCCAAGAGCCCGTGAAATACAGCGGACCGGGATCTTGGTACAGACACGGAGCCGCCAAGAGCCCGTGAAATACAGTGGACCGGGATCTTGGTACAGACACGGAGCCGCCAAGAGTCCGTGAAACACAGCGGACCGGGACCTTGGTACAGACACGGAGCCGCCAAGAGCCCGTGAAACACAGCGGGCCGGGATCTTGGTACAGATACAGAGCCGCCCAAAGCCCGTGAAATACAGCGGACCGGGATGATGGTACAGACACGGAGCCGCCCAAAGCCCGTGAAACACAGCGGTCCGGGATCTTGGTACAGACACGGAGCCGCCAAGAGCCCGTGAAATACAGCGGACCGTGGCGTCAATCCACCATCAAACCATCCACGTACCGACTTGTCGGTGTTCACTGATACAACCAATATCCACGCCTGCATACGTAGACTGCAGATCAGACGGAAATAAATCATGCACACACCTCGCATGAAATAACGACGCAATTTTGTGGTCACCGTATCAAAATTCCGTCGCCTTCCCCTTCCATACCTTCGCCCACTTCCCCTTCCCCTACAGAGGCGGCATGACGTCACGTCTGGCCACGACGTGATGTCGTGCCGCCACCGACCGCGCATGCCCGGCCAAGTCCCCGCCCCGGGCGTCGCAAGCCGCGCCCGCGCGCGCCTCCGCGCCGTGCGTGACGTAACCGGCGCGGGGCCGCGGGCGCAGTCCGAAGGTCCTGTGTTCGAGTCCGGCTGGCGCCCGCGGGGCTCCCGTGGTTACATAACGGTCACGCCGGGCCCCGGGTGAGCTGCGGCAGGCGCCTCGCCGGGCCGACACTGCCGCGGACCCGGCAGGCCGCGCGGGGCACCGATAGGACACTGCTGAGCCCCAGATGACCGCGCCGAGGCCAAGAGACAGGGACAACGGAACGGTCGGCGTCATGATCAGGGCATGCGTGCGTGCGTGCGTGCGTGCGTGCGTGTGCCAAAAATTCCCGACGCGCGGTGCGCACCGACGCCTACGGACGATCGCGGTCTCTCAGTTTCTGACCCCGTCGTAGTTCCCTTGATTGAATTATCAGCTCATCTCGGTCTGGTTCGCAGCTTTGGCCACCCCACTGCGCCTCCAGCACACCTTGTCGAACTGATTTCGACACGCCGAGCCTGATGGCTTGTCCTGCGCGCTAACACAAGTCGAGCCCAGGCCGGCTCATCCCATAGACATAAGCCAGATTTCCGTCCCTCTGTACTGGGCCACAGGCTGGGGCAATTGCCCGTCGCGCGAGTATCGCTTCGCCGAATGGGAAAAAGGCAGGGGAGATAAAACAGACAGCTTTTGAACGAGGGAGAGCCAGAGAAAAGCACCTCTGAGAGTAGTGATTGGTGGAGGTGTCGGTGTCGTCACACCACGCCTTTGTACTGATTGTTGGGGGGTTTGGTGTCGTCATACCACGTCTTTGTACTGATTCGTGAATGGGTTGGTGTCATCATGGCGCGTCTTTAGGACCATGAAGGTGGCGAGGGTCCTCACGGTTCTGAGCCCTCACACGGGGATGGGGGCATGCACGTTAATTTTTCGGGTTACGACACAAGGCTGACTCTCAGGAGTCGCACTGACGGCGGACGGACAGACGACAGGCCCAGCCCGATTAGGTCCGTCACGACATCATGAGCCGCCGCTGAGAAGCGTCGGCGCTGGTCGGCTCACAAGAGATCACTCACTCGAGCTGACATTGCCGCATCGGCGTTACGGTTCACATCGCCAGCCGGCCACCAGTCACCGGCGGAATGAGCTGTGAGGTTGAATACTTCCCACTAAAGCATGTCCGACAACACGACATGACATGTCCGACATGTTCTCCATACCATAACAATGAACAGCTGGGGGGGGGGGGGGGAGGTCCCTGTGTGGGCTGGGGGCCGCTGACATGCCGGGCGGTGTCAGGGACTCCAAGCTCACGGCGTCAGAGGGCCAACACACTTCTTCAATACCCCTCAGGCCCAATACCCCTACTCTTCAGTACCCGAGCGGCGCCCAGAGGACCGGCCCCAGCGACCCCACCGACCCCAGCGACCCGGCGCGAGGGGACATTTGGCAACCCATCGCTGCCGACGCCTCACGCCCGGCGCTTACGCCACCGCGCGTACGCGCAGCGTAGCCCCGCCCGAGGCCGCCGCAGCCGCGTTTCGTAACTCTCTCTCTCTCTCCCCCGGCCGGCGGCGGCGGTGTCCGGCTCTCTCGGGTCGCTGACCTGGCTCGCCCTGCTGCCGGCCACGACAGGGGCGCCGGCCTCGGGGGGGGGGGGGGGGAGGGGGGTGGGGAGGGGCTCAAAACAACGCGGCTCAACGCTGGGATGTGAAACTTGGGGACATCACGGCACGACGCTGGGGCGGGGAACTTGGGAACACCACGGCTCGACGCTGGGACGGGCGACACCACGGCTTGACGCTGGAGCGGGGAACTTGGGAACACCACGGCTTGACGCTGGGACGGGCGCGCGGAACACCACGGCACGACACTGGGACGGGGAACCCGGGAACACCACGGCTCGACGCTGGGACAACTCAGACGGCGCCTCGCTGGTCAGCACATCCGGGAAGAGTACGCGCCAGCAGGCTACAGTGGAATCCGCCCACTGCCGGTGGAACTCAGTGAAAGTCATGCCGCATTGCTGTCTATCACACAACTGCACGATCTAATCGGGACTGATAAAATGTGGAAGCCAAAACCTTTCGAGAGAACAATCAAGCATGAACGGATTAACCAGCGGAACTCCGGCTTCACGGACTCCGGAGCCACTGTCCCTATTTGGAGGCCTTGCATTGCCTTCATTTGAGCTCATCGACGTTATCGCGCGCTCGTTACACTGAACTGGCATGCTTGGAGCCAGCTCGATGATCATAAGGTATGAGGCTGACGCAAGTCATCATGACAGCGCTGAACGCGCCGGCGGCTTCAGGAACGACCAGGTGCTGCCGCCGCCCGCCAAGGGCGGGTGGGGGCATCGTTTGCAAATCGAGCTGCGACACGAATAGAGCCCACCAGATCAGCGGACGGACCAAAATTGGCCCAGTCAACGGGAACGAGGTCCAGCCATGCCATGCACGCCACTCAGTGTCAGCGAACTACCACACTAACGTCGATTGGCCGGCGTATCAAACACTGCCCTATATCGCCGTCGTCCGCTCTGATGCCGTCACTTCATGTGGATACGCCATTCGACCTCCACCATTCCCAAAATAGAATCTAGAGGGATCGATCGCCACGTCGCGGCGGACACCACCATACAGGGCCTCACACTACCATCCTCCTGTGGCCAGCCCAGCGGACCGTGACGTCATCGGCTTTCACCAGTCACGTGACGTGGGCTGCTGGGCGCCGGCCGACCCGAGGCCATCGACCCGTCGGCGGTGCCGCCTGCGGCGACGGCGCCCAACACCCGGCAGTCGAAAGCCGAGCCCGCCGGCGCGCGCGGCCAAGCTGGCCGGCGGCGGCGCGCGCCGACGGACGCCGTCTGAAGAGCAGGACCCTGCCGATGGATAGCCTCTACCCCACGTGCCGGCGGACGCGGTCCGCAGAGCAGGACCCTGGCGATGGATAGCCACTACACCACGCGCCGGCGGACGCCGTCTGAAGAGCAGGACCCTGGTGATGGATAGCCTCTACCCCGCGTGCCGGCGGACGCCGTCTGCAGAGCAGGACCCTGGCGATGGATAGCCTCTACCCCACGTGCCGGCGGACGCCGTCTGAAGAGCAGGACCCTGGCGATGGATAGCCGCCTCCTCCTCACGCAGCCGCCAAATACAGCTACATGGTGGATGTGGAGCGGCAAGGAATCGGCTGGCAATCAAACGGCACTGGGTCCACGCGTGGTAACGCCGAGTTGTAATGTAATGTAACGCAATGTTAATTGTAATGACTAGCGGTAATGGTGTAATGACGCAGATACGTCGGATGCCGGAATAATGACGAGTTTAACAATACAACAGCTCGGGATCCTCATGCATGATTTGACGAACAGCAAATATCTTCGTTTACATCCTGACTGCACATTCCACAGCGCTAGCAGATACCCTGGTCAGAGGCCTAAGCATCCCTCAAGAGTTGAGTTCCCTCTCATGCTCTCTCCACACACACACGCGCGCGCGCGTCCTTTGGCTCATCGCGTAACGCAGCGGCGCGGGCACTGCCTGGAATTCCCCCGAACCCTTCCCGACAATTTATTTAACCGAATAAGACGGTCCGCCGGGCCGCTGGGCTGGCAGTGAAAGTGAGCGCCGCCGCCGCCGCCCGGTCACTGACACCTGACCCAGATAGAGGTCAGCCGACCGCCCCCCGGCCGGGCAGGGGGAGGGGCGGCCGAGCCTCGTCGGCGGAGTCGGCGCCGCCTCGCCTCGGAGGGAGGAGCAGATGGGCTGGGCGGCCAGGCGAGGTCGAGGCCGCTCAGATCCACGCCGCCCACGGCATCGGAAGGCAAGGGATACGGTAGCCACGGCGCTGCGGGCTGAGACCGTTTCACCACGCTGGTGGAAGGCATGCTTCTGATCTGGTGCACGCAAAGGCGATTCAAACGGGCGGAATGCAGCGATGGTGCGTTGCGTCTTAACGATATGATTCAACCTTGCCTCACTCACGTTTCGATCACGAATTCCACGATTACATTCTGACATAGCAAGGTGCCACGATCTCACGGTCTCCCTTCTTTAATAACCGACCGCTTTGTCCTTTCGCTAGTTTGGCCACTTCTGTCCACATGGCCACTGGTATCGCGTCAATAGCTCCACTTCTGTCCACATGACCACTGGTATCGCGTGTTTTGTGTCGTGTTGTGTCGTGCCGTGTCGTACCGTGTCACATCCGGTCATTCTGCGTCATGTCAAACCGTGTCGTACACCTCGTGTGGTATCGTGTCGTATTTTGTCGCACGGTACCATGTTGTATCATGTCGAGTCGGATCGCGGCCATACATCCGCCCCACGTAGGTGACGGACGCCCCTACCTCCCCCTTCCACCGCCCCTCGAGGACCGCACGTGCGATATCCACAGTCACACAGAGTTACCCGGGACGGAAGGGGAAGCGTGCCCTCCCCCTCCAGCATGCCCATTGACTAACAGCCCCCAAGATGCCGCGCAGATCGTGCGGACCCTCATGCTCGTGTCGGGACCCGTTGATCCCTCGTCCGCCGCCACGCTCGGCCTGGCAGATCTCGACGCTGCCGACTGCAAACGAAACCACAAGCGTCGCAAAATACACGAACAGCGACGGGACCCGAGACGCTGTCACCGGCTGGCGGGGCCAGTGTTCAAAAAAACGCTGAAGCTGGTCGGTCCACCGACGCCGCCTCGGCGGACCGGACCGGCCCCTCCCTCTTCCTCGGCCGGAGGCGAGGCGTCGCAATCTGCCTAAAACGCCGAGCGGCTGCGGCGGCCGACAGAAGGCGACAGCCCACCGGCGGCCAGACTGGGACGTCTGACGCGCCGCCGAGCGGCCGCGGCGGCCGACAGAAGGCGACAGCCCGCCGGCGGCCAGACAGGGACGCCTGACGCGCCGCCGAGCGGCTGCCGGCGCGACGACCGAGATAGTACGCCACGGCCGACGGCGTCAAAGGCGCGCCGCGCGCCGCGGCCCGCCGCCGCCCGTCGGCCGTATCTGATCGTAACCGTGTTTCCCGCAGGGCTCCGCCACTCACGGACGTGATCCGGCGACAATGGAAAGTTCCATTGTTCGGGCCGACCGGGCGGGTTCAGCGAGGACCGGTGCGGCGCTGTGCACGCCCCGCGCCTCCAGATCTGGCGCTGCACCCGAGGCGGCACCGGGTGACGTAACAGAGTGCCGTGCTGCGGCGGGAGGCGGTGCGGATACAGACGGAGAGTGCCGAGAAAGGCTCGCCAACCAAAGCCGCCGCCACGAGGATCTGACACCGGGGAGGCGTTAAAGCACGGCTGATTGCAACTGAAGCTGGTTGCCCGTTGCCGCCCCGGTATATCCCTCTCCACCCATCACCGGTACATCCCTCTCCACCCATCACCGGTATGGGCAATATGGTCCCAGGCTCCCTTTGCCCTGAAACGTCGGGCTTCCGCGTGTGGACGGCCTGTGTCTCGGTACCGACATCCCGCACTCCGTCCTTGGGCGACCCGGCGGAGACAGACCGCTGTGCGGGCGCACCACAGCTGCCTAAGCCGCCTCGGGGAGTAGTACCCACCCTCCCCTCCCCTCCGCGGCGGCAACACGCGGTCACGCGCTGCGACATCAGCCGTGCTGCCGTCTCCGTCCCTGTGGGCCTGACTCTGCGCCCCGAGCGTCACGGCATCCGGCCCGTCAACGTGTCCGGTACCAGTCCGAGACCTGCCCGACTGTCCCCGGTACCAGTCCAAGATCTGCCCGACTGTCCCCGGTACCAGTCCGAGACCTGCCCGACTGTCCCCGGTACCAGTCTGAGTTCTGCCCGACTGTCCCGGTACCAGTCCGAGACCTGCCCGACTGTCCCCGGTACCAGTCCGAGATCTTCCCGACTGTCCCCGGCACCAGTCCGAGATCTTCCCGACTGTCCCCGGTACCAGTCTGAGATCTGCCCGACTGTCCCCGGTACCAGTCCGAGACCTGCCCGACTGTCCCCGGCACCGGTCCGAGATCTCCCCGACTGTCCCCGGTACCGGTCAGAGACCTGTCCGACTGTCCCCAGCCCCCGAAGCTCGGCTCCCACCCGTCTGGCCAGCGCTCCACTGCCCTGGTACCCCCTCCCCTCCCCCCCCCCCCCCCCCCCCTGCTGATCCCTTCGCACTCAGAGCCGGCGCCTGGCTGCATACACGCGCACGTGTGCCTCTCTCTCCCCGGGCGCCGGTCTCGCAGCACGTGTACCGGACCTGGCGCGCCGTCGGCCCGTCGGCCGGCCGGACCCGGCGCACCCACGGCAGCCGCGGCCAAACCGCCGGACGCAGCAACTCACGCCGCTCAAATATCACGGAAAATATGGCGACGTGTACCGCGTCACGGCGAGCGCACGTGGGCATGAACACCGCAGACGTGGCGGCGGCCGCGACGGCGGTAACTCCCCTGGCAGGCGGAATTCGGCGTCAGCAGGCGGTGATCGCCACCACGTGCGAGCGCAACAGCCTGCGGGGAAGCGACGCGAAACGCTCGGACGGAGAATCTCGGAACGCAGCTGGCCAGAATCGCGAAAGTGGCAGCAGACGGTGGTGGGCGGCCGGTTAACGGCGGCCAGACGTCGGACCACCGCCGCCAGGGTGCACCGATCGTCCGTAGCGACGGCATCTCATCATACTCCTCTCCCGCCTCATCACACCTGATCACCTCATCACAGCATCCCCGGGGCTCTTTCTCACCCTCTCCAGTGACTCCGCCCCTGCGGCCGGCGGAAGACGCGGGGCGAGCAGCTTGGAAATCCCACCAATGCGGGCCGGCAGCGGCTCGGCTCGCCCGGCTGACAGCGGGCGGCAGGCCGCCGCCGCTGCCGTCACCGGTTCGGGCCTGCAGCGGCTCGGCCCGCCCGAGCCGAGCCGCTGCCGCTGGCTGTGCAGGGCCCTAGAGGCGCCCCAGGGCGGCTGGGGCCGGCCGGCTCCAGACAAGCTCCGCAGCGCTGGCCACAACCTCCGAACAAGTCACGGCGGAGCACCACTTGCTGCCAGGTGTATCTGATCTGCCCCCGCCGCTCTCTCCAGTCTTCCCCATGCCAAGGCCCTGAAATGGTCACTTCTGTCCGAAAAGGCCCTATACAAGCCGTAATCCGGGCGTGGCGCTGCATCCGCCATCGCATCGCCACCGCCTTGAACGGCCGCGCTCCCTCTCCCACCGAACACGGCGAATGGAGCCGCCGCGCGCGGCACCGGACAGCCAGCCCCGGAGCGTCATCGCCGCGGTGGACCACAGGCACGCGGCGCGGGCGGCGCGGGCGGCGCGGGCGGCGTACAGGGTGCATGGGGTGTCCCGGCAGACCCGGCAGCGTCAGCTGGGCCAGAGTCGCCGTCAGGACCGTGTTTGACGGTACGCCACACGGTGTCGTAGGCAACTGACATACCACGCTCAGGGTTTCAGGCTATTGTTCCACGATACCGCGGTGAACCATCCTGAACTGACGCCGGAGGAAGCCGCACGCTCCAGAGACGACGATCAATATACCGCATTCCATCAAATATTCCAGTAAAATATGGTGATGCGATGTGGGGCTCCGTCGAAAATATGGCCGGCCAGAGTGTGGGAACAAACTTCAAGGTCAACAATCATCCCCATCCATCGTCAGATACATCATTAGCTCGAGAACTAAGCTCAGGAAAACCTGACCCAATTCCGGTGTCGTGACGGTTTTTGCGAGACGCGTTATCCTCAGCGTCAGCTCATCCGAGGCCATCGAACAGGAAGACATTCCACCTCCGACCAACGCAAATAAGGCACCCCCAAATAAAGGCAATGCCTTCTTATGCCGGCCTCTGCCCGTCATGCCGCGGCCTCCAAATCAACGACGAACTCGGCCCATTATTCGCCCCACTTGTACTCGTTTGTTTGTCGTCAGTATCTCCGTATTTGCCACCGAGATCCGGCTGCGGCCGCTGTCCCGGCGCCGCTGACGCTTTAAGGTCCGACTGCGGAGGCTGTCCCGGCGCCGCAGGCGCCCTAAAGTCCGGCTGCGGAAGCTGTCCCGGCGCCGCTGACGCTTTAAGGTCCGACTGCGGAGGCTGTCCCGGCGCCGCCGGCGCTCTAAAGTCCGGCTGCGGCCGCTGTCCCGGCGCCGCTGACGCTTTAAGGTCCGACTGCGGAGGCTGTCCCGGCGCCGCCGGCTCTCTAAAGTCCGGCTGCGGCCGCTGTCCCGGCGCCGCTGACGCTTTAAGGTCCGACTGCGGAGGCTGTCCCGGCGCCGCCGGCGCTTTAAAGTCCGGCTGCGGAAGCTGTCCCGGCGCAGCCGACGCTTTAAGGTCTTTAAGGCGCCGGGCGAATGGCGCCACGGCCGCGTGGCGGCGCGGGCAGGTACTCACTTCTTGATGCCGCCGGCAGAGGCGCTGCTGTCACTCTCTTCGCCTCGCTCCCGGGCGCTGGAAAACAGAAAGCACAGTAGTCAGTACGAAAAAGAAGGGTCATTCTTACAACCACAGTGCTTGCAGCCTAGTCCAACGGGGGTGGCACCCGGGGAGACGTCAACGACGCCAAAGACATAACATTCGGTAAGGATAGCTGGTCAGTGATGTATTTTGATCATTACATGCGTTCCGCTATTGCACTCTGCCCCAAAAGGGGCAAAAAAAAAACAGCTGGACAAGACGGATCCAGCACCCTGTCTGCTACCACTGTGACCAGTGAGGCAGCGCTGCTCCCGAGGTTTTCTGCAGGCCGCAGGAATTGCGCTCCCTGCACCCTGTAATCGGCAGCGGCCACTGAGCAGCGCCGTCTGCATTAACCACTGCGTGTCTGGCAAACCAGAGGTACGGAGTTCGATTCCCCGCGATGCCCACCCTTCCCGCCAGGGTGAGAGGCAGGCGACGCCATATAGCCTCAGTAGTTGGATGCGTCGTAAAACTCCAATGACAATGACAATGACACCGAGCAGCGCCGCTCCCCGGGTGACCTCCCACCGCGGGAGTCACGCTGCCTGTACCCTTCAGTCGGCGCCGGTCCGTACCGTCCCGACAATGGAACACAGGCGGAAGCGGCGGCGGAGGGCGCGACGGGCCGGCGGAGGCAGACGAAACGACCGAGGCTCTGGTGGGGGCCGACCAGACGACCGAGGCCCCGGCGAGGACACACCAGACGACTGAGGCCCCGGCAGGGGCAGACCAGACGACCGAGGCCCCCGTGGGGACAGACTAGACGACGGGGGCCCCGGCCGCCGGCGGGGACACATTGGACGACCGGGGCCCCGGCGGGGACAGACAAGACGACCGAGGCCCCGGGGGATAGACCATACAACCGAGGCCCCGGCGAAGACATATTGGACGACCGAGGCCCGGGCGGGGACACACCGGACGACTGAGGCCCCATCGGGGACCTTCCAGACGACCGAGGCCCCGGCGAGGACAGGCCGGACCACCGAGGCCCCGGCTCGTCCAGAGCCACGCCGCCGGCCAGCTGGTCCGCTGGCGCCGATAGCGCGGCTCCAGCGGCCAGCCGCTGATGAGCGCGATAACGGACGGCCTTGGTGACGGGCTGCGGTGCCGTTAACGCCCCAGTGCACGCTTCGCGTTTTTTTTTTCCACGAGCGGGGCCGAACTCGTTTCGTTTGAACGCTGGTGACAGTTTCCTTCCGAACAACAAAGTTGACAACGACCTTGTGACTGGCAACGACTTTCCACGCAGCGTTTCAGCCCTGTTTCAGCCCTGTTTCAGCCCTGTTCGCATGGAGACCACAATCTGCTGGCACTGGAACGTTGAATACTGTTCGCCTGGCCGCATATCAGGACAGGGCGATGGATGCGTTCAGCAGTGAGAAAGGGCGAGCCCGAGGGCAGAGCAGCGGCGGGCGTGTCCGTCCGAGTTCAGCCGAGCCCGAGGGCAGAGCAGCGGCGGGCGTGTCCGTCCGAGCTCAGCCGAGCTCGAGGGCAGAGCAGCGGCGGGCGTGTCCGTCCGAGTTCAGCCGAGCCCGAGGGCAGAGCAGCGGCGGGCGTGTCCGTCCGAGCTCAGCCGAGCCCGAGGGCAGAGCAGCGGCGGGCGTGTCCGTCCGAGTTCAGCCGAGCCCGAGGGCAGAGCAGCGGCGGGCGTGTCCGTCCGAGCTCAGCCGAGCCCGAGGGCAGAGCAGCGGCGGGCGTGTCCGTCCGAGCTCAGCCGAGCCCGAGGGCAGAGCAGCGGCGGACGTGTCCGTCCGAGCTCAGCCCAGTCCGAGACTCGCTCCGTCCCGTGACAGCTGGGACACGGACAACGGCTGAGGTGGCGGCGTGTGACATCGAGAGCTACTCTCTTAGCACCGCCTTCGGAAGACGGCACTGCTCGCTGTGTGGCGGAACAAGCGACTCGAATAAGCATCGGACCGGTTCGTCGAGAGCTCTACTAGCTTGGTTCACAACCCGCTCCGTGCCTGCACAGCCTGTTCATACACTAGCAACACAAAATGGCAAAGCTAGCTTCAACTGCCTCAAACATAGGCATTCAGACCCCGACATTTTCGGAACACTGCCACATGCTTCAAGTGTTCCGTGCATTCAGCCTTTTTGAAAACGGCCCCGTCACGTCAAGTGGTATACCTCCCTCGTTCCGCTCATCATTCGTGTGAGGAGCAGAGCAGGTCAATCCGCGCCACCTGCCGGGTGGAGACGAGGGACGCCTGTTCACATTATAGTCCTCAACGCCGACAGGAAGAGCACACATCGCCGCCCTGGAACCGATGACAAGCTTACCGCAATCGCGTCTAGATGGACCATGAAACTGAACTTGAAACGCAACTGATGAGCCCACGACAGAGCGTGGTTTGTGTATTTACCCAATGTATCTGCTGCATCCGAAATCTCCACGCTAGTTGTTCAGTTCATTCGTTTTACGCGAGACAATTCCCGACGCCTGTCGTCCCAACAGGTGACTGGACACACATGAAGGCATGTATACCAGCTCACACGCAGTTCGCCTGAAGATGCTGTCCCCTGGACACGCCGTCCTCTAGACATGCCGTCCCCTTAACACGCCGTCCTCCAAACACACCGTTCCTCAAACATACCGCTCCCTAAACACGCCTTCGCTCTGAACACACCTTTCCCCAAACCCACCGCTCCCCAAACACACCGCTCCCTTAAACACATCGTCCCTTAAATACACCACCCCTATAACACACCGTCCCTCCAAACACGCCTTGCCCTGAACACACCGCTCCCTCAAAGACAGCGTCCCCCAAATGCCATAGCACACCGTTCCCCTAAACACGTCTTCCTCTAAGCACACCGTCCCCCAAATACACCGCATCCATAAGCATAACGTCCCCCAAATACACCACTCCCTCAAACACACCGTCCCTCAAATACACGGTCCCCATAAATACGCCGTCCCCCTAAACTCGCCTTCCCCTAAACACATCGTCCCCCAAACACACCACTCCCGCGACCACACCGTCCTCCACATACACCGCCCGCGTAAACACACTGTCCCCCTGAACACGTTTCGCCCTTAACACGCCTCTTCCCTAAACACACTGTCCCCATACACAAGCCGTCCCCTAAGCAAGCTGTTCCTTGAAACGGCGCTTCTCCAAACACGCCGTCTCCCCCCGGGCCGATCTACGGCGCAATATCGGACTTTCTGCAGCCGGAAATCAATCCGAGGACAACAGCTGCGCCGTGGCCGGTGGCCATGAAGCGGTGCCTCTGCAGGGTCGCCGGGAAGCCCCAGGCCACGTGCCCGCCCGCCGGCTGGAGGCCATCGCCCCGGTGATTTGCCCTCGCGTGTTTAGCGGCGCCGACCAAGGCCTCTGCGACGACGCTTTCCACCCGAACACAGCGGCGGCCAGCCGGGGCCGTCACGTCACCGAGCCGTGCTGACCTTCCCCTCAGACGACCTCTGAGGTCACACAGATGGTCAGCGGCCTGGACAGCGGAATACACCAGCGTCTGACCCCAAACGTGTGCAGGGGACACTGGCGACAAAAGCTGCCCCTCCGTGGGACAGCGCCATCCGCGGACGACCGTGAAAACCACGCCTACAGCGGAACGAGCCTGCGACAAGCCGCGCCCGGGAACATCACAGTCCCACTGGCTGGACGACTGCGTCGGGCTGGGGTCTTCACCGGTAACCGCCCCACCGATCAGTGGGCAACAGGGCACCAGCCGGACACCTTTCACGCGGCCCCAGCAGACGGTCCGTCCGTCGAGGCCGGCCTGTGTTACGGCGGCCGTTTTTCCCAGCGGCGGGCGCCCGCCGAGCGTGTTGTAACACCGCCCGCCCAGCACGCTCGCGTCCGCCAGTGACGCACGGCGGCCGACGGCCGAAAAATTCACATTCCCGACGCCGGCGGTCTGTCCGCACCGAATTTGGCCGGGCGGGGCCCGGGCACCGCCTATGGGGCGGCGAAAACACACTGGCGTCGCCTGCGGCCTGGCGCTGCTGTTCGTTCGGCGCCAAACCCACCGGTCGAGCTGTTCCCGGTGTACGGCTGACAGGTCAGGTGCAACATCTGGTCAGCTCGTGTCGAGTCGAGTCGAGTCGAGTCGAGTCGAGTCGAGTCGAGTCGAGTCGAGTCAGGTCAGGTCAGGTCAGGTGCAACACCTGGTCAGCTCGTGTCGAGTCGAGTCGAGTCAGGTCAGGTCAGGTCAGGTCAGGTCAGGTGCAACATCTTGTCAGCTCGTGTCGATTCGAGTCGGGTCAGGTCAGGTCAGGTCAGGTCAGTCGGACCGGGCCAGGTCAAATCGGGTCAGGTCAGGTCAGGTCAGGTCAGGTCAGCTCCGCCGCGCCCCGGGTCCGATCCAGGGCCGTCACAGCGCACGGCCGGTACCGCCGCACCCGGCGGACCGCCTGCGCCGCGGCCGACAGCGTCCCCCGACTATCTGGAGAGGTGCCGGGCACCGGCCTGACACTGAGCCGCCGGCGGCGGCGGCCTTGACCGCGGCCATCGCCTCCACTCGACTCGACGTTTGGACGAATGTCGACGTGGCAGTGGGAAATGGAGTGCGCAGAAGAGCAAGTCATCCGCTCAAGTGTTTGCACAGCAGGGGAAAGCCGTCAGATATGCGGTGCGACGTAAATGCCAAGGCAGCCGTGCGTTCGCACCACGCAGAGCGCGTACGAAACTGGCGCCAGTTTTACTCGATATCAACAGGAAAGGCCTTGAGCGCGATCTTGAGCCTTGAGCTTTGAGCTTTGAGCTGAGCTGGTGTAACGACATTATGGCATGGGAGTTCGTACTACGACAGCAATCAGAGGTGGTGGTGACACGGCGTAATCAGGCAAACATTGCCTTTATTGACAAATTTATATTACGTTGAAATAGATTTACGAAAGACAGCCGATGCTCGTCTGATGCGTCGCCTAACCAGCCCCGCCCACTACATCGCAAGACAATATTGTCGGAATATGAATTCCAGTTCATACCACTGCCAGTTTTCATAGCGCGTTGCAATCGAGAAGCCTGGTGGCCACACAGCAGCCGTCCACGAGCCCAGGCCGGCACAGCCCTGCTCGGGCCACGCCTGCCCGACCGGCAGCTGTGCTGGGAGCTGTGCTGGAGGAGGCCGCCGCCGCACGACGCGTCGGCGAGGCGGTGCGCGTCTGCCGAGCGGCGCGCTGTGCCGCCGCGGTCCGCGTTACAGCGGGTGCGCGTCTGCCGAGCCGCGCGCTGTGCCGCCGCGGTCCGCGTCACAGCGGGTGCGCGTCTGCCGAGCGGCGCGCTGTCGCCGCCGCGGTCCGCGTCACAGCGGGTGCGCGTCTGCCGAGCGGCGCGCTGTGCCGCCGCGGTCCGCGTCACAGCGGGTGCGTGTCTGCCGAGCCGCGCGCTGTGCCGCCGCGGTCCGCGTCACAGCGGGTGCGCGTCTGCCGAGCGGCGCGCTGTCGCCGCCGCGGTCCGCGTCACAGCGGGTGCGCGTCTGCCGAGCGGCGCGCTGTGCCGCCGCGGTCCGCGTCACAGCGTGTGACGCGGCGACGCCGACCACCGAGCCGTGTGCGTGTGGCAAGACAGGCGGGACGCACCAACAGCGGCCGGAGTCGTATTGGAAACCAGCGACAAATGTCGGACATCTTAAATACGTCAGTCGCGGTTCTTTGACGTGTCCAGGCCTCCCGTCATGTCACTTTACCAATCACAGCATGTTGGGCCAAAATATAGATGTGAAGGACGGACGTCAAGAGGGCACGTCCGTTGGGCCGGGTCTTTCCACGGCGGCCATAGCAGCCGGAGCCGCTACAACGGCCGGGTAGCCGGAGCTGCCGGCCCGACCGGCTGCCAGCGAGCAGCCGTCAGGGACCGGTCAGCGCCCCACACGAAACCTACAGATGTCGAGCGTCTCCAGTCCACTCTGTGCCACCGCTGAACTGCCTCAGCGTCGGACAGCGTATAAAGCAACACCGCCGGGACAAAAGCCTGTATAATACAACAAACATCGACGCGTGCAAACCTCTGTCGGCCCGGCCCCGGCAGCCCTAACGGCGGCGGTCGCGCTGAGGTGCCGCACCGTCCGGAGTCAACAATGAGCGCACCCCACCCCGCCCCGCCAGCGTCCTCTGGCAGCCGTGCTGAGGTGCCGCACCGTCCGGGGTCAATACTGAGCATACCCCGTCCCGACCCGCCGGCGCCCTCTGGCAGCCGTGCTGAGGTGCCGCACCGTCCGGGGTCAACACTGAGCATACCCCGTCCCGACCCGCCGGCGCCCTTCGGCAGCCGCGCTGAGGTGCCGCACCGTCCGGGGTTATTAACACTAAGCATACCCTGTCCCACCCCGCCGGCGCCCTTCGGCAGCCGCGCTGAGGTGCCGCACCATCCGGGGTCAACACTGAGCGCACCCCACCCCGCCCCGCCAGCGTCCTCCGGCAGCCGCGCTGAGGTGCTGCACCGTCCGGGGTCAACACTGAGTGCACCCCGTCCCCCAACGCCCTGCCGGCGTCTTTCAAAGAGGTCTTGAAGAAGACAGAAGTCCAAGTTCCACGGTGTGAACAGTGACCTGTGTGTCATCCCGCCATGACTCACGCACTGAGCTAACTGTGTCGCCGGAGAGGCCGGGCGCAGAGTTCTGGCTTCGACACAACGGACGAGACGAGAGTCCCCTGATACCGCGGCGGCGGCTGGCGGCGTCTGGACAGTGCAGACGGACGCCCCCGCACGCCTCCGCCGATGTCTTTGTCCCGAATAAGGCCCAGAGGGCCGCGTCCACTGAAGCGCCGCACCTGTCTTACTCAACATTTAACAACGCAAAAAGTCTGCAGCGGCGCGGTATGCCATAACGTCCAGCAGGCTAACAAAAACAGTGGCCGGGGGACGTGACCTCAGCAAGGCCATGGCTGTCCGCGGCGGAGCTCGGACCACCGCGCAGGCAAAACAGCCGCCAACAGCCGAGGTCCGTGCGTCCGTGGACCGAACGGCAAGGCGGTCTCACACTTGACCCGCGCTGTGAGATCCCCTCCAGGTGCCCTCTATTAAACTGTTCTCTGTGATCTTTCTTGTAGCTTCTACAATACGAAAAATGGACCCCCTCCCCCTAAGAAAAATAGAGTATGGCGTCTGTTTTGCAAGATATGGGAACGCACAGTTTGCGGAGCCTCTTCCTCTTAATGAGTGCACAAATGCGACCAATGTCGCAAATCCGGTGGTATGGGGATGCAAACGGCCCTGACCCGTGGGAAGCCCTGCTCAGTAATCGGGAGAGAGAAAATCAGGGTCTGAGGATGGCCCGATCCAGCACCTATTTTGCGGGAACGTGCGAAGAACGTTAACTTCGCGATCCAAGCGTGAGGACAGATATTCTGGTCAGCCTGTGGAGCATGTCTCCCGTCTCCAGTGGCTATGCCCGAGGTCGGGCCCCACTCCTTCGGCACGGGCGTCTTGCAGCGTTGCGCGGTGACATCCAGCTCCCGCGATCACCGATGCGGGCGCGAGTATGTTGCTCCGGACCATTATTCACACACTCCCCTCGGAGTTCACCAACAACTCTTCTGGCAGTTTCCCAAAGCTCTCCTCGTATTTCCCCACCACCAACAGGGCAATGCCTCACGCCATTCCATTCCATTTCTGAGCACAGTTGGCCCCACGAGCTGCCAGACCCCAGACCCCGTAATCACCAACGGCTGCCCTCTATTTCTGACCCGTCTTCCGACGCCCTGTCCCTGCCCTGCACCCCGTGGCGGCTACTGACCTGCCCCTGTCCCCGGAGCCGGGCCGCTGATGCTGCCCGATCGCGTTGAATATCTGCAACAGAGACACGAGGTCAGGTCATGGGACGCGAGGTCAAGTTAACGTAACATTAATTGAATACAAATACAATGGAACGCATCACCTCCAAATGTGGTGACATGACCCAAATACAAATGTTCGCCATCCAAACAGTTTACTGTCTGCGGATATTCGAAGTTCATACCACATCATTAGACCCAGACAACGGCCAGAGTTTATCGGAGTTATCAACACATCTGGGCGAGCCGGCCTCGCTGTACATGGATGACAGATGACCACCCGGCGCCAAACACAACCAGAGCCAGGGTACCCGATGGCGTCGGCATGCGGATGAGGCCAAGCTGCAGGGCACGTGACGGCCAACCACTGGGGGAGCGGGGGCACGGGAAGGGTCCGTCAGCAGCCGAGCACGTGCCGCCAGGAATCCGTCCCACCACGGCTCTCGGTCGGGCGCCGGCCGGCGGCCTGGTAACCACAAACGTCATCGGACACGGCCGGGGGCCGGAGGCGGCCACGGCCGGCAACAGCGGCCACGGCACGGCCATGTCCGGCTCACAATGACGGCCAGGAGCACGAACAGGGTGGGGAGGGGCTTACAGCCAGGGACCACGCCGACGCCGAGGCAGCCAGTGGGGTCATAACGATGGCGGTCAAAAGGGTGTGTGCCTCTCACGCTCTCACCTAATCAGGCTGCCTGTGTGTCAACGTGCGTGTCAAAAGGGTGTGTGCCTCTCACGCTCTCACCTAATCAGGCTGCCTGTGTGTCAACGTGCGCGTGTTTCTTGGCTACATATTCGCATGCATTCTGCGCTATGTGTTCACCGTTCACGTACCAGCCGGATGTCACCGAACACTGGCCCTCTTCAAGTGGAAAAGCCTACTAACGCTCAACAAATGCATAAACGCGCTAGAGCCCGGTCGAGGGATGGCACGGCCCGGCCCGAACAGCGAGGCGCGGGGGAGAGGCTCTTCGGCTGACATGGCCGGCGCGAGAAGGGGATGTGAACCATACACCGGTACCGGCGCCAGCGAGAGGCTTCAGCAGCCGTGGCCGGAGAGGACCACACCCAACGGCGGGCGGACGAACGGGCGGACCACACCCCACGGCGGGCGGACGAACGGGCGGACCACACCCCACAGCGGGCGGACGAACGGGCGGACCACACCCCACGGCGGGTAGACGAACGGGCAGACCACACCCAACGGCGCCCCCATGCGCATTTCATCTCCTCGCGGCCTCATCGCCGCACCACGCCGCCTGTCGCACAAACCGTTTGGCCGCTGGGCGGACCCCAATCTGATGGTGAGCCCAGGTAGGTTGTAAATGGTTTAGAATCTACCTACAATCCGTCGCAAAAACCACCGGCAGCAGCCACACTCTTCCAATGAGGCCCTGGTTCCGTCGGCCGCCAGCACCAAACGCAGAGCGGCACATTGGCAGCGCCGACGGAGGGGCGTGTCCACGCACACCCAGGGCCCCACGCACACCCAAGGCCTTGGCACGCGCTCCGCTCCCACATGCATGCGTGTAATGTGGGAGTGGCGCCTGGTGCGGCTCCCACAGGACACGCGTGTCAATTGCTGGGAATTGCGGCCGCCACATCACGCACCTAGTGGTATGATAAATGTCAGCACAAGTCCACGGCAGACGGCGCACGAGGCGTCGCAATGCGGGCACATATCTCGATGGCGTCACGGCGCGCCCGCAGACGTTGCCGTTTCTAGCGAGCTATTGCGACCGTCGTCGGTACGATAGCGACGTCCCAGCGGCTTTGCACAGCTTGGGAAAGCCGCTGAGTATCTCGCCACAGCCGGGTGCCCAGCGGCCTAAGCATGAGCACCCTGCACGGCGGCGTGTATCAC
This sequence comes from Pollicipes pollicipes, assembly GCF_011947565.3. NCBI lineage: Eukaryota > Metazoa > Arthropoda > Thecostraca > Pollicipedomorpha > Pollicipedidae > Pollicipes > Pollicipes pollicipes. The sequence continues at coordinate 14,926,850 of NW_023596805.1, read as the reverse complement.
TTCAAAAACCCGTACTCGCGCCGGCTCGCATTAGTCGAGATGGAGGAGAAATGACTGAACGTCCTGATAGAGATGCATTTTCTCGCAGTCACGCTGGTGAGCGTGTAGTGGCGCTAGCCGCGATCATCCTCGCGCACGCGGATCACAGCACCAGTCAAACAAACAATGCAGTCCTCCGTCCTGACGCGGCGGACAGCCAGCTGAATGGCATCCCACCTTTCCTGGCTTACCGTGACCAGCGTCCAAATATTTAACCGGAGCGACCCACCAGAGTCACCGACCATTCGCGCAGGCATGCCGGCCGGTTAACGTGACAGCAAGCGCGGACCAGTATATATATACACAGCCGCTGTGTATACACAGCGCTCTGCCGTCAGCCACTCCGCTCCGTTGCTCGCACTCCTCGCTCGAGACGTTCCGATCGGGGCCCGGTATTATGGGGCCGCCGGCTCCCCAGAAACCATCGGAAAAGTTATCCGGGACCGGTAACGGCCCTGCCCATAACAAGCGCAGCAGATAACGGCGTAAAAAGGGTGACGGCATTGACGTCACAGTGAGGAGGAAGCAGGATTCGAGCGGCAACAAGCTTCTGATTTTTTCACACGTGTGTGATTGCGCTGATGTCTGTGTGACTGACTGCCGGAGACATTCAGAGCTTTACTGATGCCTGTGTGATGCCTGCTTCGTCTTGTTTGGGTATCAATACAGGAGAGGTGCACTTCCTCGGATGCCGCGCGCGCTGCATGACACGCTGCGTCGTCCCGATGGGCTTGCTCATTCCCCAGCATTCGGCTAAAGCCAATCAATCACACCACACCCGTCGCCTTAACTGCGCACGTTCAGATAGCGGTGAGCTCAGCCGGCCAAGCCCAACAGCTCTATTCAATACACCACGTTAGCGGGGGCCCGGCTGACAGAGCAGCGCACCTGTTACGGGCCGAGATAGCCATATTGCCGGCACCAGGTGGGACGGTCGAGGACCGCCACCAAATCCAGGCCAATCGACCTTAGACTGAGTCAGTGCACCCGGTAGCCGGCCGCTGCAGGGTCTGCCGCTGACGTCGCGTGATGCCCGAGCCGTCATGTCACCCAATCAATGGCTACTGCTCAGCCATTCAAAACGGACGCAAAAATGCAAACACCCAAACCAGTTGTAACAAACAATCACACTTTCCGGATCGCATGAGGGCAGTTTTTCCACGCCACGGCTACAAAAGTACAGCAGCCCACAAGGACTCAGTCAATGCCAACACCATTGTATTCCAGAATGTCCTCTGCAAAAGGAACTATGACGGAATTCGACGGCAAAAGCGGCCCGGACTAACACCATGAGTCCGGGTGAGACCAGACTGATTGGTAGACAACTCAAAACATACATTGCCAAAGCTGCCAAACACGCAGCTGTCATGAATCGTCCAGAAACATTCAGGGATGCTAATTGTTAAAACAAGTTTTACGAGAATGCCGCCGCTTATACACGCACTAGTTTCTACGCGTCAGCCCGTAGGAGAGCGCTGCACGTCAAGGCAACGAAAGGCAATACTGGGGGACAAAAAAAGCCTTGAATGCCCAGGGCGACTGAATATCCGCCCATTCCATCTGAGCATCCAAATAAGGCCGTCTTATAGATCTGGCCGTGTTCAAGCCCGATATCAATGCAGGCAATGAAGCCAGACAGGAAATGCAAAATCCGCTTTCCTTACAAGACATGTTTGGGCTTTGTGAAAGCGAGGCCACGGTCTCGGTTCTACGTCATCGCTGATTGCAACACATGCAATGGAGAACAACATACGAGTACGAGAGAATATGCAAAAGTGCAAAAGCGAGAGCGAGAGAAAGAGAAAGAGAGAGAAACAGTAAGACACAGAGACAGAGACAGAGACAGAGACAGAGACAGAGACAGAGACAGAGACAGAGACAGAGACCAGACAGAGTACAGAGACAGAGACAGAGACAGAGACAGAGACAGAGACAGAGACAGAGACAGAGACAGAGACAGAGACAGAGACAGAGACGAGAAGCGACAGAGACAGAACAGAGACAGAGACAGAGACAGAGACATAGACAGAGACAGAGAACAGAACAGAGAACCGAGACAGAGACAGAGACAGAGACAGAGACAGAGAACAGTACAGAGACAGAGACATAGACAGAGACAGAGTACAGAGACCGAGACAGAGACATAGACAGAGCAGATGACAGAGACAGAGACAGGACCAGAGACAGAGACAAAAGGAGACAGAGAGAGAAAGGAGAGAGAGAGGAGAGAGAGAGAGAGAGAGAGAGAGAGAGAGAGAGAGAGAGAGAGGAGAGAGAGAAGAGAAGAGAGAGAGATAGAATAGAGAGAGGAGAGAGAGATAAGAGAGAGAGAGATAGAGAGAGAATAGAGAGAGAGAAGGAGGAGATAGAGATAGAGAAATAGAGAGTAGAGATAGAGATAGAGACATAGACAGAGACAAGAGCTAGATAGATAAATAGATGTATAGATAGATAGATAGATAGATAGATAAATAAATATAGACCAGACAGACAGATAGACAGACACACACATAGACAGACAGACAGACAGACAGACAGACAGACAGACAGACAGACAGACAGACAGACAGACAGACAGACAGACAGACACAGATACAGACAGAGACGAGACGAGACCGAGACCGAGACCGAGACCGAGACCGAGACCGAGGCAGACACAGACACAGACACAGACGCAGATGCAGACGCAGACGCAGACACAGACGCAGACGCAGACACAGACCCAGACGCAGACACAGACACAGACACAGACACAGATACAGAGACAGAGACAGAAACAGAGGCAGAAACAAAGACAGACACAGAGACAGAAACAGGGACAGAAACAGAGACAGCGATCACGAGTGACTGACCGGAGTTAGACCGCTCGCAAATGGCCGTGTGCCATATCGTGGGTTCGAAGCTGAGTACCGGCCTGATGTTTCACCGTTCCACTGCTACATTCGACCCGGGACCGCTGCCTCAATGACCACAAACGTTGTGAGTACCGCAAGCCAAAACAAGGGCGAACTGATAACACGTTGCCGTAGTGCTAATAAATTCATCTCACCTATCCGGACAGCAAGGACAAACGGCCACGACAGACAGGACTCGACACACGCTTATCAACTAGGAGTGGGTTTGTCCAGCAACTGGCCGGGCCGCATTGATTTGCAGGTGTTTCATCGTGTGTCATCCGAGCCGCATTGGGCCAGGTGTGCGCACTGAAGTGCTGCCGCCGATAACCAGAGGAAGATCCGCAAGTGCTGATAACTTGGCACACGTGCCGCGGACATGATGAAATAACTCTGGATCCTAAGACTGACATGGTGCCGGCCTGGGTCCGCGCTGTCACACGATAACATGAGAAGTGAAATGCCAGGGGCAGATAACCTGGCTCGCCGTTTTTCGGAGATGCCTCATGGGGAACTAGGTCCGGACTTATGCATCTTATTAAGGCATGTGTCTAGCTGCCCAGCCTCGTCCAGCACAATACCTTGCCCACGCCGAGCGACGTCCGAGCCTCAATTCGACGCCCGGTTATGATGACGCGGCAAAGGCTGCGGTTGACAGTCGCCATCAAGTGTGTACCAGGCATACCAACACATCATACCTGTGTCGCATGGAACTCATAAACACACTAGCCAGGCATGCCAATACATCATACCTGTGTCGAATGGCCCTCATAAACACACTGCCACCGCACAATGTAGTGGCGTGAGCAAAGAACTGTCGCTAAATTCACCACATCAAGCACCATTTTCAGACTCAGACGCATAACGTACTGTCCGTGTAGTTCAGAAGTAGCGGCCATTGTGTCTCGCGGCGTGTCAGCTGTAGTGGTTATTCACGCACTTGGACCCAGCTGACGCCGCCGGTCGGACAGCACGCCCATCGCGCGGCAGACGCGTGGGTCTGCGCCCCACGGACTGCACCTCAGGCGAGGGCCATGTCGACGCCCGACTGGCATCTGGTGCCGGGGGGTCCCAACAGGGCAGGCTCGCCGCGTCACGGCCGGGCCCAGAGAGGTCCCAACAGAGCAGGCTGGCCGCGTCATGGCCAGCCCCGAGAGGTCCCAACAGAGCAGGGTTGCCGCGTCACAGCGTGATCCCGAGGGGTCCAAACAGGGCAGGGTAGCCGCGTCACGGCATGGCACCGAGGGCTGGTGTCACTCGGCAAAAACTAAACTTGGACGGACCCGCTCTACCGCGGTGGTGGCGTCGGCGCCATCAACACCAGCCGCGATCGAGAAGGACCAAATACCACAGCAGTTCCCGCAGAACGTCCGGTCACATTCCTAAGAAGTGAGCGAATCAGTGCTAAAAGGAAAAGCGCAAGAAGAAACGCACTGTGTTTACCAGTAAATCCTAGGAATACATCAGGAATACACCAGCACAGATTCGGAACATTACGAAGATATTTAGTCCATAAACACGATGTCAGATGGCAAATCCCCTCCAGTTCACAAAGAGCAGGGCGTGGGCACTACCGCGGGTCAAATGGCAGGTGGCGCCTCCAGCGGCCGTCCCGCGCCAGCTGTCAGCGTGTGGTGGCATTCCTCAGGCCGACAGATGTCGCTGACTGTCAGGCGGCGGAGGCTCCCAACAGAGCAGGGTGGCCGCGTCACGGTCTGGCCCCGAGGGATGCCAGCAGAACAGGGTGGCATGGCCATGAACAGAACATGGCCTTGGCCTCGTGAGGCAATGCTGCCAAAAACCGACATACCCAGGTATGTCACTGGCTGTGTCACCAGGAGTGTCCGCAGTCACCAATGGGTGGTCCTGCCGCACGTCTCCTGAGAACTGCCACCGCATCGCACGGCACCACCGCTCCAGCGAACGCGTCCCGCAGCCCCGTGCCCGGCGGCTGTGCCCGCTGCGGTCTCCTGCCCGGCAGTGGTCCCCGCTGCGGCCCCGTGACGGGCGGCTGTCCCTGCTGCGGCCCCGTGACGGGCGGCTGTCCCCGCTGCGGCCCCGTGACGGGCGGCTGTCCCTGCTGCGGCCCCGTGACGGGCGGCTGTCCCCGCTGCGGCCCCGTGACGGGCGGCTGTCCCCGCTGCGGCCCCGTGACGGGCGGCTGTCCCTGCTGCAGCCCCGTGACGGGCGGCTGTCCCTGCTGCGGCCCCGTGACGGGCGGCTGTCCGCCGGCTGCGGCCCCGTGCGACGGCTGCCCCGCTGGACCTGTTTCCAGCGGCTGCGCCGCGGACCCGTGCCAGCGGCTGGGCGGCTGTGACCTGGTCAGCGACTGTACGGGCGCGTCCCCGCTGCGGCCCCGTACCGGCGGTGTCCCTGCTACGGCCGTTGGACGACCGGTGCCGCGCGGCCCCGTGACGTCGCTGGCTGTGACCCGAACCCGGCGGCTGTACGCCGCTGCGACCTGTGCCCGGCGGCTGTACGCCGCTGTGACCTGTGCCCGGCGGCTGTACGCCGCTGCGGCCGTACCCGGTGGCTGTCCTCGCTACGGCACCGGCGCGGGGGTAGCATGAGCGGCGGCCGACGCTGGATCTCAGCAGTTCTGCCACCGCCGCCGCCGGCTGGCGCGGCCGGCGTCCGCTGTCGGCAGCAGATGGCGCTGGCGCCGGCTCGGGCCAGCCCCACCGGCCGCCCCGCAGCGGATGACGCAGGATCCGCCGTCCCCTCTGTCGCTCTCGTCAGACCAAGCGCGGCACTGGCGGCGGCAGATCGACGGCAGGTCACGCCGGACCTCCGGAGCGCAGGTGCAGGTGCAGGGAAAGCTATCACAGGTCGGCGATCGGACCGAGACATGCCGCCAGCGAGCAGCACCAGGCGGCGGCGGACGTTGGCTAGCCGGTCGCGGACCTCCGGGGAGGCAGTGGTGGAGACAGAGGCGACCTGTGCCCGGCGTGCGGCGGACATCCCGCGATCGTGTCGACGCATTCCGGGGGCAGCGGTCGGCACCGAGCTGCTGGAGACGCCTGGAGGCGATGCTGAGACACGCCCCGAGCAGCCAGGCTATGGGGGGGAGGGGAGGGGGGCTCTGGCGGGGTGCAATCAGGTCAGACGACCGCTGCTTCCGACCGAGACACATTGTACTGAGACTGTATCGTCTGGAGGCAAACGCTCGCGAAGATACCGCCAGCAAATTGGCCACGAAATCCTCATGTTATCAGTAGTACAGATGGTCTCATGGGCACATGACAAATAGCCGCGTTACGCTAGTTTATGGATCTTGGCCCAAAAATGTAGCCGAATGCGCATCGCTGAGCCTCTCTGTGTGGCATATGAAACCCAGCCGGGCCCCTCGTCAGCACGTTAATATCATTCCAAGCCGCAATGCAGGGCGCCACAACGCATGGAAGCCCAGCTTGCGGTCGGTAATGCAAAACCATGAAGCGGAGTTACATCGCCAGGATTGCGGCTTAATAAATTCTGTTGCTAAACAATGCGCTGCCGACCCAAAAGGGCACATTACAACAGCCAAACACCGATCAAAACGTTCATTACTGAACCCGCGGGCACATCACGGCAGCCAGGCACTGGTCAAACCGTCCGCCACTGAACCCGCGGGCACATCACGGCAGCCAAACGCCGGCCAACCCGTCCGCTACTGAACCCGCGGGCACATCACGGCAGCCAGACACTTGTCAAACCGTCCGCTACTGAACCCGCGGGCACATCACGGCAGCCAGACACTGGTCAAACCGTCCGCCACTGAACCCGCGGGCACATCACGGCAGCCAGACACTGGTCAAACCGTCCGCCACTGAACCCGCGGGCGCATCACGGCAGCCACGCCGCGCCAGCCGGACGCATCAACAAGGCCAACAAATTAGCCCCTGGATCAGACCTCTGGACATGCTCATGATGCCGAAATACGGCACGAAGGCCAGGTTCTGTCATGTGCGGATATGTGACGCCGACACACCTTCTTTACACGGCTGAGACGCCCTCAGTCATGATGTGAGCTGGAATGGAAAGGTCTAACCCGATTACGGTACCTGCATGCCATTTTTCTCCTAAAACGTCCTCCATCAGACTCAGTCAAGCTTACACTGTCCAGCTCAGCTAACTCGAAGGCCTCGTTAAGCTGTGTGAGTGGTAGGTCGAGCTTTGCACAATCCGATCCGTGTGTTTTACACCGCTCCGCCCTTGTCAGTGTCGTTACCTGTCAGAGTAAGGGCAGGGCCGTGTACAAACCCAGCCCTAGCTCCCCATAGTCAGCGTAAGGGCAGGGCCGTGTACAAACCCAGCCCTAGCTCCTCACAGTCAGCGTAAGGGCAGGGCCGTGTACAAACCCAGCCCTAGCTCCTCATAGTCAGCGTAAGGGCAAGGCCGTGTACAAACCCAGCCCTAGCTCCTCATAGTCAGCGTAAGGGCAAGGCCGTGTACAAACCCAGCCCTAGCTCCTCATAGTCAGGGTAAGGGCGGGACCGTGTACAAACCCAGTCCTAGCTCCTCACAGTCAGCGTAAGGGCAGGGCCGTGTACAAACCCAGTCCTAGCTCCTCATAGTCAGCGTAAGGGCAAGACCGTGTACAAACCCAGTCCTAGCCCCTCATAGTCAGCGTAAGGGCAAGGCCGTGTACGAACCCAGCCCTAGCTCCTCATAGTCAGCGTAAGGGCAAGGCCGTGTACAAACCCAGCCCTAGCTCCTCATAGTCAGCGTAAGGGCAGGGCCGTGTACAAACCCAGCCCTAGCTCCTCATAGTCGGCGTAAGGGCGGGGCCGTGTCCCAGTCCTAGCTCCCCAAACCCAGTCCTAGCTCCTCACAGTCAGCGTAAGGGCGAGGCCGCGTACCAGCCCAGTCCTAGCTGCTCAAAGACGCTGGCTCAGTTCACATTCGGTTGCATGGAATGCACACGAGTGACTATCCACTCAATTGACGAGTAGAGCCTGTCTCCGCGTGGAACTCTTCGTATCTCTGCAGAAAGGTTCAGGCAGTTCCACGTCCGTTGGTGGTTGAACATGACCAGATTCCGACCCAGTGACATGAACATGATCCGACATTCCGACCCCCCTCCCAGCAGCTGCACACCATGGGACCCGCACCTGCATGTTCTACGATACAGCCAGGAACTCGGTTCTGCTTGTGACGGCCGAATACGCACAGCCATGCTACGATAAGGCCGACCAGCAGCCGTACATACCCGGTCGTAGTTGTGTATAAGCTGGGCCAGCAGCTGATTGGTGGCCGCCTGCTGCTGCAGGCCGGGCGCCGCGCCCTCATTGGTCGACGCGACGCGGAACACGTTCGGCCCGAACACGACACCCAGCGTCTCCGACGACATGTGCGCCGCGCTGCGGGGTGGGAAGGGGGGAGGGGCACAGGTCAGCACACCGCTCACGGAGGGTGACACGCGCCGGCAGGGACGACTACCGCTACACAAACGCATGGCCGCACCACGACAGGAGGAGTTCACGTTGAAACCCACCTGACGAACACGGCAGTCCGAGCAGATACGCCTTCACGGGGCGACAGACATTTAGACTCATGAAACGGCCTGTCGTTGGCTTGCCACTGCCCCAATGACCATACCGCGGAAAGATCTCGGCTAACCCGGGCACAGGGCAGATCCAGCCCAACCAGACAACGCCTCCCGCCTGACCAGACCCCAGAGGGACCCGACCAGAGCGGCCGGAGCGCACCGGAGCGCCCGACACCGCCGCCCTACCTGTGGAAGCTGGTGACGCGTCTCAGGAACGAGCAGAGGAAGCGTAGCAGGGCGTAGTGCGGCGGCGGCAGCGCGTGCACCAGCGCCGAGAGCCGCTGGCAGCGGCGCGCCAGGCTGCAGTCGTCTACGGCCAGCAAGAGACGGCCGGTCAGACATGGCCAGCGACGGAGACGGCCAGTCATACACGATCAGCGACAGACAGCCGGTCAGACACGGCCAGCGACGGAGACGGCCGGTCAGACACGGCCAGCGACGAAGACGGCCAGTCATACACGATCAGCGACAGACAGCCGGTCAGACACGGCCAGCGACGGAGACGGCCGGTCAGACACGGCCAGCGACGGGGACGGCCGGTCATACACGATCAGCGACAGACAGCCGGTCAGACACGGCCATCGACGGAGACGGCTGGTCAGACATAGCCAGCGACGGAGACGGCCGGTCAGACACGGCGGCCAGCGAAGGAGACGGCCGGTCAGACACGGCCAGCGACGGAGACGGCCGCGCGTCCGCGGAGACGCGGCCCGTAATGCCACTGTCTCTCGTGATTGTCATGCTAAAATAGCCACCATACGCGACCGTCATGCCAGGACAGCGATATATGACACATACATCTCTTCGTATAAATGTATGACATTTACAATGGGACACATCTGTGTCAGAGCCCCAGCCTCACAGGTGCGACGGTCACATTAGACCGCATGGTGTGACACTGGCCATATCATCGCAACGGCATAGCTGCGCAATAAGACGCCTTTGTCCGACGCTGGGCAAATATCTGCAAACAAACGTCCGATTAGCGCCTTCAGCACGAGCTGGCACGACAGGCCGGTGTCAACACAGGGCCACAGCTCCCAGACGGCTGCAGCCCGGCCGGCCGTTCCCCGCCCACCAGAGGCTCCTGTTTCGGAGACTGCCTCGGGCCGGCACACGCCCCGGCCCGTGCACCTGAATAAACGGTCTGGGGCGGCGCACCGGCGCGCGGCCGCCGCTCGGTTTCTCACGGCCGGACCCCACGCCCTCGCCCAGCCAGACACGCGGTGGAGGCGGCGGGGAGAGGGGGGGGGGGGGGGGGGCAGCCGCGCAGGACGCTGTGATCGGCGTGAGCGGTCTGTGACCCTGGAGCCGTCGCCGGCCAGCCGGCACTGGTACACGGTCTGTGGTTCCCGGAGCCGTCGCCGGCCAGCCGCCACTGGTACACAGCCTGTGGTCCCCGGAGCCGTCGCCGGCAAGCCGCCACTGGTACACGGCCTGTGACCCCGGAGCCGTCGCCGGCAAGCCGGCACTGGTACACGGCCTGTGACCCCGGAGCCGTCGCCGGCCAGCCGGCACTGGTATACGGCCTGTGACCCCGGAGCCGTCGCCGGCCAGCCGGCACTGGTACACGGTCTGTGGTCCCCGGGGCCGTCACCACCTGGTGGTGCACTCTGCGGGGCTGGCGAGACCAACGGCGCTGTCCGCTTTCATGGCCGGCAGCTGGCGGCGACGCTCCGAGCGCACGCCATCGGAGCCAACGCACACTGCATGTTGATGTATAATGCCGTGATACCAGAAATACTCAGCAAGCTTAACCCCACACACTGGAGCCTCCTCCATCCATCACCTCACGCCATGCGCCGGGCAAAGCGTGCCGCCCCCTGCCGCTTCCGATCAAATATGGACAATAGGGATATCAGCGAGTGGCAGCGGTCGGCCGGCAGTTGCGCCGCGCGCGCTCATCGCCGCCGCACGGGTCACGGTGGATCAGTCCGCCCGGACCGACCCGGGCGGTCGGACGGC
>NW_023596805.1:14866422-14911422 GCF_011947565.3 Pollicipes pollicipes | reverse complement strand
ATTCCCCGCGCCGAAGCTGCTCAGCCGCCGCCAGCAGCTGCCCAGCTTCGAGGCCTCCGGCGGGCAGTCTGCCTGACCGGCAGCATGCAGCCGTCTAGCCGGAGCCCGATACTGACCGCCGGCGTACCAGCGCTCGGGCCGCCGGCGTACCAGCGCTCGGGCCGCACGGCCGCCGGCGTCGTGACGGCTGTGGCATCTGCTACGTGGCTGCGGCCGGCCGTCACACTGTCAACAGCCATTGCGACGAAAGCGACGCGTCAGCAGTCAGCTGTCCGGGCTGACCGCTCCGGCCGCTGCCGAGAACGTAGTCCGCGCCAGGGGCGCCGCCGCCGTCGCCTAACCGCTCGGCTCTTTTGTGCGCTGAACAGCGGCGGCCACTCCGGCGGCGGTCGGCTTCTGAATGACGCGGCGAGCCGACTCCGCGGGGCGACAACGGCGCTGAAGGCACGCTCATGGTCAGCCCGTCATCCCCGGCGGCGGCGGCCATTGTGCGGGCACCGCCGCCGGGGATGGCGGGCTGGATGCCAGGAACGGCGACCGGTCACCGTGTCAGCTGAGGTGCCGTCGGCCGGCGCCGGCGGTCCCGAGCAGCCCGCCCGCCCGGGCCGGCTGGAGCACACTCAGGCGTCACGCGAGAGCGCGCGGCGCTCACGCTTCCTCCTCCGGGCGTGCTCAGCCGGCGGCGCTGAGTTGATCGCGCGCGGTCCGGCCCGTCGCCGACGGGCGGGGGCGTGTCCAGGTCGCTCGCGGCGCCGCCGCGTCGGCCGGCCCGTTCGGCGACTGTGTGGACGCCGGGCCGCGTACTGACCGCGCCTGCAGAACGGCCAGCCGCCGATCGAAGCCGATACCCGGCGACCGGCGCCGCCGCCGCCGCTGAGTTACGGCCGCACGTGTTGAGCGCGCCAGCCGTCCGGGGCCAGCCGAGAGGCGCCACAGGGTCGGCAGAGCCGGGCAGGGCCGGCCGGGCGCGCCCCATCAGCGCCTAACAAGGGCGTGCCGCCACACTCTGGTGTCAGCCGCCGATGACCCCTCCCCCACCCGGCTCTCAGCTCCAGCCACAGCTCTGATCAGCTGCTGCCTCCCGGCTTCAGTATCGGCTGTCCCCCCCCCCTCCCCCCTCGGCCACTGTTGGACAGATCGATCCCGGCGGCGCCGACCGCCGGCTGCTCGCCGTCCGGAGCAACAAGTCCCCCCCGCCGCGCCGCCAGCCCGCCCCGGCCACCGAGTACACCTGGCGGACGGCCCGAGACGGCCGCTGGCCGGCAGCACGTGCGATGGCCGCGCCGAGAAGCCAGGGCACGGAGCGCCGACGTTCAGATTCCGTTCCGCGGAGGAGTTCTGGAGAGTCGGTGGCGGTAACACAACAATAAAAAACACGGCTCGAGGCGTAAGCTACGATCCCAGAAACACATTCATTCAAGGGTCCGGACTACATCTTTTCAGAAAAAGTGCAGCCTCAGCGCCCAGGCCTGGCGACGCCGCCACCGGCCGCGCGTACGCGTAAGAGCCCGCTGCTCATCAGATGCGCTCCTCATCGGACTTGCTGCCGCCGACACCGGGCTTCCCCATCAGCCGGTCGCCGCGGCATCCAGTCATTGGCCGTCGCCCGGTAATATCCGTAATATGCCGGGCGGCTTCGGGCCAGGCGTTGGCGGCGGTCCCGCGACGCCGCTGACCACGTCGGCCGACGGGGCGCCACGCAGCCGGACAGCCGCCGCCGCCGCCGCCAAGGTCCGGTCAAGGTCAACCACGCGCCCGGAATAGCGGCATGCGACGCGCAGTTCCGCCGATCCGAAATACGGGGCGCGACGGCGCTGGCGGCGCTCCAACATGCCAGCGCCCGCGGCGACGACGGCGACGGCGGCGGCCCCGGGGGTACCCCGCCCGAGGCGGCCCGGCCCGCCTGGTCCGCGCCGCCGGCTCCGTCCGCGCGCACGCAGCGACGGCGTCTGCCAGGCCAGTCAGGCTTTACGGGGGTGCCCATCACTCGTCCGCCGTCCCGAGGCGGACCGACGCTGCTCAGCGGCCGTCTACACCCGCCGCAGCCGGCGAGCCGCGCCTGAGCGGCGCCTCCTCGGCGCCGGCGGACGCCGCCATTACCGTGCAGCGACGCGACGAAGTCGCCGGTGAAGCCGGCCGGCACCACCGACTCGGGCAGGTCCCGCAGGAACATCTTCAGGCAGCCAGCGGCAGCGGCCACGTCCTGCGGACAGACGGCAAGCGGCGTCAGACGGGCCAGCACTGCACGGCGGCAGCGGCGCCGCACGTTCACGCCCGCTGTATGTACAGGGAGCTGCTGCCTGTGCAAACACGGGTCAGCGGGAGCAGCTGGTGATGGCGTCGAGAGGCGACACTGGCGTCAGCTGGGAGGACACAGCGCTTTCAATCGCACGGATCCACCGGATGATCAGATCACAAGCAAACACATCCATCTCAACAGGGAATAGGCGCGTCTCATTCGTCCTCACGGGCACGGAATCACCTCGGTCCGCTTACACGGCGCTCCACAGACGCCTCTCAGCGGCCGCTCCCCCTCAACACCCGAGATACGGTGGCGCCGCGGCGGCGGGCCGGCGGTTACCAGGACCCCCTTCTGTCCCGGGCCAGACACGCACGCATCGGATACACCTCCCCGTTCACATCCAATCAGCGCCACAATCCGTCAGGCCGGGTCGCCGGCTCCGTCGCCGGGCACGCTCCAGCCGGTCCGGCCGCTCCCCGGACCGGATCACGGATCTGATCCGGACACCGAGTCTGATCCGGATCCGATGTCATATCCCCCACCGGCGCTGCTCGGGCGTGACGTCATGCTCCACCGGCGTGACGTCACATGAGAGCCCGGCCTTGTTCGCCAGGTGTCAGGGTCGGACAGGCGGCCCCGAGGTGCCCGGTGCCCGGCGCCGGAGACCGCGGCAGAACGGCGGCGGCCGGTCAGCATGGGCTCTGACGGAGCCGGGAGTTCACGGACGGAGACGAGAATGTGCCGACGAGCCCGGAATGCTCGGAGGCGAGAGCATGTTGACAGCATGAGAGATGAGAGAGAGGACATGTCATGAGAGAGCATGTCATGCATGAGAGCATGTGCATCTTCACACGAGTTTGGGCGTAATCGCAAGGTTCTGGTGCTGGTCCTGACCGACAGGGGTCTGAACGTGTACAGACAAGCGGGCCAAGGTTCTCAGGCAGCCGCTCATAGGTGTACGGGCCAGGAAATGGTCAGACAGAGACGGAGACTCAAGCGGACTGGGGAGTGCTCAGACGTGGAAAGGATACGACAGAACTGAAAATGTTCACACAGATTAAACAATGGTTGCAAAACACCTCCACAGGCCGAGGGAAGGGGGCTATCTAGGGGCCGATGACGATCCCTTATAGCTGAGTAGCTGGGAGTTACCAGTTACCAGGTGTTACCAGGAGGAGTTACTAGAGTTACCGGGGGCTCCAACGGCGCTCCGGCAGCCGGCAGTGGGCCCCGCTGCCGGGCCACAGCGGGGTCCGGCTCCGGCAGCTGGCAGTGGGCCCCGCTGTCGGGCCACAGCGGGGTCCGGCTCCGGCAGCCGGCAGTGGGCCCCGCTGCCGGGCCACAGCGGGGTCCGGCTCCGGCAGCTGGCAGTGGGCCCCGCTGCCGAGCCACAGCGGGGTCCGGCTCCGGCAGCTGGCAGTGGGCCCCGCTGTCGGGCCACAGCGGGGTCCGGCTCCGGCGGCCGACAGCGGGCCCCGCTGTCGGCCGCTCGGTGGCCGCGCCCGCCCGCCGGAGCCGGACCGCCGGCCCGTCAGACCGCCGTATTGATTCGGTCGTGACCGGGCTCGGCTCGGCCAGACTGGCCGCCGGCGGGCGCACCTGGCCGTGCAGGCCTCGACCGGCGCCGGCGCCGCGCACCAGCCTGACGCCTTCGAGCTCGGGCGGGCGGGGGGGGGGGGAGGGAGGGGGCGGTCACGTGCGGAAAGGCGGTGCAGAAGACTAGGCTTCCTCCCGCTGGCGCAACGCCAGACGGCGAGGAGCCGATTGTCGATATTGCGTCAGAAACGGCGGCCGGGCGTATCCTGGTACGTGCCTCCACTCGGTGGGTGTCTCCCACGCTGCCGTCAACAGTACCGCACGCCGAGAGCCGGCCGCGTCAGGAGCTGATGCCGGTCGGAACCGCAGGCCGGTGTCTCGCGCCACTCCAGGTCGGCGCCTGACCTCACTCCCTCTCCTCTACTCCGACGTACACCTGACCCGATGGCCGTACCTGGCGCCACTTCCGACGGGCACGGTACACGGTGTTGCGCCGTAGGCCAGGAGCTCGCTCACCTTGTACCGCTCCAGGTTGCAGTCGCCGTACATGTCGAAGTCGGCGCGCATCTTAGCGATCGAGCGCTGGTTGCCTGGCGTCCGGAAGAGGCCCTCCGTCTGCATCCCTGCGGCCGGCACATCCGAGGTCAACAGACGCCGCGCCGCGCAGTGCCGGCGGGTGGCACCGGCCAGCACGCTGTCCGCATGGCTGGGGCCTCCAGACGGGACCGCGTGGGCGGCAGCCGCGCCGCGGCAGAGCGGATGTCTCGCAGGCGAGCGTAACGTCCGTGGGCCACGCGAGCCCAACACAAACAGACTGAACGGGCGTCTTGGTCGCAGACCTACGTCGATGTGACAGTGGTACACGCATCAAACACGACACACCCGTGACACGCGACACAAGACAAAACACGCAGATCCACGGCCGGCGGCCGCGGCGTTCGCGTGTCCGACCGGGGCCGTCACGGGGAGCGGGCGGCGGCCACGCCGATCAAAGACCGGGCATCAAGATGAAACACGTGGCTGGTTCATGCGGCGGGTACCTTTATCCCACCCGATTCGCAGCCGAGCCGGAGGAAACGCCCGCGATCCTGCCAGCCACACGTGTCATTGAAGCGCTCGGCCGGACGTGGCCAATTCGGGACCGGCCGCGCTCCTCCTCCCTCTCCCCCCCCCCCCCTCCCCCGCCTCGGCACCGGGCCCCGCTCTTGGGACCGGCCGCGCTCCTCCTCCCTCTTCCCCCCCCCCCCCTCCCCCGCCTCGGCACCGGGCCCCGCTCTGGGACCGGCCGCGCTCCTCCTCCCTCCCCTCCTCCCCCGCCTCGGCACCGGGCCCCGCTCTGGGACCGGCCGCGCTCCCCCGCCCGGTACCGGGTCCCGCTCTGGGACCGGCCGCGCTCCCCCGCCCGGTACCGGGTCCCGCTCTGGGACCGGACGCCCCACCCCCCAGCCCGGCGCTAGGCTACGTTCCCACAGACGGCAGCGGACGGCGGCAGGTCACCCTCCAGCCACGCCCGCGGCTAGCGTGGGCCGCGGTTTAGTATGCGCGCGTCATCGCAAACTTTCATGGGATCGCCGGTCGCGTCAGGAATAGCACACAGCGAACTGGTTTCGCGTATCATTATTCCATAGCAGCAACGGCCTGAAAACTGAAAACTCACCCTCCCATTGAGATGAGTTTCCAAGCCTAGCAGCACTGCTGCAAGCCGAATCAAAATCAATGCCAATCATGTTTTGCCGCAGTGCCATCGGCACTGGATGCATTGGCGGCCGAGCTTCGTCGATGAGGACTCCACAAGTTACCGCGTGGTGTGTACAATTACCGCACCGACAGAGACGATGCTCAGAGCCAGTGATTGGCGTCCAGCTCACAACGCTGCGCATTCGTTGCCCGGCCAGGTATCTAGCCAAGACAGCGCGACACCATTTTCCGGGGCTGCTCTTATGGACTTTGTTGGCTGTCACTAACTAGCACCACCTGCCTCCCACATACATTGATGCAGCATCCGTTCGGGGGCAGCACGCGCCGTTATGCTGCGCCGAGGAGAGAGGAGGGGCTGCACCAGGCCAGAGGTCACGGAGGTCACGAGATCCCGGGGCGGATGCGTCCGGGCTGGCTGGATGCCTCAGCCGCCGAGCCGCCTCCCAGCCGCGCCACAGGGCGGAGGGGTCGCCCCGGAGACAGACGGCCGGCGCGCTGACCGGGGCAGCCGTCCGGCCTCCGCCAGCAGCACCACTGTCAGCCGAGCCTAGCGGCGGGCGCCCCGGAGATAGACTGCCGGCGCGCTGACCGGGGCAGCCGCCCGGCCTCCGCCGGCAGCACCACTGCCAGCCGAGCCTGGCGGCGGGCGCCCCGGAGACAGACGGCCGGCGCGCTGGCCGGGGCAGCCGTCCGGCCTCCGCCAGCGGCACCACTGTCAGCCGAGCCTAGCGGCGGGCGCCCCGGAGATAGACTGCCGGCGCGCTGACCGGGGCAGCCGCCCGGCCTCCGCCAGCGGCACCACTGCCAGCCGAGCCTGGGAGCGGGCGCCCCGGAGATAGACTGCCGGCGCGCTGACGGGGCAGCGACCGACCTCCGCAAGCGGCACATGCCAGGAGCGGGAGCGGGCGCCCCGGAGACAGACGGCCGGCGCGCTGACGGGGGCAGCCGTCCGGCCTCCAGCAGCGGCACCACTGTCAGCCGAGCCTAGCGGCGGGCGCCCCGGAGATAGACTGCCGGCGCGCTGACCGGGGCAGCCGCCCGACCTCCGCCAGCGGCACCACTGCCAGCCGAGCCTGGGAGCGGGCGCCCCGGAGACAGACGGCCGGCGCGCTGACCGGGGCAGCCGCCCGACCTCCGCCAGCGGCACCACTGCCAGACGAGCCTGGCGGCGGGCGCGCGCGCCGGGCACATGCGGGACGCTAAGCACATGAGGCAGCTGGTACGTGGTGCCAGGGGCCGTGCGGGCATAGCATTACAGCACGTGCTCTGCTGCATCACCGCGGTGTCGTCGATGACGCGACGGGGTCTTCGGCCTCCAGCGTGTCGAACAGATGCCATGTCCGATGCCGAGATCAGCAGCTCGTGGGCGTGGTATGCTGATGTGGAGGAGTTATTGTGCTAGGCTTGTCACCATTACCATAGAATCACGAGGCGCATTTGTCTGCAGTGTGTAAGCAGCTTTGGAGTCCACATGGTCTGATGCATAAATGCATGGCATCCTGTTAAAGCCGATGGGCTGCTCTGCACTGCACTAATACGCGGTACGAAACGAGGTCGAAAGTAGCGGCCAGCTAGTAAGCAACAGGTCACAGGCACATTACTCCTCCGTTATTGTGTCACTTCGCAGTGTGGTGCTCGGCATCGAGCTTCGTCACGCAGCGTGTTCAGTGCCACCTGAACTTCGCTCTGCTAACCGCATTCGTTTGCCGGCTCTAAGGTCCTCAGCGGGCGCTCCCTCACACCTACCCTGTCAGCTCCGATGTCATGAAAGGAGCGGTCACCACCAAGGAGAGGTAAGCCAGCGGCGACACGACCCATGCTGAGACGGAGGAATAGCGAGCCGGGAGGCCCCCCCCCCCCCCCCCCCCCCCCACCGTGCCGGGCACGGTTTAAGTAGTTGTGCGGGTCAGTGAACACTAAAAGCCTCACAGCCCCATCAAAATCCACCTGAGGCGCACGCCGGCCACACAGCACTCGGCGGGCCCGGGGTCCAGCCCTGCCCGGAGGACGGGTGTCACTGCGGGCCGGCCGCGGCGCTACTGACCGTGTCTCTCGATGAAGTGGCAGAGCCGGGCGACGACGCGCGGCACGCCCGAGTGTCCAGCGATGACCAGCTGCTCCAGCGGCACACCGTAGGTCCGGCGGCCGCCGGACACCGGCACGCCCTCCCGACTGTAGCGGCCTGCCGCCCTGCCGACACAGCGGCGGTCAGAGACCACGTCCTCCCGACTGTAGCGGCCACCGCCCTGCCGACACAGCGGCGGTCAGAGACCACACCCTCCCGACTGTAGCGGCCGCCGCCCTGCCGACACAGCGGCGGTCAGAGACCACACCCTCCCGACTGTAGCGGCCGCCGCCCTGCCGACACAGCGGCGGTCAGAGACCACACCCTCCCGACTGTAGCGGCCGCCGCCCTGCCGACACAGCGGCGGTCAGAGACCACACCCTGCCGACACAGCGGCAGTCAGAGACCACACCCTGCCGACTATAGCGGCCGCCACCCTGCCGGCACAGCGGCGGTCAGAGACCACACCCTGCCGACACAGCGGCGGTCAGAGACCACACCTTGCTGACACAGCGGCGGTCAGAAACCACACCTTGCCGACACAGCGGCGGTCAGAGACCACACCCTCCCGACTGTAGTGGCCACCGCCCTGCCGACACAGCGGCGGTCAGAGACCACACCCTGCCGCCACAGCGGCGGTCAGAGACCACACCCTCCCGACTGTAGCGGCCGCCGCCCTGCCGACACAGCGGCGGTCAGAGACCACACCCTGCCGACACAGCGGCGGTCAGAGACCACACACTCTCCCGAATGTAGCGGCCGCCACCCTGCCGGCACAGCGGCGGTCAGAGACCACACCCTGCCGCCACAGCGGCGGTCAGAGACCACACCCTCCCGACTGTAGTGGCCACCGCCCTGCCGACACAGCGGCGGTCAGAGACCACACCCTCCCGACTATAGCGGCCGCCACCCTGCCGGCACAGCGGCGGTCAGAGACCACACCCTGCCGACACAGCGGCGGTCAGAGACCACACCTTGCTGACACAGCGGCGGTCAGAAACCACATCTTGCCGACACAGCGGCGGTCAGAGACCACACCCTGCCGACACAGCGGCGGTCAGAGACCACACCTTGCCGACACAGTGGCGGTCAGAGACCACACCTTGCCGACACAGCGGCGGTCAGATGGCACGCCCCTCTACCACAGTTCCTGCTCCCTATTAAATGGCATCGCTCCGGTTTCCACTCTCGGGGATCTTCTGCGATTCCACATTTCATACCGATCCGTGTGAAGGCCTGGATCGTATTCGGCCGCGATCTCATTACCAGGATGGCGAACAAAACAAGCATCGATTGGAGCGTTGGCACCCAACCCGGAAGTAGCACACTCCCTGGAAGCCACGTGCTCCAGGTCACAAGTCGAGAAAAGAGCTGGCCATCAAAACATCGTACAGTAACGCTGTGCTACAGAACACAGCAGCTACCGCGCAACGGCAGCTTGAGCGGCGCATTACCAGCAGGTTATGTAAAAACGTGCACTGCTAAGTTGACGGTGTGTGAATTGCTTGGGCTGATACCAGTCCCAGTGCTCCGAGGCATAATTTATGCCCCAGCTGTATGTGCAACGTGCACCTGCGCCCGGATATCACTCACATTAACGTGCTCCACTATCGACCTAGTGATTGTGGCAGGCACGTGCCGGCGGTCCGGCTAGTGCGACGCTCAGGGCCAAGGTGAGCCAGAAACTGCAGCGGCGAGGATGGAACACTGACCTTCACAACACGGAGGGGCCTCATCGCCGGAAGCGCAGGTTACAACTCAGAACCAAACGCCGGAATACTTGATACGACAGCTGTCCGAGATAAGGGGAGCCAAAGATTTTCACGTGAACGCAGATGGTTTTTAAGATTTGACCGCCGAGTCTATCTGATCACCGAAAGCCAAGATTTAATTCGGTTTGACACGGTACCACGCTAAAGGTCTCGCGTACGTAAATAAAGTGTTTCTTTGGTCGAGAGCACTTTTTAACGTTGCTGCTTACAGAAATAAAGAAATACCAACCCAGATGACGTGGAAACTAAAGTTGGGTCAAGGAATATGCCGGCAATGACAGTCAATATAGCTTATGGAGCGTGAGAGACCAACGCAGTGATCCCTTGAAAAGGAGAAATAAACTTAGCCGATCACTTATCGCCTCTCAACCATTTCAATGGAAAGAAACGAATCCGTATAGCACATTGTTCAGACGCCACACAGAGTGTCACTGGGTTCAGAGCTCTACGAAAAATATCCTCACCGAAAATCGCAAAGCCGCTAACACGCTCGAGACATGTCGGAAATTGATTAAAAGCCGAGTTCAACCGGCCAACATATCTGACGCAAAAAATCCCATGGCAGGAGTCCCTTGTTTGCCAGACGTGTCAGACACACAAGGGACTGACGTGGCATAACTGACCAAACAGGGCCACATAATTAGGAATTGGAAGGTGAAATAGGGCAGAAGACCATGTGACACCGACTGACAGCCGGTGCAGATATCAGGCAATACCCGATTCCAGGTGAACATCGTCGCCATGGCGGTGACGCCAGCCGAAATAACGCCGCATGGCACACGTTTAACCATTGCACAACACCATGAGTGACGCAAGCGTGTAAATAGGAAGACATGCTGGAGGGTGCTACAGCGTCTACCTCATGTCAAATGAAGTCAAGGAATCCCTGCATCGCGAAAAGGCGTGAGTCTTCTGCTCGCACAAAATGCGAGCATCCCTCCACGCCACAGACATCGCACCCCTCACGGTGAAGCTGAGTCAAAACCTGACTTCCTCACGACTGGATACCCCAGTCATACATTATGTGAATGTTCCGTGCTGGTTGTAAATGACCAGCTACAAATGCACAGTCCAGCATGCCACGTGAGGCGGTGGGTTGCCATCGTGGGATCTGGACCGGACGGGCGCTGCATGACTGTCAGCCTCGACCCACAGAAGCCTCGGCCCTCAAGCCGGCCCAGCCCAACCGAGGCGAACGTGCAGCCAGCTCTGCATTATGTAACACGTTAACGTCTTCTATGACACCGTGTTTAATGACAGCACAAGCCAATCAGGGGTCGCGAAGAGACCTTTAACCCGCTGGGGGACTTGGCAAGAGTTGCTACGCCAAATGTCAAACTCTGGCGGTCTAGCTTCTGGGCCTTCTTCTGGGTCTGACCGCCGAAACAGAACCTTCCCATAAGGTTCTGTTTCGGTTGAGACTGGGTTGCAACGGATGGCAAGAAATGGTGGGGAATGATGGTGATGTGATTAGGCCCTCGCACATGAGGGCTCGTTCACATGGCCTCCGGGGAACGCATCGACGGCGTGCACCAGTGGACCCGTCTGACACCGTCCCCCCCCCCCCCCCCCCCCAGAACCAGTGGACCTCTGGCACCGCCGTTAGTGTGAACCCATCAAGCGCCGCCCCAAAAGTCTCGTTCCTGGTTTTTGGCTTACGTGACCGGAGGATGATACCATGCCAGAGGGAAGCGGCTTGATGGCGGAACAGCACAGGGGGGGGGGGGGGGGGGTCGGGCAGCCCCATCTACCCTCTCCCCATGCGGCAAACTACACTAGCCTTCTGCCTAACACCCCACGTGAAGCGCCCGGCGGTGTTACACGAGAAGGACCGACGCCGCTCCTGTCTGCGCACATGAGGGGCTCCATCGGCACCGATCGCGGCCACGTGCTCAGCGGTGGCTGGTCGCTTCGGCCGGTCACTGACCGACGGTGACCGCGTCACCCGCGGTGATGAGGCCGAACGACTGACGACCGACGGCCAGGCCTTCACCGAGCGACCGACGACCGACGGCCAGGCCCTTGCCGAGCGATCGACGCCCGAAGGCCAGGCCTTTACCGAGCGATCGACGCCCGAAGGCCAGGCCTTTACCGAGCGATCGACGCCCGAAGGCCAGGCCTTTACCGAGCGATCGGACGCCCGAAGGCCAGACCTTTACCGAGCGATCGACGCCCGAAGGCCAGGCCTTCACCGAGCGAACGACGATCGACGGTCAGGCCTTCACTCCGACGCGACCGACTTGACGGGTGCAGTTACCGGTAGTTACAGATAGGCGCTGTACCGGTACCGGTAGGCGTTGCAATACCGGTAGATACCGGTAGGCGCTGCAAGTTCAGACCGAGCTTAATCACCAAGCTTTCGATTCGTGATTTTTTGTCACGCTTTCATTTTTACGCACCGTCGTGCCACAGATTAACACAATATGATGATTGAAATTATAACGATGCTGATGCGGTTGCTGATGATGGTTCTTATCATGTCATCGATATGAATATGAGAATGAGTATGGATATGAGTACGAACATGAATATGCATATGAATATGAATACGAATACGAATATGAACACGAACCTCAACATTCACATGCACATGAAGCTGAAGATGAAAAAGATGATGATGCCGGTTATTAGCATTCTAGTAAGCATGATTGGCCTGACAAAAGCGGGCGTCCTACCTTGCTGCCGGCGTCGGCTCTGTAGAGCGGCCGGTCGGCGAGGGCCGCGAACGGCGAGACCCCCGACTCTTGGTGGCCCATCGTGCGGGCGCGCTGTCACCTGGCGGCGGGCGGCAGCGGTCAGCGGCCGGCCACGGACAGGCGGCACCCGCCGGCCGCCCGCACATCGGTCCTCGTCACCCACCGACTTGGCCACTGGCTGGCATGACGTCATTAATGGCCATGTGCTGGCCATTGCAGCTGGTTCCTCCAAACCATCGCGCACATAATATCGCATTCATTGGTGGCACATCCTAAAACGGGCGCTCAGGCGTGTGCCGATGTTGATGCTGTGTTCCGTATTTCGTTCAGTAGGGTGTCCAAGATGTAAATATAAACTCGGCCTGCTCACGAAATTCGCTGGCACAAATCGGATTGCCCTCTAGACCCGAATCTAGCCATCTGACCTGCCCTTCCCACATTTGCCAAGCCTGACGCGCTTAGCTGCTGGGCTGAGACGCGCTTAGCTGCTGGGTTGACCGCCATCCGGCTCGTTGTCGATGAGCCGCTTTCGAGCAAGCGGAGGGGCATTGGGCAGGTAAAACCCCAAGCCAGGACAGTACCAACAGAAAAGATATCGACATCCCTGGCACCCAGGCGGCCAAATATTGAAACATCCCAGCTGAAATTTCCAGCTCATGATGGCAGCAGCTAGTAATTTCCCCATCATCACACAACCGGGCGCAGTGAGCTAGGTTTTTAATCAACATTTATCGATTGCGCCCGCGCATAGCGAAGCAGCGAACTTAATTCTTCAGGCAAATGCTCACGCGGGGGTGCTGCTGCGCTCTTACCGATACCTGCCAGCCGCCACCCCTGGCGGCACTGGCCGGCGTGACCCCGGCCAGTTTGATTCTGTTCGGACGGCGCGTAATGGCTAACCGGTCTGCCATAAGCTCCGAATAGTCGGACGGCCCATCTGATTTCCAGACAGTTCAGAACGAGTTTTTCCGTTCTCTCGGGAGCGTACTGATAAAGCCAAACAGCAGTCCGTGATATAACGAAACTAACGAAGCGACGTTATCGGAAGCCTTCGACAGCGCTCTGTGGTTAATGGCTTCATCAGGCGCCGATTAAGTCACAACTGATGGGCCGCGCCTCCGACGCGCCCCGAAAGTGGTCCCGTCCCGCTCTCCCCGGGGGCCACCGATCCGTCAGGCCCCAGACAGCCCGCTAATGGAGACGAGCAGGCCTCCAAACCCGACCTCTCAAGGTCGCGGCCGGCCGCGGCGGCGCCCCAGCAGCCGGCGAGGTGGAGGAACCCCCGGAGCCGCTGCCGGTCCGCCGACGCGCCGCGGCCGGCGGCAGCGGCGCCGCGGAAGGCGGAGCCCCCGGAGCCGCTGCCCCGGAGCCGCTGCTGGTCAGCCGACGCGCCGCGGCCGGCGGCAGCGGCGCCGCGGGAGGCGGGGTCCCCGGAGCCGCTGCCCCGGAGTCACTGCCGGTCAGCCGACGCGCCGCTGCCGACGGCGACGGCGCCCGACAACCGGCGAGACGGAACCCCCGGAGCCGCTGCCGGTCAGCCGACGCGCCGCTGCCGACGGCGACGGCGCCCCAGCAGCCGGCGATGCGGAACCCCCGGAGCCGCTGCCGGTCCGCCGACGCGCCGCGGCCAACAGCAATAACGGGGTCGTCCTGCGACCGGGCACAATAACCGACTCTCAGACCAATGGCAGGGCGGGTAATTTGAAGACCGCACGACATGCCTGTTACAGCATCCCGGACGCGCCGCTTCCGCTCATAAGCTCCTGTCTGTACGGCGGTCGCAGCGGGCCAGCCGGTTAGTGCGCTCCCTGCCAAGGATGTGTGTGTGATTGGAGCTTTACGACGCACTCAGCTGCTGAGGCTATATGGCGTCGCCTGCCTCTCACCCTGGCAGGAGGGGCGGGCACCGCGGGGAATCGAACCCCGTACCTCTGGTTCCCCAGACGCGCAGTGGTTAACGCAGACGTGTTAACCACTACACTACCGCACTTGTTAACCACTACCCTACCGCACACACTTATCTGAGTGTTGTGGAGGAGGGACTACTTGTGAGTGGAGGGGGACTACTGCTCGTGGACCCGAAGAACCATTAGCATAACCAGCAGGTCCTACGGCCGCCTCCCTGTTCATTAATCGCCAAGGACGCTGCCGGGGGTCACCCCACCGCTGGGGACGCGGGCATCCGGAGGAGCGAGGCACACCGCGGGGCGCAGCGCGAGGCGCCCCGCCCCCTCGTCACACGCCCCAATGGAGAGGCTGCGGACGTGTAATTTAGGCCGGGTCTGCGAGGGAGCGCTGTGGGTACCGCGTCCGCGGGTCCCACCACACCGGACTGCGGGCCCCACACCGGACTGCGGGTGCGGGCCCAGCACACTAGACTGCGGGCTTTCACATCGGCTTGCGGGTCCCATCATACGAGCCCATTATACCGGACCGTGGTCCCATCACACCGGACTGTGGCCCCTGCAACCGGCCAGTGGGCCCCATCACACCAGACTGCGGGCCCCACCACACGGGACTGTGGCCCCATCACAATGTCACACCGCCGGAAGTTCAACAACCATATTTCCGCCCTGACAGACTAAAACAGAGCCCTGAATGTGAGATGGTTGGCAAATAACCACAACGTAACATTTCTTCACGCGATCATCACCACGGGACAATCATCAGCATTGGCAAATATACTCAACACAAACATCGACAAGGCGGCATGCCGCACCCGCCAGTCACATATTAGGTTGCCCACGGCGCGTCAGAACAGTGACACACGGCATTTGTTTATCGGATTTCCGTTGACTACAGCCTCTTGTCACATTTCGTGAGGGTTCTTAAAGGGAATGTTCCACATTTGAAGATATTGAGGTAAGCGTCCGATATGATGGGAAGAGCCAACTTGCAACTATTAGTAAGCTTTCAAGGTTCAGAAACGACGCTAAGTAGCAAAATTCCAAAGTTTGTTACCATGCCCCCCATTACGTCATTGTTTGATGGCGTCATGGAATAGTTTCGTGACGACAGCAATACCTGGCAGCATCTGGCAGCCAGACCTAAAGAATACCTCGAAACATACGAAAGCTGACGCCAACCGGCCATTCTCGGCGCGGGGGCCGTGCCGGGTGGCGGATTAGTGGGTGGTCTGTTTGCGGATTTTTTTTCCTCGTGCTGGCCGTGAGAAAAGCTTCGGTGGACGGTTTGACATATGCAATGTAGCGATCGCCAGCTTTTATGGCAGATTATTAATATGAATGCACGATATGCTGCGCTGCTGCTGTTGCTGCTGTGCTGCTGATGATTTTGTCAATACTTTATTGTCGACCGATGGTTGTCTCCCGTGCTGCAGTCCTAACATTGATATCATGTGATGTGCACAGTAGTTACTTTCTTTATTGTTTGCAATTGAAAATGCGGTGTCATGCGAAAATTAATAACTTTGTAACGTTGCCATGAATTGATTGCCAAACCATTGCTATGGCTATGGCTAAGATGGTAAGCTTGGGCTACCAAAAATTGTTTTTTCTTTAGGATTATTTATGCAATTAATAGTTAACCCTGATAAAACCATTGTGGAGCAATGACATTCTTGCTCTTGATAGTTCTTTGGCATTGTTAAATCAGTTGTTATCAGTCATTCATAAATTATAAGCTGCTGTCCAAAAGGCTTGGCATAGAGTAGTCAACCAATGTGGTGCAATGTGTAACGACACGGGTCAATAGCTGTGGCACTACCTCAGTGTTGTACTGTGACGTGACATAATGAACAATGATATGGTTTTTGTACTGCAATCCTTGCTGCTTTCATGATGCATTCCATCATGAAAAGATGGGTCAAGTGTCCTTCCTTGTATTGACTCCCCATCTGGCATATGACTGACCAAAAACACATGATACAACACACAAATCACTACACTTTCAGCAAAGTTACACAGATGCACTACATAGATTTGCCGTCGCGTCTTCTTTTTCATAACTTTCAGGAGAGTGTCCGTTTTTTGGGCGCCGTACTTTTTAGGCAGACAGCGGCGTTTTTTAAACACTGACCCGTGGCCTAGGAATAAGGAAAAATGACCCATTCACGATGAGTGCCGCACAACCCGAAAGTGCTCACGCTTACGTTCGCGACACGCAGTCAGCAGCGAGACCTTGCTAACAGCCCATCAACTTCAGCGCATTGTATCATATGTGCCGCATCATCGCTTTTGCGAATGTACCAGCGGCCATGCTGCTTTACCGTAAGCAGAAAACAGCCTGTAGTATGACCGCGATCGCATGACGTTTCTACGGCGTTATGAATGCCGAGGCAACTTTAAAATAGGCTCCAAATAAACCTTTCCGCACTTTTGCGGGCGTGTAACTCAGGAACCAGATCGTTTTGAGTCTTCAAAATGACATGACCGACATGACATCAAAAGGTCCTCAAGATGGCCATTTCAGTTCAAAACCCCATACAAATGTGGAATATTCCTTTTAAACACTCATACTTTGCTGCTACAGTTAAGCGGGAGTTTCTATATGTCTTCGGAACGTGAGCACCCGTTTTTATGGATGTAAGAATTGTGTGCCTTTTATTGAATCATGCGTCATTGGGGCTTTACGACGCACTCAGCTGCTGAGGTTATATGACGTCCCCCACCTCTCACCCTAGCAGGAAGGGCGGGCACCGCGGGGAATCGAACCCCGTACCTCTGGTTTCCCAGACGCGCAGTGGTTAACGCAGACGCGTTAACCACTACACTACCGGCACCCCGCCTTTTGTTGAATCGATGAGCGTTTGTATACCCGGAAATGCTTTAAGACATGACAGCACAGAAAAAGTCGAGCGCGTATTTTATGTTCGTGGAATGCATGATACATTGGAATGTGCTGCAAGATGAATACACGCATACATACATGTATACGTACAACGGACTTCAGGCCTACCATCACCGAGTTTCAGATTCGTTGCGGGCACTTGGTCGCGTGCCACTTCAAGACGGGCTATGGGTACATCCGGAACGCACTGCGGGTTTCGTCAGCTGTGGCCAAGGACGGCCAGCCGGAGAACTAGAGGACCCCGAGGACGGGCTGTGCGGCCAAGCGAAGGAGCAACGAGTCCTCAAAAAACAGATGGTGCACATGCAGTGTCGCAGCCAGGGTCTTCCAGCGACAGTCACAGCTCCGCAAACGTCGCCGGAGCGACGACGCCAGCCTTCTGCGCCGCAGCAGGCAGCGCTCCAATTAGCCACGCGCTCAGACTGAGCCACTAGAAAGGACTAGAATAGAGGGAGGCTGGTGGCACGAACCTCTCTCTTCTGAAACCGTTGATATTAGTGTCTTTTTGAGACCGTTCAGATTGAGCCTCTCTCAGTCCATTTATACTTCACGTTTCCATTTGGGGTCGCTTCCATTACATATGGCAGCCCAAATGCGCTTCCATTTGGGTTGTCATTGGCAACGATTCGTAGCAAAAGCACGATGGCACACATGCAAACACGAATAAACAACATTACAGTCCGAGCATCAAACAAGCGATGCACAACACATTCGTCTTTTACCACCCACGTCCAGCCATCCGGCTAAAAGTAAACCCTAAGTAGGCCTGGCACCTTTGCTATCTTATTGGTTTGGGGAGAGCCAGGTATCAATCAATCATAGAGAAAAACTGGAAAAATGTCACACCCAGCGTGTGAAAAGGAGCCGCCGGAGTTAACACGGATCCCACGTACTTGTTCAACATCATGCTTACCTACGAGGGTCTCACAGTTTTCAAACTTTTTCCCAAACTTGAACTCCAAGAAACAAGTTTTTTCGAGACGCGGTTAGCCATATCCGATTCCGAACGACGGAAGTTGTACCACTTGTTAACTTCTTGCCCAACTGAGGGCACCATAACACCTTGGCTCCGAGGTGTAGCTTCCTATCAACTTGAGAAGGCTCCCCCCCCCCCCCCCCCCCTCCAACTTTGAGAAGGATGTGGGCCAAGTCCGGGGGAAATCAGTTTGATTGCGCATTTTAGTGGCCGTTTTCATCATTGTTTCACTGTTCGCTACCCCCCCCCCCCTCCCCTCCCCCTTCCCCAATCATTTCACCAAGAATACTGGCATGATGATAGCACCACCACGTAATGGTAGCCGCGCGCAATAATAGCCGCGCGCAACGGTAGACGCGCACAAAGGTAGCCGTGCACAATGGCAGCCGCGCACAAAAGTAAACACGCGCAATGGTATCCGGCGCAATATCCATGTCTGCACCAGAACTTCGAATAAATATTGCAAAGCTAAGAGCCAACGACTGGCACGAAACACGCAGTAGGAACCTGAGGGAGCTGCTACAATTTCCTACGTCCTGAAAGTTTGCTTTTGTTTATCGTCGGGCCCATCGCCTTTGACTGGTGAGACACCCACCCCTCCCCTGGTGGCAGCAGCACGCGAACGGCTCCGGATGTGCCGCAAGGTACGTGCCGAGTGCACTCTCACAGCACCGCGCCATCACGAGCGACACTGAGGACACGCGGAGCTCTGAAGTCCAATTACGTGCTGAGTGCACTCTCACAGCACCGCGCCATCACGAGCGACACTGAGGACACGCGGAGCTCTGAAGTCCAATGCCAGCGGACAGTCTGGCAGCCGCCGCCGCAGTTAGTCGCTGATCGCCATCAGAGGCGAATGTTCGCGATCATTCCGCCGGCCGGGGGCTGTCCGAGACGCGAGCAGCCAGATGGCTCGGGAGGCTCAGCGGCCGGTGGGGCCGTGCCAATCGCCGGTCTGATGGGCTATCGATCTCGGCAGTTGAGATTTACAGCACAGCCTTCTGCCGGACTTCAGCCGGGCTGGGTCCGACATTGAATTTTCATTTTGATTTTCAATGTTTGAATTCACAAACATTGAATTTTCAATTACTGTCGATCAGGCAACGACATGTCGGCGATTTTTTCTAAATCATAATGTAACAAGACACTTAAGCGAGCAAGAGCCGTTTTGGATACATTTGGTCCAGAGCAGCTGCCTTTCAATCGATGATCACTTCACGCCTGGTCCGCTGCCTTCCCATCGGTGGTCGAATAGCCTTTGGTCAGCAGGTTTCCAAATCTGACGTCACTAATGAGGGCATGAACGCGAAGACTGACCGATCCCGAGACGATCCAAGGGCCTGTCGAATAACCACTGAAGCTAAACGCGCCGTCAAGTTTTGTCATTCTCCAACTCATACGGCATCTTTGCCTACGTCAGAGGTTTTCTCTTCAAGCCGCGAATAATTGTGCGCAGTTTGAGTACAGCTGTGTAGACCTTTAAGCACGGGATGTGCGACAGGAGAGTTCGCGGGGGTGTTTTTTTCCTGTTATGACCGCGTTTCGAAAGAAAGTTTACGATATTCGACAGGGCGCAAGAAACTATATTGTAGGCGCTCAGGATCTGTTGGCGTTAAAAAGCTGCTTTTGGAGCATAACTCTCCGCTCATTTCAGGAAAGCAGTGTAACAAAACTTCTTTGACCGGCTAGAGCTCTTGAAGCCAGGCTATGACTGACATTGAGAAGTGATCTGTGTACACCCAGATCGCTGCTGTGATCTGCGTACACCCTGCGGATCTCCGGAGCGGGAGGCCCTGATCAACTTCTGATCGAGCCGAACAAACAAATGTCTCAAATTCCGGGCTGCATATGACCGCGAACGTTGGCCACGACAGCACATGACGGGCAGCACGAGGGGTGCGGGGCCTGGCACTGCCGCCTCACTCTGTCTTTTTGTTTTTCTTTTCGCCGTCTACCCAAGTCCACCGCACAAGTTGCATATTTGACTAGCGAGTGTGGCAACAAAAGCCAGCGCATGAAGGGATGTTCCAGACAGATCACCAATCTGCTCATGTAACTTGTCCACAGATCAGCATATTTTGCATTTGGCCCCTTGAAGCCACACAGCGGGCCTTCACCCGTCTATCACAGGTCGAAGACCGCTGGCACGACCGCAACTGCCCTTTTCTTCGTCGGGAGAATTCGACGCACGTTCGCACCGCATCAGATTGCAGCCGTTTTGGCGATGAAATCACCAACTGAGCTAGCGGGATGACAAATCTACAGCGTTCAGACTCGACTGAGCCCGACACTGAGCGCGCCGACTCCATGGCGGACGGACCCGGACCGTCACCTAATTACACAGCCACGTGAGCGACAGAGGAGTCCCTCGTTGGTCCGCTCACCGCCGCTGACGTCACCACGACGGCCTGACGCACACTCGTCACGGCGTCGGAATCAGCGCGGCCGAGAGGAGAAAAACACAGCGTAATTGAAGATGAGATCCGCAGATTGCATCTCCGGTTACTGCTATCAATTTGCCCCGGAGGAGGAGTCATTGGTCCGCATCCGTTATTGGCTTCAGCCGCCATGTATCAGTTGTGCAGCAGCTTCGCGCCCCTGCTGCGTCACCCGTAGCCGGCGCGCAGCAATCACCGGCACTGCGTGACAACGCGGTCCTGCTGCGTCGCCCGCGGCCGGCGCGCAGCAATCACCGGCACTGCACGACAACACAGTCCTGCTGCGTCACCCGCGGCCGGCGCGCAGCAATCACCGGCGCTGCGTGACAACGCGGTCCTGCTGCGTCACCCGCGGCCGGCGCGCAGCAATCACCGGCACTGCGCGACAATGCAGTCCTGCTGCGCGGCGCGCTGGTTACTAGCGCGGTGTGTCGACACCGTGCCCTACCCAGCGGTGACCAGCACCGCACCAGCGCGCCCTCGACGCTCCTGGCAGCCCCCTGAATGCCATCACAACGCGCGCACGACTTTCCGCTCCTCCTCAGCGTGGAACATCCCACCTCCCCTGCATACGGCATTCACGGGCTCCTCCTCAGCGTGGAACATCCCACCTCCCCTGCGTACAGCATTCACGGGCTCCTTCTCAGCGTGGAACATCCCACCTCCCCTGCATACGGCATTCACGGGCTTTCTCACCAGCGTGGAACATCCCACCTCCCCTGCATACGCATTCACGGGCTCCTCCTCAGCGTGGAACATCCCACCTCCCCTGCATACGGCATTCACGGGCTCCTCCTCAGCGTGGAACATCCCACCTCCCTGCATACGCATTCACGGGCTCCTTCTCAGCGTGGAACATCCCACCTCCCCTGCATACAGCATTAACGGGCTCCTTCTCAGCGTGGAACATCCCACCTCCCCTGCATACAGCATTCACGGGCTCCTCCTCAGCGTGGAACATCCCACCTCCCCTGCATACAGCATCCACGGGCTCCTCCTCAGCGTGGAACATCCCACCTCCCCTGCATACAGCATTCACGGGCTCCTCCTCAGCATGGAACATCCCACCTCCCCTGCATACGGCATTCACGGGCTCCTCCTCAGCGTGGAACATCCCACCTCCCCTGCGTACAGCATTCACGGGCTCCTTCTCAGCGTGGAACATCCCACCTCCCTTGCGTACAGCATTCATGGGCTGTCCACGCAGTCACCCACACCGGCTGTGCGGTCTGACTCACCGGCGCTGAAGCTCGACGAATCCCTGCTGCGTCGCGCGGCCGTTCCTGTCCGCCGCGCTCTTCCGGCGACACTCCGGTCCTGGGGCGGGGTCACTGTCGCACGTCCCGCTCCCAGACCACGGGTCACGACTCACCAGTCACGGGGCACGACTCACGAGTCACGAGTCACGCCGGCGGCGGCATGGTCGTCCGGCCGGGACGCGCCCGGCGCCGGCGGGGACGCCGTCGCGCGCGGGTCGCACCCGGGCGCCGCCCGCCGCTCAGCCGGCGGCGGCGCTCCTCCTGCGCTCTGGCGGAGCCGGGAGCCAGCTGGGAGCGCGTCGGGAGCGAGCTGGGAGCGCGTCTGGCTCAGTGAGGTCGGACAGCCGACCGAGCAGCCAAGCGGCAGCCGAGCGGCAGCCGAGCGGGGAGCCTCGTTCTGCTGGGAGCGGTGCGGCGCCCGAGCTACCGGCGCGGATTGAGGTCGCGCTGCCGGTACATGGTCGCGCGGTGGCGTCACAGGCCTATGGCAGCTTCAGTGCACGCGTGGAGACGAGCTGCCATCTCAACATTGAGCGGACGGCCCAGCGGCGCGACGGCTCATCCGAGAACGCTCCTGCCGGCAGAGGGCGGCGGTTAGCGGCGGACGATGACGGTGGGGGCTAGGGAGGAGTCTCGTCAGAGAACGCTCCTGCCGGCAGAGGGCGGCGGCTAGCGGCGGACGATGAGGATGGGGGCTAGGGAGGAGTCTCGTCAGAGAACGCTCCTGCCGGCGAAGGGCGACGGTCAGGTGAGCTGACAGAGGGACAAAGTGACACAGAGCGCGTCAACAGACCACGCACAGGGAGCGTGTCAAGGTCACAGACCAGGAGGTGATGTGAGGCGAAGCATTTGCAGAGAGGTGCGAGACGAATGAGGAAATGTCAAAATAAAAGATGCATCGAACAGCAGGATATACCATACTGGAATGGCGCAGATCAGCACACCAAATAAATCAAATAACGAAACAGCGCGGCCGAACAGCGTCCAGAAACAAAACGGTATGACACTGCGGCATACGGCGCAAAGCTCAAATGCATGGTAAGGTAAAACTTATTTGGATATTGCGGTGTTAGGGGATGGACGAGACCTGGTGGAGTGTATATATATATATATATATATATATATATATATAGATATATATATATGTGTATATATATATATATATATATATATATATATATATATATATACATATGCATCCTCATACTTGAAAGCAAACGTACACATTTGACCAGCATCTGATAAAGATCCCAGCACAAAAATATTGTTGGACTGCCTAATCAGATTCATGTCATGAATTCCAACAATGTTTTTGTGGCGGGATCTTTATTAAATACCGGTGAAATGTGTGCGTTTGCTCTCAAGTATTGAAATACCGCAGTGTCATACCCTTCTGCACCGTATGCCGCAGTGTCATACCCTTCAGCGTCGTATGCCGCAGTGTCATACCCTTTTGCGCCGTACGCCGCAGTGTCATTCCGTTTTAGTTCTGGACGCTGTTCGGCCGCGTTGTTTCGTGCCAACTTTACATCGGATCGTGCCATTAGAGCAACACAGATTCACGCCTTAGGTAAGCCCAGGCAGTTTCACGCGTCGCAGCGCTCTGTGGTGATATGAAACATGTTGTGTTCGGTCCTCGCACCTCGCGGTGCATGCAAGTTCAGCGGTTTTTTGTTTGTTTTTGTTTTTGTTTTTTACTGGCCATGCTTCCCGCGGGCACTACAATTAATGTCGCACAACATTTTGTTATGCGTCAAAATTCCCTGCACTTAGAAAGGATTCCCCGCCCGAACCAACCGAACCGGGTTGGTTGAGCCGGGTTGTTCTTGCGCCCCCGATGTGAGGCAGGCACGTGTTACCATAATGTGTGACGTGTTATGTTAATGCCAGTTCAGCCCGTCCTTGCAATGTCTCGGGTTCATCGCTGTGGTGAGCCGATCCCAACAGCCGTGGCGACTCGCTCTCTTTTTTTTTGCTGCCTGAAAAGTATAGCCAGACCTTTCGCTTGGATGGATTGCTGAAATTAGAGCGCACCTTAGGCCGTCCCATCGCGCCGGTCCTGCCCCAGCAATCTTGGTATTTCAGGTCAACGGCAGCATTTTGTGCCGAAAGAATATGGCACCGTACTGCTGAACCCGGTCCGTCCTGCGCCCTGGCGTCACCTGGCTTTTAGTGCGGCCGCTGCCACTGGCCGCGAACGCTCCCAGTCAGGGGCCAGCAGCGAGCAACTATAGCGACTGCGAGTCAACTATAGTGACTGCGAGTCAACTCGCCATGGGCGGGTGAACACGAAGACAGGTGTTCTTATCAACTGAGCTTCCGGACCTGACTGACTTACTGTCACAGAAAACAGCTTTCAGCCACATGAACTGCAAGCTGGGGTGTTGATGGGATCTAGCCCCCGCCCCACGCCCGCCACGTGACTACGCCCCTGTGTTGGCACTGGCCATGCCATTAAGTGGTCCGAAATCGGCGTGACTCTGCCATAGCCTAGTAGCTAAAAAGTGTAACAGCAGCTTGTGCCATACATCATCGTGACACGACCGTCCGCTGGTAAAATGCCTACGACCTGACGTCGGGAAGACGGCACGTTGTCATCACCTGGCGGTGGCGGCGCCCAGTTCATGACAATGTTTATCTCAGGCATATGTGACACTTGATTCCATATGTGATAGACGTGCAGTCTCCGTGGAAATGCTAAGAGTACTCCTGCTGGCTGATGCAATAAAAACGGAGAGGAGCGCCCGGCAAAACCCCCCGAGCCACTATTCACTGTCAGGCAAGTAGCCAGCGCCGATGGCAGCCCTGCACTCACGTCGAACGTCCTCAGGTCTGGAAGGCTTTGAGCCCAAATTTAAATCTTATCAACGAATAAGGTGTGTCCTTCCTTATGGCCTGTTCAATGTCTGCCCCACACTGACAGTAATTGGACGAAGCGTGTGTGCGTGTTGCGAGTCAGATCAGCTCTCTCATCGTGCGTCGCGCCTTTCAACATTCTCTTGGACGGGTTGCACGCGTGATAAATCGCATCAGTGACAACTGTGCTTGAACAAATGACAACAAGTGACAAGTGACAAGTGACAACTGTGCTTGAACAAATTTCCCGAACACGTGATACATGCTTGATGAACAGCACTCAGCTGTGCAACGGCTTTGGAGAGTAACCGGGCACTGTGCCACGGAATGATATATAAAGCGATGGATGACGTCAGGAGCTACTGAATATTTTTCAACAGAAACACATTAATGTCAGGTTATCGGGTGAGTCATGATCTTAAAGTGTAAATTTCACGATGTTCTACTGGGGATTTCCCTTACTTTATCCTGCGCGTTCGAAACCAATATGCCTTTCTCAATGTGACGAAAACTTGACTACTTCTCTCACGTGCAGTCTTGCGAAAAAAGAGCCTGGAAATCAGGCAACCTCCCTTAAGTCTAGCCGCACTGATCTAGCACAACAGACAGAACAGCGAGCAGCCTAGACCGGCAGATAGACAGAGGGCAACCTCCCTAAAGGCTAGCCGCACTGATCTAGCACATGACAGACAGGAGAAAGGGACCCCGGCAGATAGACAGAGGGCAACCTCCCTAAAGGCTAGCCGCACTGATCTAGCACAATAGACAGAACAGCGAGCAGCCTAGACCGACAGATAGACAGAGAAACAGCGAGCAGCCTAGACCGACAGATAGACAGAGAAACAGCGAGCAGCCTAGACCGACAGATAGACAGAGAAACAGGCCGACCAACCATCCTCCCCAAAATACGGACACACAGAGGCGTGCGTGGCCAGTACACCACGCC
Source organism: Pollicipes pollicipes (assembly GCF_011947565.3). Lineage (NCBI taxonomy): Eukaryota > Metazoa > Arthropoda > Thecostraca > Pollicipedomorpha > Pollicipedidae > Pollicipes > Pollicipes pollicipes. Next base: position 14,886,129 of record NW_023596805.1, on the reverse strand, counting down.
GTCAGACATGATGAAACGTTCCAAAACTAGCGTGGAAATGAATCTGGCATCGTTCAAAAATTTACGACAGTCAACCAAACCGTGAATCACCACAGCCACTTCTCAGAGTTATGCCGTCGGCGCCCCCTTCCGCTTCACCACGTTATGGATCGAATGTTTGCATTTAATATTTCACAATGGAGCATGCGCACATGGCAAGAATTCGTTCTCATTGCGCCTTTACAACACACTCGGCTTCCGAGGCTACGTGGTGTCGCCTGACTCTCCCCTAGCGGGAGGCGGGGGTAGGGGGGGGGGGGGACTTCAGGTCCCCTACACGCGCAGCTTGACCACCACAATATCGCTACCTTAAGGCAAAGAAGTCAAATGCTGGCTGAATGGCCATGCTAAATGACGCTTTTGCAATCCAATGTCACTCAACCATCACATCTAGTGTGATGCACACATGCCCACACGGCTACTGCGTCATTAGGGAAGCTTCCAGAAACTTACGTACGGGGATTTCCAACTAGGCCGGCTTAGCAACGACCAGCACAGCAAGATTGAGTGCCACTACCCTGCACCTCTCGACACGGATCGGAGCTCTCAAAGCAGCCGCTCAACTGAAGACGCTAAGCATTTGTCAACTAATCCGGCACGCGACACCACACGTGCTGCACGTCTGCTCGGCCCAGGCAACTCACGGGGGCGGTCGCGTCATGTGCCCGGCCACACCCTCAGACGCCCGCCCAGCCCCCGCCCAGCCCCGCCCTGACCCCGGGGCTGACGCTGACCCTGCAGACCTGCCGCCCCCGCCCTGACCCCGGGGCTGATGCCGACCCTGCAGACCTGCCGCCCCCGCCCTGACCCCGGGGCTGATGCCGACCCTGCAGACCTGCCGCCCCCGCCCTGACCCCGGGGCTGACGCTGACCCTGCAGACCTGCCGCCCCCGCCCTGACCCCGGGGCTGATGCCGATCCTGCAGACCTGCCGCCCCCAGCCTAACCCCGGGGCCGACGCTGACCCTGCAGACCTGCCGCCCCCGCCCTGACCCCGGGGCGGCGCCTCGTCTCAGGCACGGCCGGTGATCTCACGTGCAGCCAGACGCCTAATGATCCAGCGGCAACAGGAGCCGGTCGGCAGGCCCCCGGCCAGCTGCGCCACTGGTCCGGCCGCAGCCGACGAGGTGTCCGGCCGGCCGAGCGCTCCCCAGCTGACTGAGCGCTCTGCCCACCGCCGGCCGCCGCCAGGGCGCCGTCGGGGCGCGGTCAACGTAACCAGGCAGGCGGACAGGCGCGGCAGCTCACGCGGAGAGGGCCGGCCGGCCGGCCAGCGCATGACGGACGTGCCTGCCGCAGGACACAGGTGCCCTCCGCAGGACGGACGCGCTCTCCGCAAGACGGAGGTGCGACGGAGATGGCCGCCGCATGACGGACGTGCCTGCCGCAGGACACAGGTGTCCTCCGCAGGACGGACGTGCGACGGAGATGGCCGCCGCCGGGCGGATGTTCCCGCCGCAGCACGAACAGAGGCAGCCAGCTGGTCACTGGTTGGATCGGACGTCGCCGAACAGACCGCCGGCGTGAGTTGCGTTACGTGTTCGTGGCGGAATGTGATGCTCCGGCGACCAGCGTCGCACCGCTCTGGCGGAGACCGGCACAGGCAAAGGTTTCCTGTGTCCGGAATCGAACCTAGCTCGTACTCGTACTCGCAGAGGGAGAATGGCGATGCCGCCGCCGCCCTGCCGCGCATCACTGCGACGGCAGACGGAGCACGGGCGCCTGCCGAGGTCACCGGGGTCACCGAGGCCGGACCGAGGTCAGAGGTCCGGCGGGCCACGGCTGCCGCTGACAGGGCGTCACGCGTCTCGGGACGGGTCACCACCGCGGGCCACGGAGGCCAAAGCCGAGCTCAATGGGTAACATCCTCCGCGCGGCCGAGGTCACAGACACCAGCAGCGCATTGTGGCGCGCGTCCAGCTGGCCTGTCCGGCACGCGCCTGGTCACGACCAGTCAGCACGGCCGAAGCAGGGAGGGGGGGGGGGGGGGCAAGAGCGATGTAATCGTGTCTAGTTGTGACGTCCGATGGTCTCAGCCGGCCTCGGCCACCCAGCACCAACCTCAACGCGCTGGTCTTCTGGAACGCCGCGCCAGCCAGCCAGAGAAATTCAACATCGCGGAAAGTTAATGGGTGGGATATCGACGAGCAGCCAAGAGAAGAGAGCCATCTATTTTCCATCAGCAGCACAATGCATGAAGTGGATATTTTTAACTCCACGGTACCGCGACGAACGAGAGAGAGCCCTCTGGCGGTGCCTGGCCACCGCTGGTGGCGCGCTGCTAAGAGAAGACCGGGGGCTCAGCGTCACGGTGTCCCGACAGAGGTCACCGGTCAGGGGACCCGACACAGCGGAGCACCAGCACAGCGGTCACGGGTCAGGGGCTCGGACTGAGGTCAGCCACCAGGGAGCACCCACACGGCAGGTCATGGGTCAGGGACAGGGTCTGAGGTCAGCCACCAGAGAGCGGCCTCACGGCGAGCAGAGGGGTCGCCACCGCACTTGTCCAAAAGCACGTGACGTGTGCCCAATAAACCTCCACTCATGCACAGGCCGTAGCGATCCAAACACAATCCTCTTCGACGCAGCTGCTTCGGCGGACCCAGCGTGTCGTCTCCGGTTAGCCCGGGCAGGAGCCCGTCCGAGTGATGTCCCTCGGCCGCTGCGAATCGGTGGATCCCCGTAGGCAGGCCACGTTTTTGCATGTTAACTGAGGAGGCAAATGCCTGTTCAGTCGTGAATTTTTGGGTTGCTCAGTGGGCCCCATGGAGAGATGCGTGAATAAATGAGTTATTTTCCGAATGGTCTGGATGGGTGAAGAATATACAATTCTGCACACCTGGAGAAAAAAAAACGTGAGCACATGTGATAACCAGGGCTTACTTTCCTTCAAATCCTTCCCCCGCCACGGGGACTTCCGCCCAGTTGAAGGTCGTGAATACCTGACGGGACCACGGGTCAGTCCATCGGGTCTGAGCTCGCTCCGCTGGGAGTGCGCCGACAAGCGCCCGTCCGGTACAGACAAGTCACACAGGCAGCCGCCAACCAGGACGTACTATGGACCGCTGACCTGACAACAGACTGGTGTATGATCCTCACTCAGCTGTGCTCTGTGACTGTGACGCTCTGTGATGCACAGCGAAGCTCGGATACGACATGTTTGCGGTACCGTCAGGCAAGTCTGTCAAATAAACGACCTCGTGTGATCGCACTACAGCCGAACCGTCTGCTTCTAACAGTCCACTAGTGGGGTGTGAACCTACGTCAGTCCAACGGCTGTTCGCTCTCTTCATTCCATGTGCAGCCTTCCTCTCCAGCAAGTCCACCCATCCGCCAACGCTGACCGAGCAAGTCCACCCGTTCACCAGCGCTGATCGAGCAAGTTCACCTATCCGCCAGTGCAGTCTGATCAGCACTTCCCGCACACTCACTGTACGGATCGGCCTTCGCTATGTCCAATCCAGTTCCAACTGCGCACCACGAATACGAACGCTCAACACGCGAGCAGGATCTGCCGTGCTCGTTCGCCAACGAGACCAGACCAGCCTACGTGGCCAGCCCCCCGATATCAGCCCAGAGGGCGACGTGTCTACTTCGATCCGACCTCCTCGGTCCACTGCGTCCCACTCCACCGCTCGCGCGCTCCGATCAGTCCACTGCGTCCCACTCCACTCCACTCCACCGCCCGCGCGCTCCGATCAGCTGGACAAAGACAGGCAGAAGCAAATCAACAGTCTTCTCGCCGCAGGAGCAGGAGGTTCCCACCAGCTGGCGCGTCGGTCCCTCTGACCAATGCGCTGGGATCTCTCGCTCCGAAGCCGTCCACCGCGACCGTCCGTCGGTCGCGCCAGCGTCTGAGGACGGCTCGGCACCAGCCACGGCACCTCGGCCACTTCCGCGGCGCACACTGCCGCTGCCGGGCCACCTCGCCCGTCGGCCGGTCTCGCCACCACCACCGCCGCCGCCGCCGCCGCCGCCCTTGACAGAGCTGCCGAGGTCACCGGGCTACGTCACCGCCCGGCCGCGGCCGCACGAGACTCCACTGGCGTCCGGAAGGCACGCAGCCAAACCTCATGCATGATTATATATATATATATATATATATATATATATATATATATATATACATGTATGCAACGTCTGCATTGTCTACATCTATGTTACGTCATCTATAGCCGTCAATCTATATTTTGGTATGGGTACAGTTGCACGATGTTCTCAATAATCACATCTCCAGCTATATTTGTATTAACGCCAGTTGTCATGGACGCTCGTCCGACGTGCGGCTATCGAGTGTGCGCGGAATGACGTCGGCGCCCCGATCAGCTGGGGGAATCCTTCGATGAGGAGGGGGCCCCTCGCCACGGGAGAGGCTCCTCGCTATATAGGAGCGGCGGCTCCCCGGAACGGAAGACAAGCACTAGCAGGGCGCACCCCTGTCATGCGAGTCGAGCCGCTTCCGCGTGGGCTGCCTTCGCTGTTTGGAGGACGCCGCAGCCTAGCCGCCGGGCCGGTGGCATCACCGGACACCGGCGGTCCGGCGGCCCCAGCTCCGCCCGCGCCGCAGCCCCGCTCGCCGCTCGGCACCGGCGGTCCGGCGGCCCCAGCTCGCCCGCGCCGCAGCCCCGCTCGCCGCTCGGCGCCGGCGGTCCGGCGGTCCCAGCTCCGCCCGCGCCACAGCCCCGCTCGCCGCTCGGCACCGGCGAGCCGCGGGACGCGCGGGAAGCCCCGGCTGACGGCGCGCGCCGCCGCCGCAGTCCGCAGACGGCTCGGCCGGCGCGCCGTCTGCAGCGCGGGCGACACCGATTCCGGGAAGTGGCTGGCACCAGCCCGCCGCCTCCGGCTGTTGTCGTCCGGTCGGCCGCGGTGAAGGACGTCCGACCGCCGGCGCCGCCCCCCGGCCCAGCCACGGGCCCCGGTCGGCCGCGGCGCGATGTCAGCTGGCTGACGCGGCAGGCCGCCGGCGACGTGTGAGGATGTGACGCGTCCAGCGGCGACCCGAGCAGGCAGCCGGTCCACGAGCGTGCACTGTAATTGCGCGTGATGTCCGAGATATCCTCGACACAGAGGAGAGACGCGCTCCTCCTCTCTAGCCCAGGCAGCGTGTCTCGTTGACGCACAACTTGAAGCGACGACGCGTAGCAGCGACGACCCTCTCTCGATAGACACTACTCGCATCCACGGGCGACGCGTACTGAGCTCGACGCGTAGCAGCGACGACCCTCTCGATACAGACACTACTCGCATCCACGGGCGACGCGCACCGAGCTCGACGCTGTGACGTTACCTGGCGCGTCGCAGCTCATGCGTCATCCGACAAGCCGTCAGCAGGCACGTGCGCACCGGATTGACGTCACGACAGGCACACGGTCAGCAGCCCAGCCACGCGACACGCCGACGAAGGAGCGCGGGGGTGAAACACAACGGCAGTTGCACAGCGACGTGGCTGCTACGCATCTTCGCCTCCACGAAGCAAATTTGACCCACTCAATGCGATGGAAACATGACCAACGCTCCAGAACACCTAACAATGTATTTTATAATTTTTTGTGTGGCTACGATGGCATGAAATAAGTAAATGGTAAGAAGTAATTGCAGACGCAAAATGAGCACTGCAAGTCACAAAAAAGGAGTAAAAAATAGGTCACGAGATTCATTAACAAAGAAGTCGTGCGAGCAGAACATGTCAGTTACCGTTTCAGTGAGACCCAGATGTCCAGAGGCCATCATGGAACTCATCAGAGGGGCGTCCTGCCCACGCTCCGCCTGGCGCTCCTTCAAACCGCATGTGCCAGACCAAGCCCTGTGATTGGTCGGCGCGGGCGTGACTCGAGCGCCGTCGGCCGGTGCCGGACACGTGACACCGTCCAGTGGGACCCCGCCCGGATACGTGACACCGCCGTCACGTGGCAACTGGGACTGACGGCGCGCGCGACAGCAGCCCTGTCACTGTCACCGGCAGCAGGGCCGGCCGGCGCCCGGTGTCGGCGGGGCGGTCAGCCTTGCAGACGGCCGGGGCGTCACCTGAGCGGCTGAACGGGCCAAGCGCGGCGGGCCACACGGAGAGAGTTTAGACTCTGGGGCACTTACAGGGTCCGTGGATCACGCTCCAACGGAGAGAGCCCAGACTCTGGGGCACTCACAGGGTCCGTGGATCACGCTCCAACGGAGAGAGCTCAGACTCTGGGGCACTCACAGGGTCCGTGGATCACGCTCCAACGGAGAGAGCTCAGACTGTGGGGCACTCACAGGGTCCGTGGATCACGCTCCAACGGAGAGAGCTTAGACTGTGGGGCACTCACAGGGTCCGTGGATCACGCTCTAACGGAGAGAGCTCAGACTCTGGGGCACTCACAGGGTCCGTGGATCACAATCCAACGCAGAGAGCTTGGACCCTGTGGGCACTCACAGGGTCCGTGGACCACGCTCCAACGGAGAGAGCTCAGACTGTGTGGCACTCACAGGGTCCGTGGATCACGCTCCAAGGGAGAGAGCTCAGACTGTGGGGCACTCACAGGGTCCGTGGATCACGCTCCAACGGAGAGAGCTCAGACTCTGGGGCACTCACAGGGTCCGTGGATCACAATCCAACGGCGAGAGCGGGCACTCAGTATCTGCAGATCATGCTCCAACGCGATGTCGCGTGCTCATTACCTCGAAAACCAGACGGTGGTTAGCGCACGCTTGCTTCCTTTTGGGACTCTGAGTCACCTTTTTGCGACTTCAGTTTGCCTCCATCTAAGCCTCCAAGCTCTCAAAAGCATCAGTAAAGTACCTGTAAGCCTGCAGCTCAGAGCGCCGACTTACAACACACTGCGGCGCGCACACAATGGCCGCCAACGGCGCACTACGGCCTAACGCTGCAAGGGCGCCAGCTTCCAGCCTCTGTCGCCTCCTGAGCAGCGGACGCAGGTGCCAGCAATGCTCGAGGTTTACTGTAGTCGATCAGCTGCATATTGAGAGCAGAATGTTCTGCTCGTTCTAGGACCAGTAACTGGAAAACACCTGTAATAGCGCCTTCTGAAGGGCGTCAGCACCGACAGCCGAGGCTTCTGATGAGCGTCAGCGCCGACAGCCGAGTCTTCTGAAGAGCGCCAGCACCGACAGCCGAGGCTTCTGATGAGCGTCAGCACCGACAGCCGAGGCTTCTGAAGAGCGCCAGCGCCGACAGCCGAGGCTTCTGTGCCGACCCAGCCGCGACGCCGGCCGCCGGGACTTGGCCCGTTAGTCAAAGTCAGAGTCAAAGGCGGAGCCAGGGGCGGGTCAACCATAATCGGAATTGGAGTCAGGTGCGGAGTCAGTCAGAGTCAGAGTCAAGACGCTGGGTGTGACGTTCCACTGACCCGGCCGAGAAGCAGCGCCGGTGATCGGTGCCACCGGTAACACCACACGGTAACACCACAGCGCCGCTGGGCTCGCCCTGGCACGGACAGCTGAGGGAGCCCGCCCGGACTGGAGGTCGGAGCGGACAGGCTGGCTGCGGCCGCCCCGACACGGCAGCTGAGGGAGCCAGCACCGGACTGGAGAGCGGAGCGGATAAGGCTGGCTGATGGCCCGCCCTGACACGGCAGCTGAGGAGCCAGCCCGGACTGGAGGTCGGAGCGGACAGGCTGGCTGGCACCGGCTGGCCCGACAGGCTCATTGTCGGCTACAGAGGACCCGCAGGCGCGATGCTCGTCAGCCTGACCAGCGCAGCGCAACGGATGGCTGCCAGCCTACCTCGCATACACCACACATTGTAGACATTAACGAGACAATTTAGAATCAACACAAACATGTTGATTCCACAACTCCCACGTCAACAGAAGCGGGGGGTGGATGCAGCTTGAGCCTTGACCCCGTTCCTTGCCATCCACGGAATCAGGCACGATCCTACTGTGCCAGTGATTTGAGCTCCCGCGTCACCCTTCTCGTCCCGGTGGTGGCACCACCGCGACCTGGACAGCAAGCTAGGCTGATCTCTGAGCTACGGCTCGTCCGCTCTGGCATCACTCCCCAGCGAGGGAGGCTACCCCGCCGGCACGTCTGGCGACGAGCGGCCCCTGGGACGGCAGAGCCCACGGCTCTGGACGGCTGGGCGCGCGCTGCGGCGCCCATCCGCCCCGTCGGCGCGGCCATGAGACCTCTCCGCGAGGAGACGGCGGCGCCGGCTATGGCTCCCTCGGCGGCGCACCCACTGGCTGGCGTGCCGCCGCGCCCGAGTTGCTGCGAGAGGCCAGCTCCAGCTCCGTGGGCGCCTCATCGCACTCGGGGAGGTGGAGCCGGCGCCGGTGGGCGCGGCTGTGGAATGCAGATGATACACTGCTGGTTCTTACAACTGATGTCTACCCTTGTCCACATTGCACTGACACCTAGTGCATCATCAACCAATGACCAGCACTGCTGTTCCCATGCACAACCATTTTGTGTGGCCCTAGCCTGGCACTTCTGCCTGGTGTTGAAGGAGCCTTATGAATTTAGCATATTGATTACATGCATGCAATCAGTGTTAATATCTACCTGTTTTATGTACCTCCCACTCACTTTTTTGCCCGCTGCAGGCTCCTTGAGCCACAGCATCTCTGCAGATGTGCATTTGATGTGGGCCTTGATAAGGCCCATGTTTAACAGAGACATGTTCAATACAAGAACAACTATGGCAGTGTGACAAAATCATGACACAGGATGCAGATAAGTACCAGTTCCCAGTATTCATATTTACATTTGTAGGTTGGCCACAGGTTCATGCAACTTTGGATGGCATGTGCAGTGTATTTGCATGCATGGCGCAATGCATGCACATGATCATTTTCTGAGATATCCTTGTAAGGCACACCAAAGATCACTGATGACAGATTTGCCAAGACAAACATACCGAAAAACAGACAGCTGCGCTACAGCACTGCTTTAGATGATATGGATGATACTTCAGGGCATACATTAGTAGGTCATCAGCTGAATGCAAACTGCTGTATATGGCTGGCCATTCATGGAGTTTGATACAGGTTATGTCAGATGAGGGCTCTGCTGCTAGTGCTATCCAAAGTATTTGGTGGTGCTTTATTTTGACCACAGATACAGCCAAGGGGGTAAACACCTTTGCCTTTGGCTCACTTGATCACTCTGACACAGCAGACAGCTCTTGATGGTAAGATGGGAATCAGCTTATCTTTTAGATTCAAAGCTTGTGTGATGTTCACCTTTACTAATAAATGTATCCAGGCAAACCAACTATCCTATCTTTCTCAGTTGGTTTTCCTGCAATGACTTCCCAAAGCTCTCTGTACACATTTATAAGAATATTCTGATTCCATCCAGGCCTTCTGAATACATTATAATAACACATCTTGCAGCTTTAGGCATGCAGTTTGGCACAAGAACTATCCTGTCTAACCATACCTTAGCGATGGCATCAGTTGAAAACACCTGCCAGCTGGGTATTCTTGGAATATTTCCCCCAAAAACCGGCTTAAAACATCAAAACAAATACGCCCCCTTCTGGGTGGCGCAAGACTGACCTTTGTTTGTAAAGATGGGATCTTCCAGAGATTTATTCAGCCTCCAAGGACTTCAGCAACATCGTTCCCTTGCACCTAGAGGAACTGGATGAGCCAGCGATGGACGAAAAGTCAAAATATACACCACAAAATGCGCATACTTTACTCGCGCAGCGCACCGGCCCCCGCTCATCGACCGTCTGCTTCAAGGTCGCACAACAAGGGTGGGACAGTCCAGTTGGTGCGTAATTCGCGCAGCGTTTTTATGACGTCATCGGATCACAGACTAAGTCCAGACCCTTAAGCTACATACACGACGTGATTGGACTGGATATGTATGCTTGTGTATGTGCGTGTATGTTGCACAAATATGCATATTCTTCTATCCATATGAAATAAGTCCGCCAGACTGAATAAAGAAAACATTGCACGGTCGTTTCATGTCTGATATTCAGTTAAAGGGAATGAAGATAATGAAGATATAAACATTTGAGTGAATGAAGATAAAGGCATTTGAAAACATTGAGGCAAGCATTAGATATGAAGAAACAAGCTCGTCTTAAACTATTGGTATGCTTTTTAAGTAGAAAAGACTGCTCTAGAGCACGCAATTCCCCTGTTCAGTAAATATGCTCACGATACGTCATTGGTTGATTGCGCCATCACCCCTTGCACAACAATGATTGGGCGTCAATTGGCGGCTGTTATTCTGAGAATAGTGCTCACGGACGCCATATATGAGTGATTCCACCATTATATTATGGCTTGGCCTTGATCGCCGCATGACTTATGGAATGACATGCATTAAATAATGTTATGATGGCGTCACGAATGCCAAGGTGGCCTAAAAATACTCTCCCACAATTACTCTTCCACATCTTTGCGGCCTCCAAGCTCAGGAACCAGACGTTGGGTCTTAAAATAGCATGGCCGTGAGTTGCATCAAAAGGCCATCACTATGGCTGTCTCAGTTCAAAACCCATACGAATGTGGAACACTCTGTTCAAATGACCACTCCTTTTCATTGAAGGGAATGGTTTCCATTTGCATATATTGAAGCAAGTATCAGATATGACAAAAGAAGTAACTCATAGCTTTGTGTATACATTTTAGTGGAAAAGACTGCTTGAGACAGCACAGTTTTTCTGTTTCGTAAGTATGCTCCACAATATGCAGTTGTTTGATTGCGTCATCGTCCCTTGCACAAAATTGATTGAGAATCAATTGGCAGCCATCAGGTGTGGAAATTGTGCTCACGAACGACAGATATGAGCGGCTGGACAATTATGTTTCGTTTTGCCGAATTGATGCATGGCTAGTCGAATGACAGGATTTAAATTGCGTTACTTTTGCGTTGTGGGTGCCATGGGTGGCATTGAAATAGTCTGTCCGAAGTAGTCCGGAGCACATTTTCGCGGGCGTATATCTCAGAAACTAGAGGGGTTTAGGTCTTGACAAGAGCAGGACTATACTGCACCGAGTGATCTTGAAAGATGACTATTGATCAATGATCACCAAAATATTTACCAGTTACCAGCAAAAGATGGTTTCTCAGTTCAGAACCCCATACAAATGTGCAGCACTCTTTTATCGGTATCTTTCTTTTATTTTATTTTATTTCTTATCTTTAAACGGTACATATTTAAGGGTATCCAACAGGTCACACGGGCGCGTGGCCTGCTGGATACCCTTCGCTCGGGTGGGGGTCAATTTGACCACGCTGAGATCCCAGGAACTAAAATAGCTAGGGACACCACATTCGCAGGGCATGTTGGGCTGTGCGTGGACTCACTCCGGCCAAGGTTTGTGGTTCCCAGGTGATGATCTTTGAGTCAAAGAAGTTCAGAAAAAGTGAACCTTCAGATTGGTCTCCAAAGTGCTCCCAGAATCTATATAGCTGTTAAAAATATAAGTTCACATGCTCATTCAAGGCCAGTGACCTTGTATGACCCTTTGAAGGTTATGGTGACCAAAATCGCACAAGACTGCCTTGAGTTTTGCCTTTGAATAAGTGACAAAGAATATGCTAGGCAGCATGTTCCTAAAAACAAAATGTTGACCTGGGTCATTTTCAGTCAGTGTCCACTGTGACCTTTAAGAAGTCCATGGTAGATAAACAATGCGGTTTCTGTTATCAATCAATTCTAAATGGGCAACAGAAACTACCCAATATAGTAAGCTCTAGAATAAAAAGACAGGTTGGTTTTGACCTTGGTCTGACCTTCATGCCAGGCCCTAGGTCAATTTAATTTGTTCATTCAATTGTTCCGTTGCCTAGTAAGCCATCCCAGAGACGTGTGACTTCGTCTAACACTCCGTTGTCTTATCAGAATGAACCCTTCTCTAGAAATTGACTTCGTTGAATCCATTGCCTGGCTTTGATGTGACGTGGGTCAGCGACCTTACAGAGTGCATCTTTATTGTTGGTAGCAAACGATATCTTATTCAAGTATCTACAATACAGCAAAATTTGGCGCGGCTACACCGCGTCGTTCAAAACCCCTTCCTGCAAGAACCTTTGGAGGTCAATTTGACCACGCCCCACCCGAACTCTTGTTAAGCTCTCGCCTTATGTCATGCTAATTGCACGAGCTCCTCAGGTATTGCCCGTGTAGCTCTAAGCCGGTCAAAGTTTGCGTTTCCATGGTCAACCATTGGGGTATATGTACACTACCCGTACATTTACATTCATGCCGGTCCCCGCGGCTGTGCCCGAGTGGTTAAGATTTCAGTTTCCAGCACGTGGCAGGCATCGGTTTTTGAGTCCCACAAGCGCCTGATTGACTTAGCAAAGACTAGGTCTTGGATATCCACGATTTTGCGGAGTTACCGTGCCGAAACATCGGGTGATCAATAAAAAGCTCCTGGGGACGGATGCAGGCAGATTGATGTGCTGTACTGGGCGAAACGACAGTCTCAAACATTTTTCGAAGACATCAGCATGCATTGCGTGGCTCAACACAAGCAGATATGAGAGATAATAATGGAACGCGACGTCCTTCTTTTCCCAAAAGCTTGCAAGTGCAGAACCAACAAACTTTGCTGCTTGACCATGTATACTTGTTGAATCAGGGTGCCGAATCGCGACATCTCGATTAAAGACACTGCATGCACTGTGCGATGCTGTAAGCGTAAGCTTGCTCTGTGCGACTCTGCAATGTGCTGCCCCTCCCCGACACGCGCAAATTGCGGACCCCTGTCCCTAAAAGTGGAACTCTTCGCGGAATGCCTTCCGCAAACTTATGACTTTCGCAGGCCTCTCATCTCCCATCTCTCATGACTCACGCTGCTGCCGCGGGGCTGCTAGCACGTGGTTGAATGTACCAGGGCTTTGAAATAAAAGTGCAGTCGAAACGGCTGATAACCACATGGCCAGCGCATTAAGAGTTCCTGCATTCTGGTATATACTAGAATGCAAGAGCACGATGAATGGCACTCATGATTTGGTCAAACAATCCACAACAAGTGTCACGCAACAAAGTCTATGCCGGGTTTCGTCAAGCTTAAGTCAAACCACAAATGTGGTGGATTAGTCCACCTTTGCTTGTAGACTCTTCGTAATGACAGTTCAGGAAACTTTAGCAAAGCATGAGTAAGGCGCCATTGAATCATTATTTTCAACCAAAAGCAAATGCATGTATGTGTAAAATAAGGACAAGAGGTCCTAATGGCGGGTAATAGCTACTCAGGCAAAACAGCGGTGCTGCTACCATCATCCTTCGGACATCAAACTTGCGGAAATCAGACACTGTTTTTCAGGGTGTTTTTTTTTTTGTTACTGCGATGCGCTGCTTTCTGTTCTTTGGCGTCAATTTATCACGATTTTCAAACATAGTTGTTGTCAATTGGCTCGCAATCAATATTAAGCAAGCTATGTAAGTTTTAATCACGATTTGAATAAGAGCCCTTCCGACCAGTACTGATCACTTCAGAGCTATGGGATGAAGGGGAACAGGTCGCGGTAGGGCAGGGCTACATGCGCGTGGAGGACCTGCGGACGGGCATTAGCCCGCGGAGACCGCTACCTGGGGTATGCGCCGGACGCCCGGTCGGGGTCCCGCTCCAGGGAGCCTCTCGGCAGGGTGGAAAAGGTGTCTTCTTTGTCACCGATGAAATTTGGACCCGTTTAATTGTAACCTGGGGTCAAGGCTTTCAGACACCGATACAATATAATTATAAATGTGATAAACCACACAAGCAAAAACAAGTTAAACCGAAACGTGGTGTGGCCGCCAAACATTTTTGCTTTGGAAGCTCATTTCCACCAAAATTTAATTTACTGGCCATCAAATACTTAATGCTGGTTGAGACTGAACTAAAAAAAAATCATCAGATAAAGGCATACTTCACGTAACCAGCTCAGAAGCGTTTTTCAGCTGAGGGGGCGGGGGGATTGTGTCTAGTGGTGCAAGAAGGGGTGGGTCACAGGGGGCACGTGCCCCCCCCCCCCCTCCTTAGGTTTCGAGGGCCCCGATGGGCCCCTCGGAACCTACGATTAGGGGCCCGAAAAGCCAGCCAGAGGTTTCATTCAGGGGCCCCGCCCCGCATAGCCGGACACTCAAATGGCAGCCAGAGGGACCTGCGCGCTGATCAGAGGCCCACTGAGTTGATAAGGACCTAAATTTCGGTCATACGCCACCAGTACCGCACAGTCGACTCTGTGACGGCATGGGCCTAAGGGCCCATTTTCCAAGCAAGGAAAAAACCGGAGCCAGCGACTTACACTGCTCGAGGACCCACAGCGCATGTGTTGGCAAGGGGCCCCGACTCGGCCAGGGACAGTGTTCGAGGAGGCCCGAAGACCCTAGAGGGCCCACCCGGTACGACGATCAAGGACCCGATTGGAAGGTTTATGGGCATACAGGACTGGTCGGAGTCTTACTCAGGGGTCCACGCATGCGACGACGGACGTTCAAGTAGTGGTCAGAGAGCCCTTTGCGCCGATCGCGCACCCCCTGAGTCGGTATGGGCCCATATGTCGGTCAGGTACCACCTTATCACATAGTCGGCTCCGTGTCGATACGGGCTTGAGGACTAGGGCGTGTCATCAGTAGCAAAACCAAGTGAGACAAAGAAATTCCTTGGCGCAAGACTCCAAAAGTACACAGCAAAGCCAAAGTTCTTCCCGAAAACTTAAATTTGTGAGGCGCGAGTCTATCGAAATATCACCGCAAACCAGCGCCCGGCGTTGCAGTCATCCGATGCCGGGCGGCGTCCGCCGCCGCAAGTAATGCTAAGCCGTGGGGGGCAAACGACACAAAAAACCTTTGCATATAGAAATGATACTACCGAGCGCTCCTTAAGCCGTCGTACGAGAATGTCCCGGTTTAAGGCCTAATATGCGGATCAGACATTGCCCAATTGATCGACATTTGGCGGAAACTTTATGTGCTGTGGAGTATGAACGCGTTGTATGAGTATGCTGGTTGGTATTGCTTTAGACTTTCTCTTCTCTAAGGCAACTCACGTGATGCAAACAAAACTAAGCATAGCATATGACTCAGAATATATTGTCTGGTGTACAACTTGATACATACAGCAAGTTCTGCAACCTGTACCACGAACATAGAGGGGGGGGGGGGGGGGCGGTAGGGTGACCTCATGCACATCTTGCTCTCTGCCGAGCCTGTGTATTCGATGCGCCGGCCCAAACAGGAACTTCTCACAGGCTGGAAACCCAAAACGCACGTTGGCAGGGATTGCACAGAAGCAGAAATACCGTCGCGGCTGGACTCTGCATATTGCCGAAGCTCCAGCTCCAGCCGCAGACGTCCTCGGCAGTGCGGCGCTGCGTCGCACTCTTAGTGTGAACCAGATAGGCAAGATGGTCAGCGGTGCATGCACTTTGTTCCGCAGCTCGAAGTCGCTGACGTCCCGCAGTAGAGGCTGTGTGACTGGTCCGTGCCAGGGAATCAGTTCGGTGTATCTCACGGCCTCGAGGTTTACCGCTGAAATGGCGAAGACCCTGGCCTGAAGAAGACCCTCGGTCTGTTGCTCACAAGCGGCGCGACGATCGGAGCCACCTGTTCGCGGACCATGCGGTTCTCATGCCACACCATGCCCAGCAGCAGCTGTCCCGGACGGACCCAGTGCCCGCTACTCTGGAGGAATATGTGTGCTGCAGCAGGTCGCGGAGCACCGCAATGCTCCGGAACAAGCTACGTAAGCCAAATTCGCAGCCGCTGTTTTGCCGGATGGCGGACCATACCGACACATAGTGGCCGACCACGCACTGGACGACGTCCTTGAGAGCGCTGCTGGAGGTCTCGGTAGAGATGTGAACTAGGAGCAGGCGAGCGGCCAGTGTCAACCATCTGAAAACAAAAGCGAATGTATAAGAATAATTTGCTACAAACTGAGCATTAGATCATGCAAACATTATTGTGCTCATTTAGTGTACGTAATTATGCCGATATCCGCAATCCTTAAATGTGATGGGATGCATATCAACAAATATCAACACTCATTGCTATAAATTCCAAGAAAATGCGTTTTCATATTCACTTGACATGGTCCGATGGTCCGGTTCGACGCTGGGCTGCCACATTTCAGACAGAGCCGTTTTGAACGCCGGAGGCCAGAGGGTACAGCAGCTGCTGGTTGGTGCTCAGCTGCTGAATCAGGTCCACCGACAGGTTTGGCACGCACCCCAACCTAGGCTTGAATGCCACAACATCCCTCTCCCGCGCCTCTCCAGCACAGGTCTTGCCGATGGGTCCAGCAAAAAAAATCCCGTGGTCGTGCCATCCAGGCTTAGCAGCAGATGCAGGAGGTTCAGCTCGTTGCCGTGCAGCTGGCAGATGAACCAGCGTGCGGGTGACTCGGTGGCCAGCTCAAACAATCGGAACACGTCGCCTATCGTTTCGGCGTTGACGAACGTGCCATCGTAGACGAGCACATTGATGTAGCCATCGCACTGTCGGCTCACGGATTGTGGCTCGTTGAACAAGCGCAGGGCGCGGCCGAACCCGGACGTAAAAGGAGTCACATGGCGGCTGCCTGGCTTCGTGATGACAACCACGTGTTTTTCGACGGCATTCGTCTGGCTCCGTGTGACTCATGTAGTTCCTGTCTTCACGGCCGCCGGAGTAGAGGATGGTCAAGCCTGACTCATGGGCTGCTTCAAAATTTTAAACGAGCCGTCTCCTTTCTCGCGCTGTCTCTGACGCAGCAGATCTTCTTAGGATCTACGATATTTGATTTCAAGTAGCCTCTTCTTGTAGTAGTCTTGTAGTCTCTAAGTAGTCTCTGCTGTCTTGTTGAAAGGCGTTGATGATAGCATCAGCGGTCCGGTTCGAGCTACCGTAGCTGTCAACCGCCAGAGTGGTGTTAGCCAGATCGTTAACGCCATAATCTACAGTGGCAGTGGTCTCAACTGGAACGAACAACCGGCGTCGTTGCGACCTTCTACCATGTACGGAACCGTGTAAGATTCCGTACTCTCGGCTGACTCGCCAGCGCTGAGACCACTTGGTCCCGGAGCAGGTTAGGTTCGACAGCAGCTTCGGGAGGCGGGATTGTGTCTTCTAACCAGCGATGCAGTTTCCTATTCATAGTTACCATTTTTATCCATTATTTTTCATTTGTCATAACTTTAAGGGGTTCAGTCCCCAAAATGTTTTTGAGAAACCTGAATTCTGGCCCAAACTGTGAAAATAAAGTGCGCCAAATCCGGAGAGAAAACTGTTCGAAGTGCATTTCGGAAGCAGGTTCAGCCATTTCTCTTCCTGCTTCTCCCCTTCCTCTTCCTTCCCTATTTCCTACGAAATTTTGCAAAGCTGCATCCCTGCAGCTCTACATTTACCGATGATATGGTTTTACAAGCGCCTGAAACAATATCACTTTTGATTTTGTAACGCCATCGTACAATCAGCTGGAAGCGTTGGCGACCTTCACTATCTTCGCATAGTTGGAAAAAGCACTATAATTAGGAAAAGACAATATTTCACGTGCAATAGTAGGCAACTCAGACCTCAGAATCTATTGTTCTGATCGTCACGCAGCCTTCACTATCAAGAACACCGCAGCTGATTGCTTCCTGCTATCGCAAAATAGATGACCAAAGACCACATCTGTGGTCAGACAACTAATTTCTTCCATCTGTGCGCTCATCGCAAAACGTTTACCATTCGATGCTGCACCATACTCAGAGGCAAGAGCGGATCCGGAGGGTCCGCGGAGGGGGGGGGGGGGTGGCGAAGGTGGCTCGTCTCCCCAAAAAGGTCCTAAAGCTATGATTTGCCTCTCCCCCTCAAACAATGAACTGACGTACACTGTTATGCGCATGCTACATCATGTTTTCAACAACTGATTGAGTAGGTTTCTCGATTGGCTTCTGTTTGGGCAATCAAGTGTGTTAGATTTTTGTTTTAGCTGTAGTAGATTGGTGTCACAAAATTTGTGCTACGGCAAAAGTTTTACCGATAGGAGTGCTACGACATCAGTTATGCGCGACAAGACTTCTTATCCAAAAACTTATGCAGCCTTTACTTTTGCTCATACACCCCGTCACTTCTACAGCAAAAACTTTTCAGTCTTTGTTTATACTTGCCATTACTTCGGCTGTAACGAGTTATATAGGTGACTTCAGTGCTACTCAACAAAACTAAAAAAGCTAAGAAAAAACCTCCATCAAAAACCTTTGTGTGTCACTCGGCCACTTATCGCAGAGGGGGGTGGGGGGATCGGGTGCCCGACTGAATACAAAATGACACTCCTGGCCTGGTGTTCACTAAACCGCGGCATTATTTCTTCTCAAAAAGTTGTACCCGTCATTAAAATTTTGCTACCCAAACTGCAGCCTCTGCTATTTGCCAAGCACTTAATATCGACAAAATCACGGTACGTAACGAATGAATAGATTTTCGTGTCAGCATGACAAGCATCTAAATGTAGTATTGCCAAGCTCAGTTCCATCCTAACCTAAGAGTTGTTCCTACATCCCTGCTAGGTGTGTATGAAGTTTGCGCTCTACGGCAAGCAGTAGGAGTAGTACGCTATGGAACCGTTTTCAACAATTCATTGACTAGGTTTCTCAGTGGGAGTAGAAGCAATGCTACGTGTACGTAAAGGCTATGCAAGTTTTATCCGTAAAAGTCATGACGGTTGTATATTTTTGAAGCATAAGTTTGGACGCGTAGCAGTTATGTCACGTGCAAGTCTTTGCAGTAGAAGTAATGACATGTGTGAGTAATGACTGTGCATTGAGTAGCACTTATGTGCAAGGGCATGGGTAGAAATAATGTCGTAGCGCTACTGCCGGTAAGAGCTTATGTGGCAGCAATAAAGCTATGGAACCGTTTTCAACAATTCATTGACTTAGTTTCTCAGTTACGTAAGTTGTTCAGTGCATTTGCGAGGAGCATTATTCCCGTGGATAAGACAGTAGTAATAGCCTTATTTTTTCGGAGAACAACCAGGAGAATGGGAATATGGATGGGTTGATATTTCGGCAGCATGCCTTCATTGGAACAATGGTAGAAGTGCATATGTTACTCATATATGGCAAGTACGACACTTCTGCCATTGTTTCGATAAAAAATTGCAGAAGGCATGTTACCGGAATATCAGCCCATCTATATCTCCATTCTCCTGTTTTTTTTTCGAGGAATAAGGCTGTTACTACTGTCTTTTCTTTGAGAGTAAGTTTCTCGTTAAGCTACTCTTACGGCAGTCATGTGTGGTATGCTTTTTACTTTATCTGTGGTAGATTCGTGAAGAAACGACTGGTGTCATCTGCCGCGCCGTGAGGGCTTAGCCTATCTCTCAGGGACACACACCACCATGGCAGCGTGGTCAAGGCATCACGTTTGCAGTTTCACGCCTGCGATTTTTTGTGGTAAGCCGCCACCCGCTCGATACAGGTACCGCCATCCGCTCAATACACGTACCGCCACGCGCTCGATACAGGTACCGCCATCCGCTCAATACACGTACCGTTATCCCCTCGATACAGGTATCGCCACCCCCTCGATACAGGTACCGTTATCCCCTCGATACAGGTACCGCCACGCCCTCAATACAGGTACCGGCCACCCGCTCGATGCAGGTACCGCCACCCCCTCGATACAGGTACCGCCATCCCTTCGATACAGGCAGACCCATCGAGCGTACAAAGTGTGGACGACAAGACATCATATGCGTCCGGTGTTTGAGAAACGAATACCGGCCATGAAATCGCAGCTTCGCCTCTT
>NW_023596805.1:14846422-14863922 GCF_011947565.3 Pollicipes pollicipes | reverse complement strand
GTGTGTGTGTGTGTGTGTGGTGTGTGTGTGGTGTGTGTGGTGTGTGTGTGTGTGTGTGTGTGTGTGTGTGTGTGTGTGTGTGTGTGTGTGTGTTTAAGAGGCTTTAGCTCAAGACGCTGCACTGCGCGATCCAACCTGACGAATAGTTTTTGGTAGCTCATATCTGCTTCGTTCAAATCTTGCGGAGAGGCTACATAAACGAATGGAGCGCGAAAGCCATCCCTTTTCGTGCTTGTAAGGCTGGTGACGCATTATGTCATATGCCAACGTGCCTGTCGTCTTTTGTTACAGATACGTTTCCATATGTCGAAGGAACTATGTATAATGTAAACAACAGCTATGCGATCTTGAGTGCCTGCAGATGTACAACACATTGCGACTGAATACAGGAAAGCATTGAACTGGCCTCTTAGACCTGGTCAGTACTTCAACATTTTTATTTGGGTGATTTATAAATTTTATCTGAGTTGACATCAGTTGACCTCTGGTCAGCCTAAAATGGGATGTCGTTGTGTTGAGGATACCCTTGTCCCGCAGCTGCACGTTACAAAAAAACTTGGTCATGAGCATATTAGAAAAGAAACCAAAAATGTATCGTTCCTGCATGCCACTGGGAAACCAGTTTTGAAAGGTGACCTGACATGACCTGACCCTTGTGGGGAACAGAAGTGGTCGGTATGGTCTCATGACAGTCTTAACGCTTACTTTTTATCCTCAATGTCCGTGTTAACATGTTTTAACTGTATCTACCAAATCGACCGTTTGTGACCTTGCATGACCTCTGGTGACCTCATATTTGGACTAAAGTATGCAAAATTGGCATGCGTTCTTTGTTACCTGACGAGACTTTTAGAGCAGAATCTTTGTTTTTCTTGTGAGACGTCTGAAAGTCGGAGATCATAGGACAAGTCAGCTCCCCGGTCGAGCGCCGTTGTCTCAGGTCCCCGGCCGCGTGCAGGTCAAGAACATGTACCGGCAACTCCAGCTAACATATCAGTAAAATGTCAACCTCAGCATGACTTGCTGGGTGTCGTGCAGGCATCCGGATACAGATACTGGCGGTGTATTGCTGATTGCAATAGTCCAGGATAAATGACATCGTTGCGGCCAGTGTGTCAGGGGCATAAGTGTGAGAAAAGTTTGCCCATCCCAGCGGCTCAGCTGGATCGGACGATTGCCTTCGGACCCATCCGCCTGTGGTGGGATGGGTTAGAAGCATTCTAGGTTCAATATTTGCCGCTGACTAAAATGGTCTTCGGCTGGCGGCAGCGGCGGCACTTAAAGCCGAGTGGCGTCAGGGGGGGGGGGGGGGGGGGCGGCGGGTCCAGAGTAGCGGCACGTCTAACTTATGCCGTATATTCTGCTGCAGACCTAGAACTTCACGATAGGATGGCGGTTACTTGACTAGTTTGGCTTTGCATGGGTGGGTTCTGATCCAAGGTATTCATTCATTTTAAAGGTTTGATCCAAGTCTTAAAGCAAGAGCAAATAAATATATGTGCTAACGAGAGTGACTTTCAAAATGAAACAACGTCGGGTGAGAATCATGTAACTGAAACTTTGATGACTTGCTTTAAATCAAGTATCAGTTCTACGCTCACTCAAAACGGTTCTCGATTATAGTTCAAAATGGTTTTTGATAATGGCTCAAAATAGTTCAAAATGTTTTTTAAGTGTGCAGTGTTTTTTTACGCCACCTGTGATAACATCCTGTTATTAGAATCAGATTCATTCAAATCGCGCACACACGAGTGACGATTTATATTATTTTGTGAGGGTTCTGGCTCTTCCCTCCCTCTAGTGTTCAGTTGGCCCTCAATTTTGGTTTGGTCGCCCCCAATATTTTGGTCTGGATTATTGCAAACACGTGGCAAAGAGTTCACCATTACAAAAAGGCGATCTTTTTATCCTTCCTCGTTGTGGCGTCGCCATGGAGGGTGTGGCTGGTAAACTTGAAGCCACAGCCTCAATACTATATCCTCAATTGATGGGTAATCTTAGACAATCGGGTAAACCATTTTATAATATGACTTTTTCTGTTCGTTAAAAGTAAGCTCAAACGCTTCTATCCACAACTAGCTGTGACATTGACGTCACCGGTTCTTGGTTGTGAGATATCAAAAGGTACCAACTTGGACCATAATCTTTATCATTTTTGGCGACATCAATAGTGCAGATTTTGGATCCAGTTCCTATTCGCCGGGACAGATACGCACCCTGGCTCCGTGCTGAACATGGTTATTGCTAGCAGTGTTAACCCAATATCCCATTATTGTAATACATCTTCAACAGGTCCAAACTGCCTCAGTCTCTTATACAAATAGCACGAAGTGACCTTTTCCGTGTCATGTGACTACACAACTGTCGGCTGCTCTATAACCAGACTGACACTTATATCTTCAACATGACATCCCCAACACGAAACGCAGCCACGCCTGGTTAAACTCGGATGCCCACATGACACCATTAATTAGAACAGTGCTAGTGTTTTTGACGGCCTTACGCCTTTCGGGAAACATTAGCAGAAAGCTTGAGCTTTGTCTGAAACTGTATGGCCAATGCGTTTTGAAATGTATATGTAGCTGCGTTTTTTTTTAAAAACAATTTTATGGATTCGACGACTCAAGATGAACTCAGACTTTCAAGTTGTAAGGATTTTAGGTTTCAGGTGCATCGCTGTGTGCAGTAGACAAAAATGTCATTTGATAATGCACAATCGTCCGCATTAAAATCATACTTATTGAGTAGGACGATCCTTTATCACTTTATCAAGCTGACCAAGAAATAGTGCACATAGAATTAAAATGGCTTACATAATATGGCATACATCCATTCTAACGAAGCTCACGCGCTCTTCAGGCAGCACAACAATTAAATAATAAACATGCATGTGGCGGTGTTATAAGTAGCACAAGCATTTTCTACACCATTGTTACAACAAACTCATCCTAACCGTTGTGTTAGCAGCACATTTGTATGCATCCAATTAAAGCAGTTTGCTTTTAGCATCAATCCTACACAAATATTGGTCACTGTGACTTGCTCGTTATGACCTACTGTTGAAAGCACTTGAGTGTTGATGGATATTGTTAATTATGATAACGTTCTTGATAACAATTGTTTATGCCATGACATCAATAAATTACAAATGTGGTACGACGCCAGATTCAGACCAAAGTTTTCACGCTCCGCTCGCGAGTCACGCCAAAATCGTAACTTTAACGCAGCAGCATTTTACAGGGACGTGTTGCGACCTGGAGGTGCTCCGCCCATTGGTATGGGGAGGTGCTCCGCCCATTGGTATGGGGAGGTGCTCCGCCCATTGGTATGGGGAGGTGCTCCGCCCATTGGTATGGGGAGGTGCTCCGCCCATTGGTATGGGGAGGTGCTCCGCCCCATCACCGTAGGCGTCAACACGAAACGTCTCAACGCACGCCATCGTTTCCTTTATTTTTAATCCCCACAAGCACTCCAATAAACCACATATTAAGAAGCTCTATCTTCCAGTTGTGACGAGATTAGCACTTCAAGCTCAACCCAAAAGTGGCCAAAAAAAATGCAACGGTCTTGAATTAAACGCGTGACAATTTATGGAAGATGCTGGTTTTGTGAACTGCTTTGCCAAGACAGCGTTAAAAGATTAGCACAGATCTAACTGGCTGACTAACGAATGGACGGATTTGCTCCTGCCTCTATGAGCAGTTCATTTTCTCTTGCAATATTAAGACTGATGACCTCGGTTAGGTCAAAATTTGTCAAGTTCACCACATTCCAAGACTTCTGTTTGCAGATAAGTACGGTTTCTAAACGGATGTAAAGAACTCACCTTCTAAAAAATTGCAATTTCGTGTGCCATGGATGGGTCACTGGTGCAGTTCCGAAAACAATGACTCCAGGCCAGGCCAAAAGTCGTCCATTTTGCCACATTTCTAACTTCTCGTTTGCAAACAAACCAGCTTCCAAAACCTACTCATGCAATCGTCAAAAGGCCTTTCGCATTTTATGCGCCTTGGCTGATTCTTCCCAGAGATCTATAATTGCTACCACAGATAAGGTGAAAACTTCGCAAATTTTACCAACTTCCCAAAAATCTCCCAAGCAGGCAGAACATTTCCAAAACCTTGTTATGCAACCATCGCGATAAAGGCTGTTAATATATTTGTACCGGGTTTGGTGTGCCGCGAATTCAGCTTCTTTCCCAGCTCATAAAGCCAGTTTGAACTCTTCCCGCCCGTTGACTACTGCTGTGCTGCACTGACGTCCGCGCCGGCCGACCAGCGACGGGAAAAGGAGACGGGGTGGGAGTAGAAGAACGGAGGATTTGGTGGTGGTGGGGATGATTTGTGCGCGGTTGGCCGCGGCTGAAGCAGGACGGCGCGGGACGTGTAGCTGGGCAGGAAATGCGATCCTGCCGTTGCCAGTGCTGCGCCCTGGTGTTTTCCAACAAGAGATATAAATCACACTTGGTTCGCCACCAAAGAAGCTCATTCATGTGTATCATCTGTCACTGATTCAGTTAAATTGCGTCATTTGCAAGATCAATAACTTACGTACAATATGTACCCCATTGCTTGGCTTCACCAATGAGCGAGTCTGGAACCTATGGCCATCACTGGGCGTCGCTCGCAGCGCCGGCGAGCTGATCAGTCGCGTTGAGGCAGCGCGCGCAGGTAAGGTAACGGTGCTGGCTTCTTTGAAGGCCGTCGTTCCAAACGCATTATATGGTTCCCTTTCGCAGTTTCGAAAATGGTTGCTCCAGGACAGGTCGAATTTTGCCAGCACCCGCCATTCTTTCCTCAAGTTCGCTTTATAATGCATTCTCGCGACGCCCCGTTTATCTGAAGTCAACTACAGACGCGGTGCTGTGTGGTGATGTGCCGCGAGCAGAGGCGGTGCTGCGTGGTGATGTGCCGCGAGCAGAGGCGGTGCTGTGTGGCGCGGGGACATGATCAGAGCTGTCAGGACATCGTCATCATCATCAGGACAGTTGGCATTTCTGACCGAGCGCGTAAGACAATTTGCAGGTGCTTCCCTGTTGGCGAGGGCGAAAAACGCTGGCGGTACGTGGATTCCTCTCATGTCGCGATGCTTACACCGGCCAGAGAAGCTAATGTCGGACCAGAGAAGCGCTCACCGCGGACCAGAACTATTCTCCGTTTGGCAATTTGCGTGTGTGCCCGCCTTGGATATCTCATCAAAGTGCATTATGCTTGAAGACGCACCCACAATTTGCAGATTTGTATATTGTTACATGACATATATATCAAGCTCTCCTCAAACAGGCACACTGAATACACCTGACGCTCTAAATTGGACACGCGAGTGTGCGATGAGCATGCTCATCAACTGTCTTTTACCTTTGATACAGCATAACACCAGCAATCAAACGTCATATAAACGCGCAGAACTACTGCGTGAAGATACTAGCGGAATGCAAACAATATGCATCATCATCCCAAGCACCGCGCGCTTCTGAACGGTGCCAGCAGTACCAACGATTGGCTGTTTTTGACTGTGGTATTAACGCCACCTATATTTGGTCTGGTTTGCTGATTCCGAATTCGAATCGGCTTTAGTGTTCACTCTCTCAAAGACACAGCTGCACCACGCCAGAATCGGCTTCAGTGTTTACTCTCTCAAAAATACAGTTGCACCACACCAGAATCGGCTTCCGTGTTCACTCTCTCAAAGACACGGTTGCACCGCGACAGAATCGGCTTCAGTGTTTTCTCTCAAAGACACAGTTGCACCACACCAGAATCGGCTTCAGTGTTTACTCTCTCAAAGACACAGTTGCACCGCGACAGAATCGGCTTCAGTGTTCACTCTCAAAGACACAGTTGCACCACGCCAGAATCGGCTTCAGTGTTTAGTCTCTCAAAGACACAGTTGCACCACGACAGAATCGGCTTCAGTGTTCACTCTCAAAGACACAGTTGCACCACACCAGAATCGGCTTCAGTGTTTACGCTCTCAAAGACACAGTTGCACCGCGACAGAATCGGCTTCAGTGTTCACTCTCAAAGACACAATTGCACCACGCCAGAATCGGCTTCAGCGTTTACTCTCTTACATCGGGAGCACGGGATTGTCAGGGTGCCATTGTTAGATATGGTTCCAATCATTCCGGACGGCTTAATCAATATTTACAGTGTGTCAATTAGAAAGATGCAGCGATAGCACATAACATGAGAATGCAAACAATCGTTAAGAGCGGCCACGTCAGCGAGTAAAATAGCTCCCAAACTTTCCATTCCATCCATCAACTCTCCGGCCTTGACCTACGTGCTTCGTCGTCCACGCATGTCGGCGAAGTCGGTCCACCGCTCTTCCACCGCCACACCAGATATCTCATGTTCTTGAGCTGGTGGGAGCGAAATCGATTGGAGCTGGCCGCCCACTGCGGCGCCCAGTGCTCACGGTCCTGTCATGGAGCTGGGGAATGCCGCACGGACGTGTGTGATGAGCATGAGTCACGTCACGGGGTCAGCATTGACTGACATGACATGCATTCGGCCTATTCGCTGATGCTTCACCGATGCGTCGTGTCCTCGGTTCGGAGCAGCAGGGCCAGTGGTGAGGTCTGGTGACCAGTGGAGGTGTCCTCGGTTCGGAGCAGCAGGGCCAATGGTGAAGTCTGGTGACCAGTGGAGGTGTCCTCGGTTCGGAGCAGCAGGGCCAGTGGTGAAGTCTGGTGACCAGTGGAGGTGAGCTCGAGCTCAGAACACTGCACTGTTCATTAGCATAGGTGTGCTCGGTGGCCGCAGACAGCTGACCGGTGTGCTCCGTGACACTCCGCCGCTTCGCTGCTTCGCGCTTCTCCATTCACTGTACGACGGGCATCTCGGGCGGCGCGATGACGACAATGGACGGCATATTAAAGGTTTCGGCGGCGAGGTAGTGCCGCCATCCGCCACTCGGCGCGACGCGGCGACGACTCCGACAGAGCATCTTCTGGTAGGCGGCCCGCATTTTAACGTTGAGGAGACCGTATACCCAGCCCTCCAGAATGAAGCCGGCCAGGCGAAGCTGGTGGAGCATGCCAGCGAAGACGGGCATCGGATACCAACGACCTGATATTCGAATCAGGGGCTGGATGATGTCCAGCGCCACGGTGAGGGAGAGGCCGCACCCTACCTTTTTGAAGACGTCGAAATTCGTGAAGAAGTGCTGGTGGTCCGGCCTGACGCCGGCGCTCCCGCGCTGCTCCGCCGCCAGCAGAGCTTTCAGTTTCCTTCCAATGACTGCAGTGTGTAAGAACAGGCCGGCCGTAGCCAGCGATGAGATGATCAGCTCAGCCTCGCCGAGCGCGGTGTAGGTGGATGAGAGGACATTTTCCCAGCGGCATCCCTCGAATCCCGTTGTGTTGTAGACCGTGTTGATGGCTGATTCAGCATACGTTTCGAGCTCTGCCATATGAATCAGCATGCCGAAAACACCGTGAACGAAGCAAGTAATCCACGGCGACGGGATCAGCCACTTCATGTATTTGGTCATAATCTGATAGTAGCGAAGTGTGTGTACAACAGCGATGAACTGGTCGACGGCCACGCAAAACTGCGCTGTCTTGAATGACCCGAAGAGGCCGACCGAGAGATGCTGCCCGAACTGGCAGAAGAGCGGTACGTCGAGGCCGACCAAGTCCACCATCGCGATCACCATATGATTGAGGCCGAAGGAGACGGAGATGAGAGCCAAGTTACCAGCCAGCATGGCCATGGGCTCCTCCCACAGATCTTCATTTCTCACCAGGGCGACCAGCGGTAGAGCAAAGTTGGCGCACAGCACAGCACCCACAGCGAGCTTCATCCACAGATAATACATCTTGACGTCCTGCGTGCCGCCGTGTGTGAGAATGCGTGGCGATCAGCGCCGCTTTATACCAGGTACAGGACGGCTGTCATGACGACGAGCTCCACACCACGGCGATGCTGCGGCTTGCATCGATTTCGAAAATGGCTGAGCGATTATTGGTTGTTAGTTTGACTGGTCATGCAATTCATGTGACAGTGTGTGCCGGTGGTATACAAATGACATCAATCTTCGCCGACCTTCTTTCCATTTCCGGCATCTCCACATCCTGGCGTTCAGATGTCATGTGCCTTTGATGAGGTCACGGAAATAGACAGACAGACGCATCATCAGCGCCATAAACTTCGCCGAAGCCTGTGATGCAGTCAGCTGCAACCTTGACTTCACGGTTTTCCATCTCATTTTGGGCCTCCGGGCTATGTGACCTTCGGAAACTTGCAGACAAATATGAGGTTGAATAACGTTCCACATGGTACGCGTTCCGTGCACTGATGTCGTCATGGAGCGTGCCGCGGAGGCGTAGACAGCGGGAGTAGGCAGCACGTGCCCCTCTCGTAAGGCCTCGAAAGACTTGCCGGAGTTCCTCTTAAGTGGCTACGGCACGCAGGGCCGGATTCCAGACGTCAGTTAAAAGGCCCTTTGCGCCGTTCGAGGCGTCATGAGTCAACGAGGAAGGTCTCTAGGTCGATGAGGCACCACCAGTGCCGAACCGTCGGCTCCGTGCTGGCCTGAGCCATAAGTCCCATGTTCCACGCAGGAACAAGACTGAGTCCCCATACTAACATTTGTTGGGGCCTCTGAATAAATGAGGGGTCGCGCGTAACGGCTCGGGGCCTAAAGTGCCCAACAGTGAACCTGTGTTGGCAAAGAGCTCCGAGTCGCCCAGGGGCGTTGTTCGAGAGGGACCCAAGGGAAATGCGAAGGGCCCCCTCGGGATCGACGATTAGGGCATGACTTACGGGTCGAAGGCCCAAAGAACTGGCTGGAAGTCGCATTAAGGGATCCCGGCCACGTTCTGAATCTTATCTAACAAACAGGCATCAGTGTATGGCGGCCAGCGCTGCCTTCTACAAGGATTTATCGTTAGTGCTCTCCTCTGTCTTCTTACATAGCTGATCTAGCTCCACTTACATAGCTCTGCTTTTCTACCAGGTATGCTGACGATGCCGCCTTTTCTTTGAAGCCGAAGAATAGAATTTGCCGAAGCCCTGCCTAGCTCTGCACTTGTACTAGACATGTTGCCATTTTCTTTTGAAGCTAAGAGGATAAACAAGCTCCGGACTCTGATGAGAAATCGCCCTGCATTTTTTCGCGGCCTCGATTAACCTTCGTCCTGACAGGGGGGGGGGGGGGGGGTGAGATCCCCTAAAATCTTCTGAAGATGTCTCTCCGGCAGGTCGTGGGGCCAAATTTTTTAGTCACCTATGGTCATACATGGTGCGTGTTTTGACACCAATTTGATGGCCACTGCACGGCGATCTTCGGCCGGCGTAGGCGGAGGGCGGCAACGGACGGGTCTGCGGACCGTGCGCGGTGGACCGACACTGCTATATTAACGGACCCAGCGGTGGACCGACACTGCTATACTAACGGCGGACGGGTCTGTGGACCCCGTCATCCCTGTGTATCGCCATAGGTTCATTTTTTGCTAAGTGCCAAATACGTGGCGCGGAAGACACAAAATAATTTCCCCAACCTTGACTCGCGTCAGCGCGCGTCATTTGGTTGTTCCTAGTGTACCGGTGTGATGTGCTGCGCTGGCTGTAATATGATATAGATATAGATATGTTTGAAGTCTGAAACGTGTCATGCACGATGGCGTTTGTGTGTGCGGTGGCGACCTGTCGATCTTTCAGTAGTGTTAAAGGGATTAGTTTTTCACTTTTCCTCGTGATGTTTCGGTGAGGTTGCAGTGAATCGCTGGTTGCAAAAGAGCTGACAGGTCTTTCAACCCTGACACTGCTCGGATTTGTAGCTTGCATTTTACCGCAGATGACTTCCAATGTGTACCTGGGCCATCTCTCCTGTCTGGGCAGCATGGTCGACGAAAATTGCAGCCGCAAGCTGTTCCTTCGCTTCGCCAGCCATGTTTTGCATCCAAGTAAGTTGGCCATGCGTTTAAGATAACACTGACACTTTTGAAAGAAGATCAAAACGATGCCAGTAACATTGGTACCCATAAACTTGTGTCAGTGTAAAAATCCTAGTAAACCTTTAAATGGTTATGGTCATTTGGGATCCCGTGGACAAAAAAAGGGACAAGAAACATAACTCTTCCTGGGTTTTGTATTGCAAACAGCAAGGCGTGAATTCTCAGCATATCACTCAGCTATCAAGTATTACAATCCTGCTGCTTGCATTGCAATGCATATTTAAGATTGGGTTGAGTGGCAATCTTACTTTATGTGCACATCAGAAGTGTCTGGGAATAGATCCTACTGCCATCAATTTGTTAGCATGGCTTCTTTATCTGTATTGTAAGTCACACATACATTGGTCATTGAATGGTAACAAATGAATAGTATAACAAAGAAATGCACATAAGTAACCTTTGGTCATGTGAAAGCCAATTTTCATGTTTTTCATCAAATGTTAAAGTTTTGAAACTCTTCCATTACACGCCTTGACTTTCAGAGTTTATGTCCAGTGACTTCCCGTGAGATTTAAATCATTACAAAGGGTATGATACAGGCTGAATGTTCTCCCGACACTTCAAAGGACAAACTGATCTGGTAGCACACAGCATGTTTTGCTCTGATCTCCCAGGGCCTGTGAGGAGACGCCCACAGACAGATGCTTAAGGGGGAGGCATGAGAGGAAGGACGTCTGCTGTCTGCTCAGCAAAAAAAAGAAGTCATCATTTCAACATGAGCCTCATCCAAAGTATGCTTTTGGAAAGTGCAGAGTATTCTTTGGCTTCGGTGTGTGTGTGTTGGAATGAACACCATGCTCTTGTGTTATTAAGCATAGATTTTGGACAGCAAACAATTTTCATATGCAGAATAAATAAAGCAATTGTTCATACTTGCACTGCACATTAATAGCGCTCGTTTGTGCCCGTTAGAGAACATTTACTGCATATCATGTATGATGTTGATGGCGCTGCCCCCACTGGCGGCGGTCAGCGGCCAGCGACCTGTGGCGGTGGAAGCGACGACCAGTTTCTTGACAACTGGGCAGCGCCTGGAGGATGACACTAGCCTTAGTGGACCAGCATTAGAGGACTTCCAGAGTCCGGTGAGGAGCTTAAATGCCACTGAGTAAGCTAGGTAACACAGTATCAACAGCTAATGGAGGGCAAAAAAAGGAACTTTGTATCTCGGTCTGTAATGTTCATGGTGTGGCATTTGGCGAGTGGCCACAACCTATAGTGTTAAGGCTATCAAGATGCATAGGTTTCAATGAAAAGGTAGTTGTGGTGTGGCGCACGCATCAAATTGTCATGCTGGTAGCACTCACGCTTTTAAAGGCCTCTTACCGTCAAAAACTCCTTGTTTTTACCGGTCTATTGATGTCAGATGAAGTTCATTGTGTTTTGTATTCGTCACAGGATCTTGCTGCTTCAGCCCTGAAGGACGCCGACGAGCTCCTCAGGACACTGGATGATGCCCTCGACGCAGGCGCCCCTCAGGACCCTCCTTGCGACGAACTTGGCGTGCAGCAGGAGGCACTAATCTTTGTCGCCGGCTATGTCGCTGCCAAATGTCGCCACCTGGACCGTCGCTCGGCCGACTAACGGGCCAGCAGCCGGCGCATTGGGAGGGACCACTAGACATTGCGGACTCTGTGTGGCTTCGTGCCCTGAGCCGCGGCGGCCTCACCGCACCCTCCAGTGCGTGGTTAGATGTGGTGAAGGCGTTTGAAGTGATATTCTCCATTCAGCTGGGTCGTGATGGTGTTGAGGACCGCGATCCAGGCGTACTGCGCCGACTGACGGACATGGCGGTGATGAAGGCGCCGGACGTCGGCAGGCGCATCCTTCGAAAGTTAGCCAGCACGCGGCTGCACATCCGGCTGCGCTGGCTTAACCGCCAGAAGGACAGGGACGCGGCGCAGAGACGTCGTGACAAGCAGCTGCGCCAGCATGCCGCGAGTCGCTGATAATGTCAAGAAGTGTTCGCGCTGCTGCTTCGAATAGGAGCACCGATTAGGCTTTTTGGTTAGTGCCTGTGTTTGTGGTGTTTAGAATAAGGACGCCGCCCCAAGAGCTGATGCCTGCTAGCGTGTACTTGTATACTTGTATACACTATGATACTGTGATACTTGTGTGCGAGTGTTTGTTTAATGTGAGTGTTTGAGTGTATGGTAGCCCCTGATTCTTGTTGAGAATAAGGTTGCTGAAAACTGTCTTTCAGTTGGTGGTCTAGTCTTTTATTGCGTGTTGCTGAGAAGGACTCTGGGTCATCGCCACAAATTGTTACGATTACTCTTGAGTGTCTTTGCCATAGTTAAGGTATAAAATGCATGGCCGAGTGCTCTGTATGTCATTTTGGGTACGGTGTGCGGCCTCTTGTTTGCCACCACAATAATACACTTTTGCCTTGCACTCATTATGTTGCAAATGACAATTTTTCCTTTTAAAAATGTTCTAAAATCTTTATTTCAAACCGGGAATAATCGGAGAAGTAGCTATTCATGACGCAAGTTTAGGGTTAATATCACAATTCTGTCCTGTGCACTGCAGGGCTTCTGAGGTGAACAATTTTGGATTGACTGACAATTTTTTTTCTTATTCAGCACTAGAATGATCGGATATGAGGTTTAAGGCGATTTCATGAAAAGCGTAAGTGTTCTAAAAACTGTGGCAGGATTAGCTTACTTTAGGCTATGTGTTGACCATGTGTGATTTCATATTGACCTTGCACATGCATCTTGGCTGTACTTACCAAAAAAGTTGTAAGTTTTAATGGATATTTATTATGCGTCATGGGCAAAATGGACGTAAATAGATGTTTTGAGGCGCTGACCCCGTGAAT
Organism: Pollicipes pollicipes; assembly: GCF_011947565.3. NCBI lineage: Eukaryota > Metazoa > Arthropoda > Thecostraca > Pollicipedomorpha > Pollicipedidae > Pollicipes > Pollicipes pollicipes. Next base: position 14,851,134 of record NW_023596805.1, on the reverse strand, counting down.
AACCAAATTCTCATGCTGATCTTCCGTGCCATGACCTTGACCTGAACCGGTCATGGCATCGGTATTTTGGTAACACATCATCCTCACAAAGCCAACGAACGCTATGTTAAAACGAGACATGCTTAAGTTAGCCTAGAACCAGTAAGACTGATGTTAGTAAGGCTTATGCAGACCTTTGGCCTGACCTTGACCGCCCCTCTTGCCATGCGTAGTCGTTAAATTCTCCTAAAGCGACATCCGTGAACTCTTTTGGCTCCTGTATGTTGCATACAAATCACACAATTACTTCCGAGAAAACTTGGTAGTTCGAATTTCGCCTCCCGGCCTTACAGGGAAAGGGCGCTCGGTTTCGACGCCAATCGATCGTGGAAAAATACGCTTTTGGGCCAATATTATGGCCTGGTGCAAGAACAGATAGTAGTGTTACATACAAGCCAAGTATTTGTCCAGGCTTACGGCCTTAAACTAGCTCATCAAGCTTTTTGAACTACATTTTGCGTGTATCGCCTATGCATCGCAATGGTTCGATTACACTTGTGACGTCATCAGTCGAAACAGCGGAATTTGGCCGGACGGTTATACCTTCTGTTCAATGGCCTTGTGCGGACCGTGCGCGGTGGACCGACGCTGCTGTATTAACCGAACCAACGGTGAAACGACACTGTTATATTAACGGAACCAGCGGTGGACCGACACTGCTATATTAACGGAACCAGCGGTGGGCCAACACTGCTATATTAACGGATTCTGCGGTGGACCGACACTGCTATATTAACGGATCCATACATCATCCCGTGTGACCAAAAACACATAAAGCCATGCACCATTGTATACACTGAACAAGGCACGAACCCTTTCATGTTCCGTATCGCTTGGAGACATGGCTTATGAGCATGTGAAGCTGAAAAAGTTCAATTTCCGGAATTACTAACATAGTGTGTCACTGCATTAGAAATCGCGAAATCGAAATCAAAACAATCCACTAATGGCTCCCCCTAGACTCTATCTTTCTTAAGATAGAAACTGCAGGGGGTCGCATCGAACCCCTATCACTGCGCGCGTTATGAAAAAACGACGAATCGGGGCGAGGATTGCTTCCTAGAAATCTGTCCATCACTTATATCACAACTTGCAGGTATATGATTCTAAATCCGTGCGTTCAACTTAAAAATGTAATGACTAGGGAAACACGAATTTGAAAAAATGGGATGTTCGTAGATTCTGATCTGAAACAAATCCATCCTATCAATATGCTTGCCAATGTTACCGTGATAGCATTGTTTAATCAGTACCTCCTTATTTATTCAAGGTCGATCACAGCTAGCATACGAACCCTGAACTCATGGTATTTCCAACGCACAGTTTTGCGTCACAGTGGATGTCAGTTGACATGAAACATTTAAGTGCAACAATCCTATTTCCCATCGTTTTGACGAGGCGATCGTGCTTAACGTTACGCTATCTGGTGGGATTTAAGCATCACGTCGGCCCAGTAAGGGGGGTAAAGCAGGTGCACACAAGCAGGAGCCACAATGCTCGTTCAACATTCAGCGGGCACGTCATTTAACATAAACGTGCGAGACCCTGGTCAGGCACGCTGCAACTCCAGAGGTGGCATTTCTACAATACATCACCGCTGCACTGGTTCCTTCATTAAAGACATGAGCACGTTACACTAGGCGTTATCACGGTTGAACAGCCAAAGGAGAACGCCTTGAGCGCGAATGTGCATTGCACGTGATTAATGTGAGGCCTGCTACGACATATGACACTTTATTACCGTCATGCATTGATGTCGCATTAACCATGGTCGAAATCCGAATATGACAACGAATGAAATTTCCGAAATTATGACGAAGACGGATTGGGTGCACAGCTCCTCATGCCTGGCCTGTGGTGGTTTCAGACATCACGCGCTGGGTCATTCATCATAGATGTCTTACCTATTCGCTCATCATACGCAGTGAGTGTACAGCTCCTCATGCCTGGCCTGTGGTGGTTTCAGACATAACACGCTAGACCATTCATCATAGATGTCTTACCTATTCACTCATCACCAGCCGGAGTGTACCGGAGCCGATGAGCGCCACCCTTCTCCGAGCATGACGCTAAGCCGCTCGATGACGTAGAATGGCCGCAACGGTCCAGACGCTGCTGCTGCGGCCACGCGGCTCTCGCCGGCGTCAGCGGCAGCTGTCGGGCGCAAATGTCCGGCGCTGGTGGCTTCAAGGACGTTGAGAAGAAACGGGTCGAAGCTTTTGTCGATGGTCGACGGCGCCAAGGCTTGTCACCAGCATACTCCCACGCAAGCTCGGAGTCGACGATTTTGTTCAGAGCACTATGAAACATGTCACGAATTCGGACGCTACAGTGGCGTGGTGACAAAAAAAACTCAGCCGTCACGTTTGAAGCTTACAGTAAACTATGAAAACTTCGCTCCGTCCTCGTCGGCCAGCAAGACTGCCGAGCTTGCGTCGGAATATACTGATGACAAACCTCGGCGCCATCGGCCGTCGACTCCGACTCCGCTCAATCAAGGACATTGGGAAGAAACAGGTCGAAGCTTTTGTTGATGGTCGACGGCGCCGAGGCTTGTCATCAGTATACTCCCACGCAAGCTCGGAGTCGATGACCGATGGCGCCGAGGTTTGTCAGCAGTACACTCCCACGCAAGCTCAGCAGTCTTCCTGGCCGGCGAGACGGCGTGAACTTTTCATAGTTAACTTCAAGCTTCACACGTGACGGCTGAGTTTTATTTGTCACCACGCCACTGTAGAGTCCGAATTCATAACATGTTCCATAGCGCTCTAAACAACTCATCTGGTGGTAAAAAGGAAAAGAGCATAACCAAAATATGTCCTTGCTGTTGGGCAATGGGTACTCTCCTCGACTTTTAGCTAGAATGTTCGAAGAAGTAAAAAAGTATAAAGCGCGTGGGGGATGGGTGGTAGGAGGCGGGAATACGTCCTGTCGGAATACGTATTTTTAACTCTACCTTACGTAGATGAGCTTACAGTACGAAGATGAGCTTTGGAAAATCAAACACATTGCTTAAAAATTAAAACTGCGCGTACGCATAGGTTGGAAGAACGACAGTAAGCTTAAAAAGTCTCTGGCAAAATCTTCTACCTCAAAGCCTAAGTGCCCGGGTGGCAATGTATGTAATTTATGCAGTTCTGGGTTTCAAGAGGTTTGCATCCCAAAAACATAGTTTACGAAATCAAGTGTAGACTGTGTGAAAAACATGGAAAGGATATAATCTATGTCGGGGAGTCCATGCGCCATATTGGTTTGAGATGTAATGAACACATGCAAGACGCTAAAAACAAAACAGGGAATATCCCTTTCGGTGACAATTTTTTGGCACAACACGCTCAAGCCGAAATCGAGGGAGGTATGGACCGTATGCCCCTTTTAGAGCTCAGAGTCATGTACAGAGCACAGGACCACCCATACAGGAAAATAAGTGAATCTATTCTTAGAAAAAGCCGGCGACCAAATCTTAACTTACGGGACTCACCATGGCCGATTATGCGAACGTGATATGTGCCTTTATGTGTGATGTGTGCTAGCTTAAAATTGTTTGCATGTATAAGTGATGCCTGACACGTGATATGCGATGCCTGTTCAACTGAAATCGCTTGCATGTATAATTGATGCGCGATGTGTAATGCCTGTTTACCTCAACTCGCTTGCATGCTTGAATGAAGTGTGACGCGTGATGCCTATTTGCTTGAATTCGTTTGCATGTACACGTATGTTTGCTTATTCTAATTCTTGGATAGGCACTGTATCGTGGTAATGGCTGGCAATCGCTGTTTGTTTGATCCCCTGAATGTTGGCCTGTAAAAGCTGTGGCGCGCTGATAAAGAAGCCTGGATCGAGTAGGATCGTCGGCGGGCAATTCTGAATTCATTTCATGCATTGTTTCGATAAAGGCATGTTGCCGAAATATAAACCCAACTATAGTTCCATTTTCCTGGTTTTTCTCCAAGTAATAAAGCTATTACTTCTGCCTTATCTATGAACAAAATATTTTAGTAGTCTAGACATGTTTGTTCAACACTGCCTTGTGGGGAAATAGCTTGTGAGCAATTTGTGGGCACACTGCACAGTCTCCCCATTTTTTGAAGGGTCGTCTTGGCTTAGCTTCCAGTATGCTCCTCGTCTTTACTGCGCTGTATCCTCAGCGTAAAAAGCTTGGCCCATTGCTCAAGATGAGGTAGGGGATTGAGGGGATTAGGGGACTGTGAAGGGGATGAGATGAAGTGGGGGATGATGAAGAGGATTGACAAGGCAGATCTACATGAAGTTCAGGAAATTAAGCCGAAACATAGAGGAAACCAGTTGCATTTAGAAAAAGGCAGAGGAAGAACTATGGAGAGGCAGATGTCATTTAGTCAAAGAGCAGTGAGCCATTGGAATGGGTGGACAAACTAAGTTGTAGGAAGCTCCTCTCCAGCAACATTCAAAAACTGTTTGAGCAAGCTCTTTCGGTCTAAGGTCTCATTTATAGCTAAATTTATGTAGGTCAGGTGATAACTTTGAGAATGTGTACGGAACCTGAGGTAGGCCAACCTCGATGGGCCCTCGTAGCTCTTTTTAGTCGGATATCTATATGTCTTTATAAGACGTGAACTAATCATATGGGCCTTATACGACGTCATATAACCGTCAAACTGAGTTCGTGCTTTAGCTTTGCTTATTGGAAG
>NW_023596805.1:14823684-14845642 GCF_011947565.3 Pollicipes pollicipes | reverse complement strand
GTCGCGCGGTGGCGTCACAGGCCTATGGCACTTCAGTTGCACGTGGAGACGAGCTGCCATCCAACATTGAGCGGACGGCCCAGCGGCGCGACGGCTCATCCGAGAACGCTCCTGCCGGCAGAGGGCGGCGGTTAGCGGCGGACGATGACGGTGGGGGCTAGGGAGGAATCGCGTCAGAGAACGCTCCTGCCGGCAGAGGGCGGCGGCTAGCGGCGGACGATGAGGATGGGGGCTAGGGAGGAGTCTCGTCAGAGAACGCTCCTGCCGGCGAAGGGCGACAGTCAGGTGAGCTGACAGAGGGACAAAGTCACACAGAGCGCGTCAACAGACCACGCACAGGGAGCGTGTCAAGGTCACAGACCAGGAGGTGATGTGAGGCGAAGCATTTGCAGAGAGGTGCGAGACGAAAAGATGCATCGAACAGCAGGATATACCATACTGGAATGGCGCAGATCAGCACACCAAATAAATCAAATAACGAAACAGCGCGGCCGAACAGCGTCCAGAAACAAAGCGGTATGACACTGCGGCATACGGCGCAAAGCTCAAATGCATGGTAAGGTAAAACTTATTTGGATATTGCGGTGTCAGGGGATGGACGAGACCTGGTGGAGTGTATATATATCTATATTATATATATATATATATATGTATGTATATATATTATATGGTGTATATATATATATATATATATATATATATATATTATATATATGCATCTTCATACTTGAAAGCAAACGTACACATTTGACCAGCATCTGATAAAGATCCCAGCACAAAAATATTGTTGGACTGCCTAATCAGATTCATGTCATGAATTCCAACAATGTTTTTGTGGCGGGATCTTTATTAAATACCGGTGAAATGTGTGCGTTTGCTCTCAAGTATTGAAATACCGCGGTGTCATACCCTTCTGCACCGTATGCCGCAGTGTCATACCCTTCAGCGTCGTATGCCGCAGTGTCATACCCTTTTGCGCACGTACGCCGCAGTGTCATTTCCGTTTTAGTTCTGGACGCTGTTCGGGCCGCGTTGTTTCGTGCCAACTTTACATCGGATCGTGCCATTAGAGCAACACAGATTCACGCCTTAGGTAAGCCCAGGCAGTTTCACGCGTCGCAGCGCTCCTGTGGTGATATGAAACATGTTGTGTTCGGATCCTCGCACCATCGCGGTGCATGCAAGGTCAGCGGTTTTTTGTTTGTTTTTGTTTTTGTTTTTTACTGGCCAGCCTTCCGCGGGCACTACAATTAATGTCGCACAACATTTTGTTATGCGTCAAAATTCCCTGCACTTAGAAAGGATTCCCCGCCCGAACCAACCGAACCGGGTTGGTTGAGCCGGGTTGTTCTTGCGCCCCCGATGTGAGGCAGGCACGTGCTACCATAATGTGTGACGTGTTATGTTTAATGCAGTTCAGCCCGTCCTTGCAATGTCTCGGGTTCATCGCTGTTAGTGAGTCGATCCAACCGCCGTGGCGACTCGCTCTCCTTTTTTTTTTTTGCTGCCTGAAAAGTATAGCCAGACCTTTCGCTTGGATGGATTGCTGAAATTAGAGCGCACCTTAGGCGTCCCATCGCGCCGGTCCTGCCCCAGCAATCTTGGTATTTCAGGTCAACGGCAGCATTTTGTGCCGAAAGAATATGGCCACCGTACTGCTGAACCCGGTCCGTCCTGCGCCCTGGCGTCACCTGGCTTTTAGTGCTGGCCCGTCGCCACTGGCCGCGAACGCTCCCAGTCAGGGGCCAGCAGCGAGCAACTATAGCGACTTGCGAGTCAATCTATAGTGATGCGAGTCAACTCGCCTGGGCGGGTGAACACGAAGACGGTGTTCTTATCAACTGAGCTTCCGGACCTGACTGACTTACTGTCACAGAAAACAGCTTCAGGCCACATGAACTGCAAGCTGGGGTGTTGATGGGATCTAGCCCCCGCCCCACGCCCGCCACGAGACTACGCCCCTGTGTTGGCATCTGGCCATGCCATTAAGTGGTCCGAAATCGGCGTGACTCTGCCATAGCCTAGTAGCTAAAAAGTGTAACAGCAGCTTGTGCCATACATCATCGTGACACGACCGTCCGCTGGTAAAATGCCTACGACCTGACGTCGGGAAGACGGCACGTTGTCATCACCTGGCGGTGGCGGCGCCCAGTTCATGACAATGTTTATCTCAGACATATGTGACACTTGATTCCATATGTGATAGACGTGCAGTCTCCGTGGAAATGCTAAGAGTACTCCTGCTGGCTGATGCAATAAAAACGGAGAGGAGCGCCCGGCAAAACCCCCCGAGCCACTATTCACTGTCAGGCAAGTAGCCAGCGCCGATGCCCTGCCCTGTAGCCCTGCACTCACGTCGAACGTCCTCAGGTCTGGAAGGCTTTGAGCCCAAATTTAAATCTTATCAACGAATAAGGTGTGTCCTTCCTTATGGCCTGTTCAATGTCTGCCCCACACTGACAGTAATTGGACGAAGCGTGTGTGCGTGTTGCGAGTCAGATCAGCTCTCTCATCGTGCGTCGCGCCTTTCAACATTCTCTTGGACGGGTTGCACGCGTGATAAATCGCATCAGTGACAACTGTGCTTGAACAAATGACAACAAGTGACAAGTGACAAGTGACAAGTGACAACTGTGCTTGAACAAATTTCCCGAACACGTGATACATGCTTGATGAACAGCACTCAGCTGTGCAACGGCTTTGGAGAGTAACCGGGCACTGTGCCACGGAATGATATATAAAGCGATGGATGACGTCAGGAGCTACTGAATATTTTTCAACAGAAACACATTAATGTCAGGTTATCGGGTGAGTCATGATCTTAAAGTGTAAATTTCACGATGTTCTACTGGGGATTTCCCTTACTTTATCCTGCGCGTTCGAAACCAATATGCCTTTCTCAATGTGACGAAAACTTGACTACTTCTCTCACGTGCAGTCTTGCGAAAAAAGAGCCTGGAAATCAGGCAACCTCCCTTAAGTCTAGCCGCACTGATCTAGCACAACAGACAGAACAGCGAGCAGCCTAGACCGGCAGATAGACAGAGGGCAACCTCCCTAAAGGCTAGCCGCACTGATCTAGCACAATAGACAGAACAGCGAGCAGCCTAGACCGACAGATAGACAGAGAAACAGCGAGCAGCCTAGACCGACAGATAGACAGTGAAACAGCGAGCAGCCCAGACCGACAGATAGACAGAGAAACAGGCCGACCAACCATCCTCTCCAAAATATGGACACACAGAGGCGTGTGTGGCCAGTATACCACGCCGTCAGACATGATGAAACGTTCCAAAACTAGCGTGGAAATGAATCTGACATCGTTCAAAAATTTACGACAGTCAACCAAACCGTGAATCACCACAGCCACTTCTCAGAGTTATGCCGTCGGCGCCCCCTTCCGCTTCACCACGTTATGGATCGAATGTTTGCATTTAATATTTCACAATGGAGCATGCGCACATGGCAAGAATTCGTTCTCATTGCGCCTTTACAACACACTCGGCTTCCGAGGCTACGTGGTGTCGCCTGACTCTCCCCTAGCGGGAGGCGGGGGTAGGGGGGGGGGGGGGACTTCAGGTCCCCTACACGCGCAGCTTGACCACCACAATGTCGCTACCTTAAGGCAAAGAAGTCAAATGCTGGCTGAATGGCCATGCTAAATGACGCTTTTGCAATCCAATGTCACTCAACCATCACATCTAGTGTGATGCACACATGCCCACACGGCTACTGCGTCATTAGGGAAGCTTCCAGAAACTTACGTACGGGGATTTCCAACTAGGCCGGCTTAGCAACGACCAGCACAGCAAGATTGAGTGCCACTACCCTGCACCTCTCGACACGGATCGGAGCTCTCAAAGCAGCCGCTCAACTGAAGACGCTAAGCATTGTCAACTAATCCGGCACGCGACACCACACGTGCTGCACGTCTGCTCGGCCCAGGCAACTCACGGGGGCGGTCGCGTCATGTGCCCGGCCACACCCTCAGGACGCCCGCCCAGCCCCCGCCCAGCCCCGCCCTGACCCCGGGGCTGACGCTGACCCTGCAGACCTGCCGCCCCCGCCCTGACCCCGGGGCTGAAGCCGACCCTGCAGACCTGCCGCCCCCCGCCCTGACCCCGGGGCTGATGCCGACCCTGCAGACCTGCCGCCCCCGCCCTGACCCCGGGGCTGACGCTGACCCTGCAGACCCGCCGCCCCCGCCCTGACCCCGGGGCTGATGCCGATCCTGCAGACCTGCCGCCCCCAGCCTAACCCCGGGGCCGACGCTGACCCTGCAGACCTGCCGCCCCCGCCCTGACCCCGGGGCGGCGCCTCGTCTCAGGCACGGCCGGTGATCTCACGTGCAGCCAGACGCCTAATGATCCAGCGGCAACAGGAGCCGGTCGGCAGGCCCCCGGCCAGCTGCGCCACTGGTCCGGCCGCAGCCGACGAGGTGTCCGGCCGGCCGAGCGCTCCCCAGCTGACTGAGCGCTCTGCCCACCGCCGGCCGCCGCCAGGGCGCCGTCGGGGCGCGGTCAACGTAACCAGGCAGGCGGACAGGCGCGGCAGCTCACGCGGAGAGGGCCGGCCGGCCGGCCAGCGCATGACGGACGTGCCCGCCGCAGGACACAGGTGCCCTCCGCAGGACGGACGCGCTCTCCGCAAGACGGAGGTGCGACGGAGATGGCCGCCGCATGACGGACGTGCCCGCCGCAGGACACAGGTGCCCTCCGCAGGACGGACGTGCGACGGAGATGGCCGCCGCATGACGGACGTGCCCGCCGCAGGACACAGGTGCCCTCCGCAGGACGGACGTGCGACGGAGATGGCCGCCGCATGACGGACGTGCCCGCCGCAGGACACAGGTGTCCTCCGCAGGACGGACGTGCGACGGAGATGGCCGCCGCCGGGCGGATGTTCCCGCCGCAGCACGAACAGAGGCAGCCAGCTGGTCACTGGTTGGATCGGACGTCGCCGAACAGACCGCCGGCGTGAGTTGCGTTACGTGTTCGTGGCGGAATGTGATGCTCCGGCGACCAGCGTCGCACTGCTCTGGCGGAGACCGGCACAGGCAAAGGTTTCCTGTGTCCGGAATCGAACCTAGCTCGTATTCGTACTCGCAGAGGGAGAATGGCGATGCCGCCGCCGCCCTGCCGCGCATCACTGCGACGGCAGACGGAGCATGGGCGCCTGCCGAGGTCACCGGGGTCACCGAGGCCGGACCGAGGTCAGAGGTCCGGCGGGCCACGGCTGCCGCTGACAGGGCGTCACGTGTCTCGGGACGGGTCACCATCGCGGGCCACGGAGGCCAAAGCCGAGCTCAATGGGTAACATCCTCCGCGCGGCCGAGGTCACAGACACCAGCAGCGCATTGTGGCGCGCGTCCAGCTGGCCTGTCCGGCACGCGCCTGGTCACGACCAGTCAGCACGGCCGAAGCAGGGAGGGGGGGGGGGGGGGCAAGAGCGATGTAATCGTGTCTAGTTGTGACGTCCGATGGTCTCAGCCGGCCTCGGCCACCCAGCACCAACCTCAACGCGCTGGTCTTCTGGAACGCCGCGCCAGCCAGCCAGAGAAATTCAACATCGCGGAAAGTTAATGGGTGGGATATCGACGAGCAGCCAAGAGAAGAGAGCCATCTATTTTCCATCAGCAGCACAATGCATGAAGTGGATATTTTTAACTCCACGGTACCGCGACGAACGAGAGAGTCCTCTGGCGGTGCCTGGCCACCGCTGGTGGCGCGCTGCTGAGAAGACCGGGGGCTCAGCGTCACGGTGTCCCGACAGAGGTCACCGGTCAGGGGACCCGACACAGCGGAGCACCAGCACAGCGGTCACGGGTCAGGGGCTCGGACTGAGGTCAGCCACCAAGGAGCACCCACACGGCAGGTCATGGGTCAGGGACAGGGTCTGAGGTCAGCCACCAGAGAGCGGCCTCACGGCGAGCGGGGGGGGGGGGGGTCGCCACCGCACTTGTCCAAAAGCACGTGACGTGTGCCCAATAAACCTCCACTCATGCACAGGCCGTAGCGATCCAAACACAATCCTCTTCGACGCAGCTGCTTCGGCGGACCCAGCGTGTCGTCTCCGGTTAGCCCGGGCAGGAGCCCGTCCGAGTGATGTCCCTCGGCCGCTGCGAATCGGTGGATCCACGTAGGCAGGCCACGTTTTTGCATGTTAACTGAGGAGGCAAATGCCTGTTCAGTCGTGAATTTTTGGGCTGCTCAGTGGGCCCCATGGAGAGATGCATGAATAAATGAGTTATTTTCCGAAAGGTCTGGATGGGTGAAGAATATACAATTCTGCACACCTGGAGAAAAAAAAACGTGACCACATGTGATAACCAGGGCTTACTTTCCTTCAAATCTTTCCCCCGCCACGGGGACTTCCGCCCAGTTGAAGGTCGTGAATACCTGAAGGGACCACGGGTCAGTCCATCAGGTCTGAGCTCGCTCCGCTGGGAGTGCGCCGACAAGCGCCCGTCCAATACAGACAAGTCACACAGGCAGCCGCCAACCAGGACGTACTATGGACCACTGACCTGACAACAGACTGGTGTATGATCCTCACTCAGCTGTGCTCTGTGACTGTGACTCTGACCGTGACGCTCTGTGATGCACAGCGAAGCTCGGATACGACATGTTTGCGGTACCGTCAGGCAAGTCTGTCAAATAAACGACCTCGTGTGATCACACTACAGCCGAACCGTCTGCTCCTGACAGTCCACTAGTGGGGTGTGAACCTACGTCAGTCCAACGGCTGTTCGCTCTCTTCATTCCATGCGCAGCCTTCCTCTCCAGCAAGTCCACCCATCCGCCAACGCTGACCGAGCAAGTCCACCCGTTCACCAGCGCTGATCGAGCAAGTTCACCTATCCGCCAGTGCAGTCTGATCAGCACTTCCCGCACACTCACTGTACGGATCGGCCTTCGCTATGTCCAATCCAGTTCCAACTGCGCACCACGAATACGAACGCTCAACACGCGAGCAGGATCTGCCGTGCTCGTTCGCCAACGAGACCAGACCAGCCTACGTGGCCAGCCCCCCGATATCAGCCCAGAGGGCGACGTGTCTACTTCGATCCGACCTCCTCGGTCCACTGCGTCCCACTCCACCGCTCGCGCGCTCCGATCAGTCCACTGCGTCCCACTCCACTCCACTCCACCGCCCGCGCGCTCCGATCAGCTGGACAAAGACAGGCAGAAGCAAATCAACAGTCTTCTCGCCGCAGGAGGAGGTGGTTCCCACCAGCTGGCGCGTCGGTCCCTCTGACCAATGCACTGGGATCTCTCGCTCCGAAGCCGTCCACCGCGACCGTCCGTCGGTCGCGCCAGCGCCTGAGGACGGCTCGGCACCAGCCACGGCACCTCGGCCACTTCCGCGGCGCACACTGCCGCTGCCGGGCCACCTCGCCCGTCGGCCGGTCTCGCCGCCACCGCCGCCGCCGCCGCCGCCGCCCTTGACAGAGCTGCCGAGGTCACCGGGCTACGTCACCGCCCGGCCGCGGCCGCACGAGACTCCACTGGCGCCCGGAAGGCACGCAGCCAAACCTCATGCATGATTATATATATATATATATATATATATATATATATATATATATATATATGTATGCAACGTCTGCATTGTCTACATCTATGTTACGTCATCTATAGCCGTCAATCTATATTTTGGTATAGGTACAGTTGCACGATGTTCTCAATAATCACATCTCCAGCTATATTTGTATTAACGCCAGTTGTCATGGACGCTCGTCCGACGTGCGGCTATCGAGTGTGCGTGGAATGACGTCGGCGCCCCGATCAGCTGGGGGAATCCTTCGATGAGGAGGGGGCCCCTCGCCACGGGAGAGGCTCCTCGCTATATAGGAGCGGCGGCTCCCCGGAACGGAAGACAAGCACTAGCAGGGCGCACCCGTCATGCGAGTCGAGCCGCTTCCGCGTGGGCTGCCTTCGCTGTTTGGAGGACGCCGCAGGCTAGCCGCCGGGCCGGTGGCATCACCGGACACCGGCGGTCCGGCGGCCCCAGCTCCGCCCGCGCCGCAGCCCCGCTCGCCGCTCGGCACCGGCGGTCCGGCGGCCCCAGCTTCGCCCGCGCCGCAGCCCCGCTCGCCGCTCGGCGCCGGCGGTCCGGCGGTCCCAGCTCCGCCCGCGCCACAGCCCCGCTCGCCGCTCGGCACCGGCGAGCCGCGGGACGCGCGGGAAGCCCCGGCTGACGGCGCGCGCCGCCGCCGCAGTCCGCAGACGGCTCGGCCGGCGCGCCGTCTGCAGCGCGGGCGACACCGATTCCGGGAAGTGGCTGGCACCAGCCCGCCGCCTCCGGCTGTTGTCGTCCGGTCGGCCGCGGTGAAGGACGTCCGACCGCCGGCGCCGCCCCCCGGCCCAGCCACGGGCCCCGGTCGGCCGCGGCGCGATGTCAGCTGGCTGACGCGGCAGGCCGGCGGCGACGTGTGAGGACGTGACGCATCCAGCGGCGACCCGAGCAGGCAGCCGGTCCACGAGCGCGCACTGTAATTACGCGTGATGTCCGAGATATCCTCGACACAGAGGAGAGACACGCTCCTCCTCTCTAGCCCAGGCAGCGTGTCTCGTTGACGCACAACTTGAAGCGACGACGCGTAGCAGCGACGACCCTCTCTCGATAGACACTACTCGCATCCACGGGCGACGCGTACTGAGCTCGACGCGTAGCAGCGACGACCCTCTCGATACAGACACTACTCGCATCCACGGGCGACGCGCACCGAGCTCGACGCTGTGACGTTACCTGGCGCGTCGCAGCTCACGCGTCATCCGACAAGCCGTCAGCAGGCACGTGCGCACCGGATTGACGTCACGACAGGCACACGGTCAGCAGCCCAGCCACGCGACACGCCGACGAAGGAGCGCGGGGGTGAAACACAACGGCAGTTGCACAGCGACGTGGCTGCTACGCATCTTCGCCTCCACGAAGCAAATTTGACCCACTCAATGCGATGGAAACATGACCAACGCTCCAGAACACCTAACAATGTATTTTATAATTTTTTGTGTGGCTACGATGGCATGAAATAAGTAAATGGTAAGAAGTAATTGCAGACGCAAAATGAGCACTGCAAGTCACAAAAAAGGAGTAAAAAATAGGTCACGAGATCCATTAACAAAGAAGTCGTGCGAGCAGAACATGTCAGTTACCGTTTCAGTGAGACCCAGATGTCCAGAGGCCATCATGGAACTCATCAGAGGGGCGTCCTGCCCACGCTCCGCCTGGCGCTCCTTCAAACCGCATGTGCCAGACCAAGCCCTGTGATTGGTCGGCGCGGGCGTGACTCGAGCGCCGTCGGCCGGTGCCGGACACGTGACACCGTCCAGTGGGACCCCGCCCGGATTCGTGACACCGCCGTCACGTGGCAACTGGGACTGACGGCGCGCGCGACAGCAGCCCTGTCACTGTCACCGGCAGCAGGGCCGGCCGGCGCCCGGTGTCGGCGGGGCGGTCAGCCTTGCAGACGGCCGGGGCGTCACCTGAGCGGCTGAACGGGCCAAGCGCGGCGGGCCACACGGAGAGAGTTTAGACTCTGGGGCACTTACAGGGTCCGTGGATCACGCTCCAACGGACAGAGCCCAGACTCTGGGGCACTCACAGGGTCCGTGGATCACGCTCCAACGGAGAGAGCTCAGACTCTGGGGCACTCACAGGGTCCGTGGATCACGCTCCAACGGAGAGAGCTCAGACTGTGGGGCACTCACAGGGTCCGTGGATCACGCTCCAACGGAGAGAGCTTAGACTGTGGGGCACTCACAGGGTCCGTGGATCACGCTCTAACGGAGAGAGCTCAGACTCTGGGGCACTCACAGGGTCCGTGGATCACAATCCAACGGAGAGAGCTTGGACCCTGTGGGCACTCACAGGGTCCGTGGACCACGTTCCAACGGAGAGAGCTCAGACTGTGGGGCACTCACAGGGTCCGTGGATCACGCTCCAAGGGAGAGAGCTCAGACTGTGGGGCACTCACAGGGTCCGTGGATCACGCTCCAACGGAGAGAGCTCAGACTCTGGGGCACTCACAGGGTCCGTGGATCACAATCCAACGGCGAGAGCGGGCACTCCGTATCTGCAGATCATGCTCCAACGCGATGTCGCGTGCTCATTACCTCGAAAACCAGACGGTGGTTAGCGCACGCTTGCTTCCTTTTGAGACTCTGAGTCACCTTTTTGCGACTTCAGTTTGCCTCCATCTAAGCCTCCAAGCTCTCAAAAGCATCAGTAAAGTACCTGTAAGCCTGCAGCTCAGAGCGCCGACTTACAACACACTGCGGCGCGCACACAATGGCCGCCAACGGCGCACTACGGCCTAACGCTGCAAGGGCGCCAGCTTCCAGCCTCTGTCGCCTCCTGAGCAGCGGACGCAGGTGCCAGCAATGCTCGAGGTTTACTGTGGTCGATCAGCTGCATATTGAGAGCAGAATGTTCTGCTCGTTCTAGGACCAGTAACTGGAAAACACCTGTAATAGCGCCTTCTGAAGGGCGTCAGCACCGACAGCCGAGGCTTCTGATGAGCGTCAGCGCCGACAGCCGAGTCTTCTGAAGAGCGCCAGCGCCGACAGCCGAGGCTTCTGATGAGCGTCAGCACCGACAGCCGAGGCTTCTGAAGAGCGCCAGCACCGACAGCCGAGGCTTCTGATGAGCGTCAGCACCGACAGCCGAGGCTTCTGAAGAGCGCCAGCGCCGACAGCCGAGGCTTCTGTGCCGACCCAGCCGCGACGCCGGCCGCCGGGACTTGGCCCGTTAGTCAAAGTCAGAGTCAAAGGCGGAGCCAGGGGCGGGTCAACCATAATCGGAATTGGAGTCAGGTGCGGAGTCAGTCAGAGTCAGAGTCAAGACGCTGGGTGTGACGTTCCACTGACCTGGCCGAGAAGCAGCGCCGGTGATCGGTGCCACCGGTAACACCACAGGCCGCTGGGCTCGCCCTGGCACGGCAGCTGAGGGAGCCCGCCCGGACTGGAGGTCGGAGCGGACAGGCTGGCTGCGGCCCGCCCCGACACGGCAGCTGAGGGAGCCAGCCCGGACTGGAGAGCGGAGCGGACAGGCTGGCTGCGGCCCGCCCTGACACGGCAGCTGAGGGAGCCAGCCCGGACTGGAGGTCGGAGCGGACAGGCTGGCTGGCACCGGCTGGCCCCGACAGGCTCATTGGTCGGCTACAGAGGACCCGCAGGCGGCGATGCTCGTCAGCCTGACCAGCGCAGCGCACGGATGGCTGCCAGCCTACCTCGCATACACCACACATCATAGACATTAACGAGACAATTTAGAATCAACACAAACATGTTGATTCCACAACTCCCACGTCAACAGAAGCGGGGGGTGGATGCAGCTTGAGCCTTGACCCCGCTTCCTTGCCATCCACGGAATCAGGCACGATCCTGCTGTGCCAGTGATTTGAGCTCCCGCGTCACCCTTCTCGTCCCGGTGGTGGCACCACTGCGACCTGGACAGCAAGCTAGGCTGATCTCTGAGCTACGGCTCGTCCGCTCTGGCATCACTCCCCAGCGAGGGAGGCTACCCCGCCGGCACGTCTGGCGACGAGCGGCCCCTGGGACGGCAGAGCCCACCGCTCTGGACGGCTGGGCGCGCGCTGCGGCGCCCATCCGCCCCGTCGGCACGGCCATGAGACCTCTCCGCGCGGAGACGGCGGCGCCGGCTATGGCTCCCTCGGCGGCGCACCCACTGGCTGGTGTGCCGCCGCGCCCGAGTTGCTGCGAGAGGCCAGCTTCAGCTCCGTGGGCGCCTCATCGCACTCGGGGAGGTGGAGCCGGCGCCGGTGGGCGCGGCTGTGGAATGCAGATGATACCCTGCTGGTTCTTACAACTGATGTCTACCCTTGTCCACATTGCACTGACACCTAGTGCATCATCAACCAATGACCAGCACTGCTGTTCCCATGCACAACCATTTTGTGTGGCCCTAGCCTGGCACTTCTGCCTGGTGTTGAAGGAGCCTTATGAATTTAGCATATTGATTACATGCATGCAATCAGTGTTAATATCTACCTGTTTTATGTACCTCCCACTCACTTTTTTGCCCGCTGCAGGCTCCTTGAGCCACAGCATCTCTGCAGATGTGTATTTGATGTGGGCCTTGATAAGGCCCATGTTTAACAGAGACATGTTCAATACAAGAACAACTATGGCAGTGTGACAAAATCATGACACAGGATGCAGATAAGTACCAGTTCCCAGTATTCATATTTACATTTGTAGGTTGGCCACAGGTTCATGCAACTTTGGATGGCATGTGCAGTGTATTTGCATGCATGGCGCAATGCATGCACATGATCATTTTCTGAGATATCCTTGTAAGGCACACCAAAGATCACTGATGACAGATTTGCCAAGACAAACATACCGAAAAACAGACAGCTGCGCTACAGCACTGCTTTAGATGATATGGATGATACTTCAGGGCATACATTAGTAGGTCATCAGCTGAATGCAAACTGCTGTATATGGCTGGCCATTCATGGAGTTTGATACAGGTTATGTCAGATGAGGGCTCTGCTGCTAGTGCTATCCAAAGTATTTGGTGGTGCTTTATTTTGACCACAGATACAGCCAAGGGGGTAAACACCTTTGCCTTTGGCTCACTTGATCACTCTGACACAGCAGACAGCTCTTGATGGTAAGATGGGAATCAGCTTATCTTTTAGATTCAAAGCTTGTGTGATGTTCACCTTTACTAATAAATGTATCCAGGCAAACCAACTATCCTATCTTTCTCAGTTGGTTTTCCTGCAATGACTTCCCAAAGCTCTCTGTACACATTTATAAGAATATTCTGATTCCATCCAGGCCTTCTGAATACATTATAATAACACATCTTGCAGCTTTAGGCATGCAGTTTGGCACAAGAACTATCCTGTCTAACCATACCTTAGCGATGGCATCAGTTGAAAACACCTGCCAGCTGGGTATTCTTGGAATATTTCCCCCAAAAACCGGCTTAAAACATCAAAACAAATACGCCCCCTTCTGGGTGGCGCAAGACTGACCTTTGTTTGTAAAGATGGGATCTTCCAGAGATTTATTCAGCCTCCAAGGACTTCAGCAACATCGTTCCCTTGCACCTAGAGGAACTGGATGAGCCAGCGATGGACGAAAAGTCAAAATATACACCACAAAATGCGCATACTTTACTCGCGCAGCGCACCGGCCCCCGCTCATCGACCGTCTGCTTCAAGGTCGCACAACAAGGGTGGGACAGTCCAGTTGGTGCGTAATTCGCGCAGCGTTTTTATGACGTCATCGGATCACAGACTAAGTCCAGACCCTTAAGCTACATACACGACGTGATTGGACTGGATATGTATGCTTGTGTATGTGCGTGTATGTTGCACAAATATGCATATTCTTCTATCCATATGAAATAAGTCCGCCAGACTGAATAAAGAAAACATTGCACGGTCGTTTCATGTCTGATATTCAGCTAAAGGGAATGAAGATAATGAAGATATAAACATTTGAGTGAATGAAGATAAAGGCATTTGAAAACATTGAGGCAAGCATTAGATATGAAGAAACAAGCTCGTCTTTAACTATTGGTATACTTTTTAAGTAGAAAAGACTGCTCTAGAGCACGCAATTCCCCTGTTCAGTAAATATGCTCACGATACGTCATTGGTTGATTGCGCCATCACCCCTTGCACAACAATGATTGGGCGTCAATTGGCGGCTGTTATTCTGAGAATAGTGCTCACG
Organism: Pollicipes pollicipes; assembly: GCF_011947565.3. Lineage (NCBI taxonomy): Eukaryota > Metazoa > Arthropoda > Thecostraca > Pollicipedomorpha > Pollicipedidae > Pollicipes > Pollicipes pollicipes. The sequence continues at coordinate 14,831,924 of NW_023596805.1, read as the reverse complement.
GACGCCATATATGAGTGATTCCACCATTATATTATGGCTTGGCCTTGATCGCCGCATGACTTATGGAATGACATGCATTAAATAATGTTATGATGGCGTCACGAATGCCAAGGTGGCCTAAAAATACTCTCCCACAATTACTCTTCCACATCTTTGCGGCCTCCAAGCTCAGGAACCAGACGTTGGGTCTTAAAATAGCATGGCCGTGAGTTGCATCAAAAGGCCATCACTATGGCTGTCTCAGTTCAAAACCCATACGAATGTGGAACACTCTGTTCAAATGACCACTCCTTTTCATTGAAGGGAATGGTTTCCATTTGCATATATTGAAGCAAGTATCAGATATGACAAAAGAAGTAACTCATAGCTTTGTGTATACATTTTAGTGGAAAAGACTGCTTGAGACAGCACGGTTTTTCTGTTTCGTAAGTATGCTCCACAATATGCAGTTGTTTGATTGCGTCATCGTCCCTTGCACAAAATTGATTGAGAATCAATTGGCAACTATCAGGTGTGGAAATTGTGCTCACGAACGACAGATATGAGCGGCTGGACAATTATGTTTCGTTTTGCCGAATTGATGCATGGCTAGTCGAATGACAGGATTTAAATTGCGTTACTTTTGCGTTGTGGGTGCCATGGGTGGCATTGAAATAGTCTGTCCGAAGTAGTCCGGAGCACATTTTCGCGGGCGTATATCTCAGAAACTAGAGGGGTTTAGGTCTTGACAAGAGCAGGACTATACTGCACCGAGTGATCTTGAAAGATGACTATTGATCAATGATCACCAAAATATTTACCAGTTACCAGCAAAAGATGGTTTCTCAGTTCAGAACCCCATACAAATGTGCAGCACTCTTTTATCGGTATCTTTCTTTTATTTTATTTTATTTCTTATCTTTAAACGGTACATATTTAAGGGTATCCAACAGGTCACACGGGCGCGTGGCCTGCTGGATACCCTTCGCTCGGATGGGGGTCAATTTGACCACGCTGAGATCCCAGGAACTAAAATAGCTAGGGACACCACATTCGCAGGGCATGTTGGGCTGTGCGTGGACTCACTCCGGCCAAGGTTTGTGGTTCCCAGGTGATTATCTTTGAGTCAAAGAAGTTCAGAAAAAGTGAACCTTCAGATTGGTCTCCAAAGTGCTCCCAGAATCTATATAGCTGTTATAAATATAAGTTCACATGCTCATTCAAGGCCAGTGACCTTGTATGACCCTTTGAAGGTTATGGTGACCAAAATCGCACAAGACTGCCTTGAGTTTTGCCTTTGAATAAGTGACAAAGAATATGCTAGGCAGCATGTTCCTAAAAACAAAATGTTGACCTGGGTCATTTTCAGTCAGTGTCCACTGTGACCTTTAAGAAGTCCATGGTAGATAAACAATGCGGTTTCTGTTATCAATCAATTCTAAATGGGCAACAGAAACTACCCAATATAGTAAGCTCTAGAATAAAAAGACAGGTTGGTTTTGACCTTGGTCTGACCTTCATGCCAGGCCCTAGGTCAATTTAATTTGTTCATTCAATTGTTCCGTTGCCTAGTAAGCCATCCCAGAGACGTGTGACTTCGTCTAACACTCCGTTGTCTTATCAGAATGAACCCTTCTCTAGAAATTGACTTCGTTGAATCCATTGCCTGGCTTTGATGTGACGTGGGTCAGCGACCTTACAGAGTGCATCTTTATTGTTGGTAGCAAACGATATCTTATTCAAGTATCTACAATACAGCAAAATTTGGCGCGGCTACACCGCGTCGTTCAAAACCCCTTCCTGCAAGAACCTTTGGAGGTCAATTTGACCACGCCCCACCCGAACTCTTGTTAAGCTCTCGCCTTATGTCATGCTAATTGCACGAGCTCCTCAGGTATTGCCCGTGTAGCTCTAAGCCGGTCAAAGTTTGCGTTTCCATGGTCAACCATTGGGGTATATGTACACTACCCGTACATTTACATTCATGCCGGTCCCCGCGGCTGTGCCCGAGTGGTTAAGATTTCAGTTTCCAGCACGTGGCAGGCATCGGTTTTTGAGTCCCACAAGCGCCTGATTGACTTAGCAAAGACTAGGTCTTGGATATCCACGATTTTGCGGAGTTACCGTGCCGAAACATCGGGTGATCAATAAAAAGCTCCTGGGGACGGATGCAGGCAGATTGATGTGCTGTACTGGGCGAAACGACAGTCTCAAACATTTTTCGAAGACATCAGCATGTATTGCGTGGCTCAACACAAGCAGATATGAGAGATAATAATGGAACGCGACGTCCTTCTTTTCCCAAAAGCTTGCAAGTGTAGAACCAACAAACTTTGCTGCTTGACCATGTATACTTGTTGAATCAGGGTGCCGAATCGCGACATCTCGATTAAAGACACTGCATGCACTGTGCGATGCTGTAAGCGTAAGCTTGCTCTGTGCGACTCTGCAATGTGCTGCCCCTCCCCGACACGCGCAAATTGCGGACCCCTGTCCCTAAAAGTGGAACTCTTCGCGGAATGCCTTCCGCAAACTTATGACTTTCGCAGGCCTCTCATGACTCGCAGGCCATCTCCCATCTCTCATGACTCACGCTGCTGCCGCGGGGCTGCTAGCACGTGGTTGAATGTACCAGGGCTTTGAAATAAAAGTGCAGTCGAAACGGCTGATAACCACATGGCCAGCGCATTAAGAGTTCCTGCATTCTGGTATATACTAGAATGCAAGAGCACGATGAATGGCACTCATGATTTGGTCAAACAATCCACAACAAGTGTCACGCAACAAAGTCTATGCCGGGTTTCGTCAAGCTTAAGTCAAACCACAGATGTGGTGGATTAGTCCACCTTTGCTTGTAGACTCTTCGTAATGACAGTTCAGGAAACTTTAGCAAAGCATGAGTAAGGCGCCATTGAATCATTATTTTCAACCAAAAGCAAATGCATGTATGTGTAAAATAAGGACAAGAGGTCCTAATGGCGGGTAATAGCTACTCAGGCAAAACAGCGGTGCTGCTACCATCATCCTTCGGACATCAAACTTGCGGAAATCAGACACTGTTTTTCAGGGTTTTTTTTTTTTGTTACTGCGATGCGCTGCTTTCTGTTCTTTGGCGTCAATTTATCACGATTTTCAAACATAGTTGTTGTCAATTGGCTCGCAATCAATATTAAGCAAGCTATGTAAGTTTTAATCACGATTTGAATAAGAGCCCTTCCGACCAGTACTGATCACTTCAGAGCTATGGGATGAAGGGGAACAGATCGCGGTAGGGCAGGGCTACATGCGCGTGGAGGACCTGCGGACGGGCATTAGCCCGCGGAGACCGCTACCTGGGGTATGCGCCGGACGCCCGGTCGGGGTCCCGCTCCAGGGAGCCTCTCGGCAGGGTGGAAAAGGTGTCTTCTTTGTCACCGATGAAATTTGGACTCGTTTAATTGTAACCTGGGGTCAAGGCTTTCAGACACCGATACAATATAATTATAAATGTGATAAACCACACAAGCAAAAACAAGTTAAACCGAAACGTGGTGTGGCCGCCAAACATTTTTGCTTTGGAAGCTCATTTCCACCAAAATATAATTTACTGGCCATCAAATACTTAATGCTGGTTGAGACTGAACTAAAAAAAAATCATCAGATAAAGGCATACTTCACGTAACCAGCTCAGAAGCGTTTTTCAGCTGAGGGGGCGGGGGGATTGTGTCTAGTGGTGCAAGAAGGGGTGGGTCACAGGGGGCACGTGCCCCCCCCCCCTCCTTAGGTTTCGAGGGCCCCGATGGGCCCCGCGGACCCTACGATTAGGGGCCCGAAAAGCCAGCCAGAGGTTTCATTCAGGGGCCCCGCCCCGCATAGCCGGACACTCAAATGGCAGCCAGAGGGACCTGCGCGCTGATCAGAGGCCCACTGAGTTGATAAGGACCTAAATTTCGGTCATACGCCACCAGTACCGCACAGTCGACTCTGTGACGGCATGGGCCTAAGGGCCCATTTTCCAAGCAAGGAAAAAACCGGAGCCAGCGACTTACACTGCTCGAGGACCCACAGCGCATGTGTTGGCAAGGGGCCCCGACTCGGCCAGGGACAGTGTTCGAGGAGGCCCGAAGACCCTAGAGGGCCCACCCGGTACGACGATCAAGGACCCGATTGGAAGGTTTATGGGCATACAGGACTGGTCGGAGTCTTACTCAGGGGTCCACGCATGCGACGACGGACGTTCAAGTAGTGGTCAGAGAGCCCTTTGCGCCGATCGCGCACCCCCTGAGTCGGTATGGGCCCATATGTCGGTCAGGTACCACCTTATCACATAGTCGGCTCCGTGTCGATACGGGCTTGAGGACTAGGGCGTGTCATCAGTAGCAAAACCAAGTGAGACAAAGAAATTCCTTGGCGCAAGGACTCCAAAAGTACACAGCAAAGCCAAAGTTCTTCCCGAAAACTTAAATTTGTGAGGCGCGAGTCTATCGAAATATCACCGCAAACCAGCGCCCGGCGTTGCAGTCATCCGATGCCGGGCGGCGTCCGCCGCCGCAAGTAATGCTAAGCCGTGGGGGGCAAACGACACAAAAAACCTTTGCATATAGAAATGATACTACCGAGCGCTCCTTAAGCCGTCGTACGAGAATGTCCCGGTTTAAGGCCTAATATGCGGATCAGACATTGCCCAATTGATCGACATTTGGCGGAAACTTTATGTGCTGTGGAGTATGAACGCGTTGTATGAGTATGCTGGTTGGTATTGCTTTAGACTTTCTCTTCTCTAAGGCAACTCACGTGATGCAAACAAAACTAAGCATAGCATATGACTCAGAATATATTGTCTGGTGTACAACTTGATACATACAGCAAGTTCTGCAACCTGTACCACGAACATAGAGGGGGGGGGGGGGGGGGCGGTAGGGTGATCTCATGCACATCTTGCTCTCTGCCGAGCCTGTGTATTCGATGCGCCGGCCCAAACAGGAACTTCTCACAGGCTGGAAACCCAAAACGCACGTTGGCAGGGATTGCACAGAAGCAGAAATACCGTCGCGGCTGGACTCTGCATATTGCCGAAGCTCCAGCTCCAGCCGCAGACGTCCTCGGCAGTGCGGCGCTGCGTCGCACTCTTAGTGTGAACCAGATAGGCAAGATGGTCAGCGGTGCATGCACTTTGTTCCGCAGCTCGAAGTCGCTGACGTCCCGCAGTAGAGGCTGTGTGACTGGTCCGTGCCAGGGAATCAGTTCGGTGTATCTCACGGCCTCGAGGTTTACCGCTGAAATGGCGAAGACCCTGGCCTGAAGAAGACCCTCGGTCTGTTGCTCACAAGCGGCGCGACGATCGGAGCCACCTGTTCGCGGACCATGCGGTTCTCATGCCACACCATGCCCAGCAGCAGCTGTCCCGGACGGACCCAGTGCCCGCTACTCTGGAGGAATATGTGTGCTGCAGCAGGTCGCGGAGCACCGCAATGCTCCGGAACAAGCTACGTAAGCCAAATTCGCAGCCGCTGTTTTGCCGGATGGCGGACCATACCGACACATAGTGGCCGACCACGCACTGGACGACGTCCTTGAGAGCGCTGCTGGAGGTCTCGGTAGAGATGTGAACTAGGAGCAGGCGAGCGGCCAGTGTCAACCATCTGAAAACAAAAGCGAATGTATAAGAATAATTTGCTACAAACTGAGCATTAGATCATGCAAACATTATTGTGCTCATTTAGTGTACGTAATTATGCCGATATCCGCAATCCTTAAATGTGATGGGATGCATATCAACAAATATCAACACTCATTGCTATAAATTCCAAGAAAATGCGTTTTCATATTCACTTGACATGGTCCGATGGTCCGGTTCGACGCTGGGCTGCCACATTTCAGACAGAGCCGTTTTGAACGCCGGAGGCCAGAGGGTACAGCAGCTGCTGGTTGGTGCTCAGCTGCTGAATCAGGTCCACCGACAGGTTTGGCACGCACCCCAACCTAGGCTTGAATGCCACAACATCCCTCTCCCACGCCTCTCCAGCACAGGTCTTGCCGATGGGTCCAGCAAAAAAAATCCCGTGGTCGTGCCATCCAGGCTTAGCAGCAGATGCAGGAGGTTCAGCTCGTTGCCGTGCAGCTGGCAGATGAACCAGCGTGCGGGTGACTCGGTGGCCAGCTCAAACAATCGGAACACGTCGCCTATCGTTTCGGCGTTGACGAACGTGCCATCGTAGACGAGCACATTGATGTAGCCATCGCACTGTCGGCTCACGGATTGTGGCTCGTTGAACAAGCGCAGGGCGCGGCCGAACCCGGACGTAAAAGGAGTCACATGGCGGCTGCCTGGCTCCGTGATGACAACCACGTGTTTTTCGACGGCATTCGTCTGGCTCCGTGTGACTCATGTAGTTCCTGTCTTCACGGCCGCCGGAGTAGAGGATGGTCAAGCCTGACTCATGGGCTGCTTCAAAATTTTAACGAGCCGTCTCCTTTCTCGCGCTGTCTCTGACGCAGCAGATCTTCTTAGGATCTACGATATTTGATTTCAAGTAGCCTCTTCTTGTAGTAGTCTTGTAGTCTCTAAGTAGTCTCTGCTGTCTTGTTGAAAGGCGTTGATGATAGCATCAGCGGTCCGGTTCGAGCTACCGTAGCTGTCAACCGCCAGAGTGGTGTTAGCCAGATCGTTAACGCCATAATCTACAGTGGCAGTGGTCTCAACTGGAACGAACAACCGGCGTCGTTGCGACCTTCTACCATGTACGGAACCGTGTAAGATTCCGTACTCTCGGCTGACTCGCCAGCGCTGAGACCACTTGGTCCCGGAGCAGGTTAGGTTCGACAGCAGCTTCGGGAGGCGGGATTGTGTCTTCTAACCAGCGATGCAGTTTCCTATTCATAGTTACCATTTTTATCCATTATTTTTCATTTGTCATAACTTTAAGGGGTTCAGTCCCCAAAATGTTTTTGAGAAACCTGAATTCTGGCCCAAACTGTGAAAATAAAGTGCGCCAAATCCGGAGAGAAAACTGTTCGAAGTGCATTTCGGAAGCAGGTTCAGCCATTTCTCTTCCTGCTTCTCCCCTTCCTCTTCCTTCCCTATTTCCTACGAAATTTTGCAAAGCTGCATCCCTGCAGCTCTACATTTACCGATGATATGGTTTTACAAGCGCCTGAAACAATATCACTTTTGATTTTGTAACGCCATCGTACAATCAGCTGGAAGCGTTGGCGACCTTCACTATCTTCGCATAGTTGGAAAAGGCACTATAATTAGGAAAAGACAATATTTCACGTGCAATAGTAGGCAACTCAGACCTCAGAATCTATTGTTCTGATCGTCACGCAGCCTTCACTATCAAGAACACCGCAGCTGATTGCTTCCTGCTATCGCAAAATAGATGACCAAAGACTACATCTGTGGTCAGACAACTAATTTCTTCCATCTGTGCGCTCATCGCAAAACGTTTACCATTCGATGCTGCACCATACTCAGAGGCAAGAGCGGATCCGGAGGGTCCGCGGAGGGGGGGGGGGGGGTGGGGGTGGCGAAGGTGGCTCGTCTCCCCAAAAAGGTCCTAAAGCTATGATTTGCCTCTCCCCCTCAAACAATGAACTGACGTACACTGTTATGCGCATGCTACATCATGTTTTCAACAACTGATTGAGTAGGTTTCTCGATTGGCTTCTGTTTGGGCAATCAAGTGTGTTAGATTTTTGTTTTAGCTGTAGTAGATTGGTGTCACAAAATTTGTGCTACGGCAAAAGTTTTACCGATAGGAGTGCTACGACATCAGTTATGCGCGACAAGACTTCTTATCCAAAAACTTATGCAGCCTTTACTTTTGCTCATACACCCCGTCACTTCTACAGCAAAAACTTTTCAGTCTTTATTTATACTTGCCATTACTTCGGCTGTAACGAGTTATATAGGTGACTTCAGTGCTATTCAACAAAACTAAAAAAGCTAAGAAAAAACCTCCATCAAAAACCTTTGTGTGTCACTCGGCCACTTATCGCAGAGGGGGGTGGGGGGATCGGGTGCCCGACTGAATACAAAATGACACTCCTGGCCTGGTGTTCACTAAACCGCGGCATTATTTCTTCTCAAAAAGTTGTACCCGTCATTAAAATTTTGCTACCCAAACTGCAGCCTCTGCTATTTGCCAAGCACTTTATATCGACAAAATCACGGTACGTAACGAATGAATAGATTTTCGTGTCAGCATGACAAGCATCTAAATGTAGTATTGCCAAGCTCAGTTCCATCCTAACCTAAGAGTTGTTCCTACATCCCTGCT
>NW_023596805.1:14808684-14818684 GCF_011947565.3 Pollicipes pollicipes | reverse complement strand
ATATCAGTAAAATGTCAACCTCAGCATGACTTGCTGGGTGTCGTGCAGGCATCCGGATACAGATACTGGCGGTGTATTGCTGATTGCAATAGTCCAGGATAAATGACATCGTTGCGGCCAGTGTGTCAGGGGCATAAGTGTGAGAAAAGTTTGCCCATCCCAGCGGCTCAGCTGGATTGGACGATTGCCTTCGGACCCATCCGCCTGTGGTGGGATGGGTTAGAAGCATTCTAGGTTCAATATTTGCCGCTGACTAAAATGGTCTTCGGCTGGCGGCAGCGGCGGCACTTAAAGCCGAGTGGCGTCAGGGGGGGGGGGGGGGGGCGGCGGGTCCAGAGTAGCGGCACGTCTAACTTATGCCGTATATTCTGCTGCAGACCTAGAACTTCACGATAGGATGGCGGTTACTTGACTAGTTTGGCTTTGCATGGGTGGGTTCTGATCCAAGGTTTTCATTCATTTTAAAGGTTTGATCCAAGTCTTAAAGCAAGAGCAAATAAATATATGTGCTAACGAGAGTGACTTTCAAAATGAAACAACGTCGGGTGAGAATCATGTAACTGAAACTTTGATGACTTGCTTTAAATCAAGTATCAGTTCTACGCTCACTCAAAACGGTTCTCGATAATAGTTCAAATTGGTTTTTGATAATGGCTCAAAATAGTTCAAAATGTTTTTTAAGTGTGCAGTGTTTTTTTACGCCACCTGTTATAACATCCTGTTATTAGAATCAGATTCATTCAAATCGCGCACACACGAGTGACGATTTATATTATTTTGTGAGGGTTCTGGCTCTTCCCTCCCTCTAGTGTTCAGTTGGCCCTCAATTTTGGTTTGGTCGCCCCCAATATTTTGGGCTGGATTATTACAAACACGTGGCAAAGAGTTCACCATTACAAAAAGGCGATCTTTTTATCCTTCCTCGTTGTGGCGTCGCCATGGAGGGTGTGGCTGGTAAACTTGAAGCCACAGCCTCAATACTATATCCTCAATTGACGGGTAATCTTAGACAATCGGGTAAACCATTTTATAATATGCCTTTTTTTGTTCGTTAAATGTAAGCTCAAACGCTTCTATCCACAACTAGCCGTGACATTGACGTCACCGGTTCTTGGTTGTGAGATATCAAAAGATACCAACTTGGACCATAATCTTTATCATTTGTGACGACATCGATAGTGCAGATTTTGGATCCAGTTCCTATTTTGGATCCAGTTCCTATTCGCCGGGACAGATATGCACCCTGGCTCCGTGCTGAACATGGCTATTGCTAGCAATGTTAACCCAATATCCCATTATTGTAATACATCTTCAACAGGTCCAAACTGCCTCAGTCTCTTATACAAATAGCACGAAGTAATCTTTTCCGTGTCATGTGACTACACAACTGTCGGCTGCTCTATAATCAGACTGACACTTATATCTTCAACATGACATCACCAACATGAAACGCAGCCACGCCTGGTTAAACTCGGATACCTACATGACACCATTAATTAGAACAGTGCTAGTGTTTTTGACGGCCTTACGCCTTTCGGGAAACATTAGCAGAAAGCTCGAGCTTTGTCTGAAACTGTATGGCCAATGCGTTTTGAAATATATATGTAGCTGCGTTTTTTTTTAAACAATTTTAGGGATTCGACGACTCAAGATGAACTCAGACTTTCAAGTTGTAAGGATTTTAGGTTTCAGGTGCATCGCTGTGTTCAGTAGACAATAATGCCATTTGATAATGCACAATCGTCCGCATTGAAATCATATTTATTGAGTAGGACGGTCCTTTGTCACTTTATCAAGCTGACCAGGAAGTAGTGCACATATAATTAAAATGGCTTGCATATTATGACACACATCCATTCTAACGAAGCTCACGCGCTCTTCAGGCAGCACAACAATTAAATAATAAACATGCATATGGCGGTGTTATAAGTAGCACAAGCATTTTCTACATCATTGTTACAACAAACCCATCCTAACCGTTGTGTTAGCAGCACATTTGTATGTATCCAATTGAAGCAGTTTGCTTTTAGCATCAATCCTACACAAATATTGGTCACTGTGACTTGCTCGTTATGACCTACTGTTGAAAACACTTGAGTGTTGATGGATATTGTTAATCATGATAACGTTCTTGATAACAATTGTTTATGCCATGACATACATAAATTACAAATGTGGTACGACGCCAGATTCAGACCAAAGTTTTCACGCACCGCTCGCGAGTCACGCCAAAATCGTAACTTTAACGGAGCAGCATTTTACGCGGACGTGTTGCGACCTAGAGGTGCTCCGCCCATTGGGATGTGGAGGTGCTCCGTTCATTGGTATGGGGAGGTGCTCTGCCCATTGGTATGGGGAGGTGCTCCGCCCATTGGTATGTGGAAGTGCTCCGTTCATTGGTATGGGGAGGTGCTCCGCCCATTGGTATGCGGAGGTGCTCCGCCCCATCACCGTAGGCGTCAACACGAAACGTCTCAACGCACGCCATCGTTTCCTTTATTTTTAATTCCCACAAGCACTCCAATAAACCACATATTAAGAAGCTCTATCTTCCAGTTGTGACGAGATTAGCACTTCAAGCTCAACCCAAAAGTGCCCCAAAAAAATGCAACGGTCTTGAATTAAACGCGTGACAATTTATGGAAGATGCTGGTTTTGTGAACTGCTTTGCCAAGACAGCGTTAAAAGATTAGCACAGATCTAACTGGCTGACTAACGAATGGACGGATTTGCTCCTGCCTCTATGAGCAGTTCATTTTCTCTTGCAATATTAAGACTGATGACCTCGGTTAGGTCAAAATTTGTCAAGTTCACCACATTCCAAGACTTCTGTTTGCAGATAAGTACGATTTCTAAACGGATGTAAAGAACTCACCTTCTAAAAAATTGCAATTTCGTGTGCCATGGATGGGTCACTGGTGCAGTTCCGAAAACAATGACTCCAGGCCAGGCCAAAAGTCGTCCATTTTGCCACATTTCTAACTTGTCGTTTGCAAACAACCCAGCTTCCAAAACCTACTCATGCAATCGTCAAAAGGCCTTTCGCATTTTATGCGCCTTGGCTGATTCTTCCCAGAGATCTATAATTGCTACCACAGATAAGGTGAAAACTTCGCAAATTTTACCAACTTCCCAAAAATCTCCCAAGCAGGCAGAACATTTCCAAAACCTTGTTATGCAACCATCGCGATAAAGGCTGTTAATATATTTGTACCGGGTTTGGTGTGCCGCGAATTCAGCTTCTTTTCCCAGCTCATAAAGCCAGTTTGAACTCTTCCCGCCCGTTGACTACTGCTGTGCTGCACTGACGTCCGCGCCGGCCGACCAGCGACGGGAAAAGGAGACGGGGTGGGAGTAGAAGAACGGAGGATTTGGTGGTGGTGGGGATGATTTGTGCGCGGTTGGCCGCGGCTGAAGCAGGACGGCGCGGGACGTGTAGCTGGGCAGGAAGTGCGATCCTGCCGTTGCCAGTGCTGCGCCCTGGTGTTTTCCAACAAGAGATATAAATCACACTTGGTTCGCCACCAAAGAAGCTCATTCATGTGTATCATCTATCACTGATTCAGTTAAATTGCGTCATTTGTAAGATCAATAACTTACGTACAATATGTACCCCATTGCTAGGCTTCACCAATGAGCGAGTCTGGAACCTATGGCCATCACTGGGCGTCGCTCGCAGCGCCGGCGAGCTGATCAGTCGCGTTGAGGCAGCGCGCGCAGGTAAGGTAACGGTGCTGGCTTCTTTGAAGGCCGTCGTTCCAAACGCATTATATGGTTCCCTTTCGCAGTTTCGAAAATGGTTGCTCCAGGACAGGTCGAATTTTGCCAGCACCCGCCATTCTTTCCTCAAGTTCGCTTTATAATGCATTCTCGCGACGCCCCGTTTATCTGAAGTCAACTACAGACGCGGTGCTGTGTGGTGATGTGCCGCGAGCAGAGGCGGTGCTGTGTGGTGATGTGCCGCGAGCAGAGGCAGTGCTGTGTGGCGCGGGGACATGATCAGAGCTGTCAGGACATCGTCATCATCATCAGGACAGTTGGCATTTCTGACCGAGCGCGTAAGACAATTTGCAGGTGCTTCCCTGTTGGCGAGGGCGAAAAACGCTGGCGGTACGTGGATTCCTCTCATGTCGCGATGCTTACACCGGCCAGAGAAGCTGATGTCGGACCAGAGAAGCGCTCACCGCGGACCAGAACTATTCTCCGTTTGGCAATTTGCGTGTGTGCCCGCCTTGGATATCTCATCAAAGTGCATTATGCTTGAAGACGCACCCACAATTTGCAGATTTGTATATTGTTACATGACATATATATCAAGCTCTCCTCAAACAGGCACACTGAATACACCTGACACTCTAAATTGGACACGCGAGTGTGCGATGAGCATGCTCATCAACTGTCTTTTACCTTTGATACAGCATAACACCAGCAATCAAACGTCATATAAACGCGTAGAACTACTGCGTGAAGATACTAGCGGAATGCAAACAATATGCATCATCATCCCAAGCACCGCGCGCTTCTGAACGGTGCCAGCAGTACCAACGATTGGCTGTTTTTGACTGTGGTATTAACGCCACCTATATTTGGTCTGGTTTGCTGATTCCGAATTCGAATCGGCTTTAGTGTTCACTCTCTCAAAGACACAGCTGCACCACGCCAGAATCGGCTTCAGTGTTTACTCTCTCAAAAATACAGTTGCACCACACCAGAATCGGCTTCCGTGTTCACTCTCTCAAAGACACGGTTGCACCGCGACAGAATCGGCTTCAGCGTTTACTCTCAAAGACACAGTTGCACCACACCAGAATCGGCTTCAGTGTTTACTCTCTCAAAGACACAGTTGCACCGCGACAGAATCGGCTTCAGTGTTCACTCTCAAAGACACAGTTGCACCACGCCAGAATCGGCTTCAGTGTTTAGTCTCTCAAAGACACAGTTGCACCACGACAGAATCGGCTTCAGTGTTCACTCTCAAAGACACAGTTGCACCACACCAGAATCGGCTTCAGTGTTTACGCTCTCAAAGACACAGTTGCACCGCGACAGAATCGGCTTCAGTGTTCACTCTCAAAGACACAATTGCACCACGCCAGAATCGGCTTCAGCGTTTACTCTCTTACATCGGGAGCACGGGATTGTCAGGGTGCCATTGTTAGATATGGTTCCAATCATTCCGGACGGCTTAATCAATATTTACAGTGTGTCAATTAGAAAGATGCAGCGATAGCACATAACATGAGAATGCAAACAATCGTTAAGAGCGGCCACGTCAGCGAGTAAAATAGCTCCCAAACTTTCCATTCCATCCATCAACTCTCCGGCCTTGACCTACGTGCTTCGTCGTCCACGCATGTCGGCGAAGTCGGCCCACCGCTCTTCCACCGCCACACCAGATATCTCATGTTCTTGAGCTGGTGGGAGCGAAATCGATTGGAGCTGGCCGCCCACTGCGGCGCCCAGTGCTCACGGTCCTGTCATGGAGCTGGGGAATGCCGCACGGACGTGTGTGATGAGCATGAGTCACGTCACGGGGTCAGCATTGACTGACATGACATGCATTCGGCCTATTCGCTGATGCTTCACCGATGCGTTGTGTCCTCGGTTCGGAGCAGCAGGGCCAGTGGTGAGGTCTGGTGACCAGTGGAGGTGTCCTCGGTTCGGAGCAGCAGGGCCAGTGGTGAGGTCTGGTGACCAGTGGAGGTGTCCTCGGTTCGGAGCAGCAGGGCCAGTGGTGAGGTCTGGTGACCAGTGGAGGTGTCCTCGGTTCGGAGCAGCAGGGCCAATGGTGAAGTCTGGTGACCAGTGGAGGTGTCCTCGGTTCGGAGCAGCAGGGCCAGTGGTGAAGTCTGGTGACCAGTGGAGGTGAGCTCGAGCTCAGAACACTGCACTGTTCATTAGCATAGGTGTGCTCGGTGGCCGCAGACAGCTGACCGGTGTGCTCCGTGACACTCCGCCGCTTCGCTGCTTCGCGCTTCTCCATTCACTGTACGACGGGCATCTCGGGCGGCGCGATGACGACAATGGACGGCATGTTAAAAGTTTCGGCGGCGAGGTAGTGCCGCCATCCGCCACTCGGCGCGACGCGGCGACGACTCCGACAGAGCATCTTCTGGTAGGCGGCCCGCATTTTAACGTTGAGGAGACCGTATACCCAGCCCTCCAGAATGAAGCCGGCCAGGCGAAGCTGGTGGAGCATGCCAGCGAAGACGGGCATCGGATACCAACGACCTGATATTCGAATCAGGGGCTGGATGATGTCCAGAGCCACGGTGAGGGAGAGGCCGCACCCTACCTTTTTGAAGACGTCGAAATTCGTGAAGAAGTGCTGGTGGTGCGGCCTGACGCCGGCGCTCCCGCGCTGCTCCGCCGTCAGCAGAGCTTTCAGTTTCCTTCCAATGACTGCAGTGTGTAAGAACAGGCCGGCCGTAGCCAGCGATGAGATGATCAGCTCAGCCTCGCCGAGCGCGGTGTAGGTGGATGAGAGGACATTTTCCCAGCGGCATCCCTCGAATCCCGTTGTGTTGTAGACCGTGTTGATGGCTGATTCAGCATACGTTTCGAGCTCTGCCATATGAATCAGCATGCCGAAAACACCGTGAACGAAGCAAGTAATCCACGGCGACGGGATCAGCCACTTCATGTATTTGGTCATAATCTGATAGTAGCGAAGTGTGTGTACAACAGCGATGAACTGGTCGACGGCCACGCAAAACTGCGCTGTCTTGAATGACCCGAAGAGGCCGACCGAGAGATGCTGCCCGAACTGGCAGAAGAGCGGTACGTCGAGGCCGACCAAGTCCACCATCGCGATCACCATATGATTGAGGCCGAAGGAGACGGAGATGAGAGCCAAGTTACCAGCCAGCATGGCCATGGGCTCCTCCCACAGATCTTCATTTCTCACCAGGGCGACCAGCGGTAGAGCAAAGTTGGCGCACAGCACAGCACCCACAGCGAGCTTCATCCACAGATAATACATCTTGACGTCCTGCGTGCCGCCGTGTGTGAGAATGCGTGGCGATCAGCGCCGCTTTATACCAGGTACAGGACGGCTGTCATGACGACGAACTCCACACCACGACGATGCTGCGGCTTGCATCGATTTCGAAAATGGCTGAGCGATTATTGGTTGTTAGTTTGACTGGTCATGCAATTCATGTGACAGTGTGTGCCGGTGGTATACAAATGACATCAATCTTCGCCGACCTTCTTTCCATTTCCGGCATCTCCACATCCTGGCGTTCAGATGTCATGTGCCTTTGATGAGGTCACGGAAATAGACAGACAGACGCATCATCAGCGCCATAAACTTCGCCGAAGCCTGTGATGCAGTCAGCTGCAAACCTTGACTTCACGGTTTTCCATCTCATTTTGGGCCTCCGGGCTATGTGACCTTCGGAAACTTGCAGACAAATATGAGGTTGAATAACGTTCCACATGGTACGCGTTCCGTGCACTGATGTCGTCATGGAGCGTGCCGCGGAGGCGTAGACAGCGGGAGTAGGCAGCACGTGCCCCTCTCGTAAGGCCTCGAAAGACTTGCCGGAGTTCCTCTAAGTGGCTACGGCACGCAGGGCCGGATTCCAGACGTCAGTTAAAAGGCCCTTTGCGCCGTTCGAGGCATCATGAGTCAACGAGGAAGGTCCCTAGGTCGATGAGGGCACACCAGTGCCGAACCGTCGGCTCGTGCTGGCCTGAGCCATAAGTCCCATGTTCCACGCAGGAACAAGACTGAGTCCCCATACTAACATTGTTGGGGCCTCTGAATAAATGAGGGGTCGCGCGTAACGGCTCGGGGCCTAAAGTGCCCAACAGTGAACCTGTGTTGGCAAAGAGCTCCGAGTCGCCCAGGGGCGTTGTTCGAGAGGGACCCAAGGGAAATGCGAAGGGCCCCCTCGGGATCGACGATTAGGGCATGACTTACGGGTCGAAGGCCCCAAAGAAACTGGCTGGAAGTCGCATTAAGGGATCCCGGCCACGTTCTGAATCTTATCTAACAAACAGGCATCAGTGTATGGCGGCCAGCGCTGCCTTCTACAAGGATTTATCGTTAGTGCTCTCCTCTGTCTTCTTACATAGCTGATCTAGCTCCACTTACATAGCTCTGCTTTTCTACCAGGTGCTGACGATGCCGCCTTTTCTTTGAAGCCGAAGAATAGAATTTGCCGAAGCCCTGCCTAGCTCTGCACTTGTACTAGACATGTTGCCATTTTCTTTTGAAGCTAAGAGGATAAACAAGCTCCGGACTCTGATGAGAAATCGCCCTGCATTTTTTCGCGGCCTCGATTAACCTTCGTCCTGACGGGGGGGGGGGGGGGGTGAGATCCCCTAAAATCTTCTGAAGATGTCTCTCCGGCAGGTCGTGGGGCCAAATTTTTTAGTCACCTATGGTCATACATGGTGCGTGTTTTGACACCAATTTGATGGCCACTGAACCGGCTATCTCGGCCGGCGTAGGCGGAGGGCGGCAACGGACGGGTCTGCGGACCGTGCGCGGTGGACCGACACTGCTATATAACGGACCCAGGACGGCGGTGACCGACACTGCTATACTAACGCGGCGACGGGTCTGTGGACCCGTCATCCCTGTGTATCGCCATAGGTTCATTTTTTGCTAAGTGCCAAATACGTGGCGCGGAAGACACAAAATAATTTCCCCAACCTTGCTCGCGTCAGCGCGCGTCATTTGGTTGTTCCTAGTGTACCGGTGTGATGTGCTGGCTCTGGCTGTAATATGATATAGATATAGATAGATGTTGAAGTCTGAAACGTGTCATGCACGATGGCGTTTGTGTGTGCGGGTGGCGACCTGTCGATCTTTCAGTAGTGTTAAAGGGATTAGTTTTTCACTTTTCCTTCGTGATGTTTCGGTGAGGTTGCAGTGAATCGCTGGTTGCAAAAGAGCTGACAGGTCTTTCAACCCTGACACTGCTCGGATTTGTAGCTTGCATTTTACCGCAGATGACTTCCAATGTGTACCTGGGCCATCTCTCCGTCTGGGCAGCATGGTCGACGAAAATTGCAGCCGCAAGCTGTTCCTTCGCTTCGCCAGCCATGTTTTGCATCCAAGTAAGTTGGCCATCGTTTAAGATAACACTGACACTTTTGAAAGAAGATCAAACGATGCCAGTAACATTGGTACCCATAAACTTGTGTCAGTGTAAAATCCTAGTAAACCTTTAAATGGTTATGGTCATTTGGGATCCCGTGGACAAAAAAAGGGACAAGAAACATAACTCTTCCTGGGTTTTGTATTGCAAACAGCAAGGCGTGAATTCTCAGCATATCACTCAGCTATCAAGTATTACAATCCTGCTGCTTGCATTGCAATGCATATTTAAGATTGGGTTGAGTGGCAATCTTACTTTATGTGCACATCAGAAGTGTCTGGGAATAGATCCTACTGCATCAATTTGTTAGCATGGCTTCTTTATCTGTATTGTAAGTCACACATACATTGGTCATTGAATGGTAACAAATGAATATATAACAAAGAAATGCACATAAGTAACCTTTGGTCATGTGAAAGCCAATTTTCATGTTTTTCATCAAATGTTAAAGTTTTGAAACTCTTCATTACACGCCTTGACTTTCAGAGTTTATGTCCAGTGACTTCCCGTGAGATTTAAATCATTACAAAGGGTATGATACAGGCTGAATGTTCTCCCGACACTTCAAAGGACAAACTGATCTGGTAGCACACAGCATGTTTTGCTCTGATCTCCCAGGGCCTGTGAGGAGACGCCCACAGACGATGCTTAAGGGGAGGCATGAGAGGAAGGACGTCTGCTGTCTGCTCAGCAAAAAAAAGAAGTCATCATTCAACATGAGCCTCATCCAAAGTATGCTTTGGAAAGTGCAGAGTATTCTTTGGCTTCGGTGTGTGTGTGTGTGTGGAATGAACCCATGCTCTTGTGTTATTAAGCATAGATTTTGGACAGCAAACAATTTTCATATGCAGAATAAATAAAGCAATTGTTCATACTTGACTTGCACT